>NW_006430735.1:4304968-4331449 GCF_000325575.1 Pteropus alecto
TAATCTCTCTCCATTTTTCTGCATCACTAGCAGATTTTCTTGCACACTTCTGCCTCTTTTTATATGCACTGAACACGCATTAGCATCAGAATCACATAAGGAGACTTGCTGTGGTCAGCAGAAGCACAAAGTCAGCCCTTATGCAAAGTGATTGTCATAGATTTCCTCTTCTTGTGTTGTCAAATCTCTAAATAACTGCAGTTTTGGACAGCTTATTTGCTAAACCTGGGGGTAAAGAGGGACAGAGTGGGAAAGAAGAAGACGCAAATGCAATAAGTATCTCAGGGCTCAGGAAGGGTTAGGCCCTCTATTCCACCCCTTCATCTCTATAGAGGAAATTTCAAACATTTTTTCAGGTCGGGGAGAGTCTGACAGATTTTCTATTTTCAAGGATGACTAGAACAAATATACTTAGAAAAATGTCTAACCTTTTTTAAACATCTCATTCTTTATGTGAGAATTACTGTATTTGAATTTTATTTTGGCAAAACCTAGATGTTGATCCTAACCTTAATATTCCAGGATATAGCTAAGGCAAAGAGATGTTTTTGATGGGATACATAGAAGGGGATCAGAAACACAGGCTTAAGCATTCCTAGGAATCTGCTTTGCTTTGAGTCAGTGAGGGACATGCTTGGCAAAGCATATTATATCATGGTGAGCCTGCTGGAAATCATCCTTAGTTGTTTCACAAGGCCCATGTGCAACTGGTATTCTTTTTAGAACCACTTGTGAAAAACAGTTTATCAGTCTCCAAGTCAGCTAATGTTCTAACATTAACTTCTGGAGTTTATACATGACTTATTCATGTGGTACTAGGAGTAGCTCAATGTCAATGGGCTCATTCTGTTTTTGCTTGAAGTCAATAATATTAATCCTGACAGTTATCTACATCCTAAAACAATGCTTAAAGAAACAACATCTGGCTTTGTCTGAATTTAAAGTATACCTTAGAGTAGCAGTCACTAACCTTTTTGGAACCAGGAACCTGTGCTCCTATGAGAATCTAATGCCTGATGATCTGCGGTGGAGCTGAGGCGGTGATGCTAGCACTGGGGAGCAGCTGCAAACATAGATGAAGCTTTGCTTGCTCGCCCGCTGCTCATCTCCTGCTGTGTGGCCTGGTTCCTAACAGACCATAGACTGTTATCGGTCCATGGCCCGGGGGTTGGGGACACATGACTTAAAGAACAAACTTTCCTTCTTACAGTTCTGAAGTCTTCGAAGTCCAAGATCAAGACACAGACAGATCCAGTGTCTGGAGAATGCGCTTTCCTGGTTTGCAGATGGCCATCTTCAGGTTGCAACTTCACCTGGCAGAGAACAGAGAGAGCACACACAAGCTCTGGAACCTCTTTCCCAAGGACACTCATTTCAGTCATTATAGCTCCACTCTCATAGCTTAACTACCTCCTAAATGCTTCTATCCTAATACCATCACACAGCTGGTTAAAATTTCAACATATGAATAGGGGGCATAAAAATCCAGTTCATAACAAGAGGCAAGTAAATTCTATAATCCTTTTGGTCAGGTCAATGAGACCAAAGCAAATATGTGAAAGTGTATAAGTACAAATAAGAACCAACTCCACAAGAAGGTGAAGTAGAAAGTAGACTTCACCATGTGATTTAATATTCTCCAAAAATAATTAAGCAACAGTTCTGTTGGGACAGACTTAAGTCACTAGCACTCACTTATGTTTGTTATTTCACAAACCTACTATGCCATTGTAGCAGAAAACAACCAAATGTACTATTCTAAAACCTATTACACCCTCTTTGCCAAGATCTTCCCATGTGCCTAGCTTGTTATGTGCTTTATATACATAATCTCATTTAATTTTATTCAAATAATTATTCTATGGTGCTCCAGTTTCATATCCGTATTGCTTCTCAGGACAGAACAGCTACCAATATGTATATATAGCCCAGAATCAATTTAAATGGAGATGGATGACTCCGAAACCAAGAAAAACATCCTAGACCTCAGGTTCCATATTAGCAGTTACTGTCAGGAGAGATGTTGCAGATGTCTGGTAATTCAGAGGAGCCCAGGGTTGTTGAAAGAGCAAATATCAATAAATCAAATGTGAAAGGCCTCCAATACCAATGGAATGTGGCAAGATAGTGGCAATCACAGGGCCAAAAAAGCAATATCAAAGGAATAAGGGAGGATGAGGAGGCAAATTATGCAAGAATAGAATCAGAGGCTTCCTGGAAGCAGGTAGTAAGCTGGCTTGGAATTGTCCAGAGTGCAGGACAGCGACGAATCTGGGCAGTCCTCACTTTGGCTCCAGTTTCCTGTTTATAATGATCTCCTTTCTGCCTTTTACCCTAACCTGAAAGGTGACCATATACAAAAGCCACCACTTTATAAAAAGTGGATTCTGGTAAAATGCTTTGTGCATTGTCACCCACCCTGCCACAGTTAGTTTTAATCCACATCAATCTCAGTTGCATGGGGCTTCAAAAATCTAAGTTTGGGATTATAATTTGTGCCAAACAACATCAAAGGGCTCAAATACATATAGGCATACACACACTTTAAAATAGTTAATTATGTTTATGTAATTATAATTCTCCTCACTTCTGGGTTCTCTAAGGAAAGTTAATGCTCAAATGATATGATAAATGTTAATGACAGCTGGGCTGGCTGACTTATCACTTCTATAAATATTGTCTTCTGGTAATGCTGCTTCTCTGGGCACAAATATCACTTTTTTAAAAACTGAAGGTCAGGATTTTGAAAAAAATATTTGTATTTTTTTGTGTCCTTATGGTTATAGTTGTACATAGTTAATAAGAACAAGCCTTTTTAATTCTAGCAGCTATTTCTTTAAAGAGAAAATATTGAAGTCTTTTTTCTTATCTTAACTGGATTTGGTTTGTATTTGCTGTTTATGGTAAATCAAAAAGACTTTTCATTGATATAATGTCCTACGAACCATATAAATAAACACAAGAGAAAATTAATATGCCCTGCTTGCAAAGCAGCATCAATTCATATTGAGTTTGTTGGGGGAAAAAGTGTTGTCTGGGATTAGCTCCACAGGGTACTATGTAGATAACAAGACAAATCCTATAAAATCCTCAGAATTACAGCTTAAGTTTTATGTATATTTTGATTTAGCCCTTATATCAATGTAGCAATATATCTTACAATAATAACTGACAGATCATTTTCATGAAGTATTTACAGAACTTGTTAGTTGGTTTGTATATATTATCAGAACAGTGAAATGCCTCTCCCCATCTCTAACTCAGGCCGATAGCTCCTGCTATAAATATGCTAATCGATCAGAGGAATTCTGCTTGAGGCTTGAGTATTGTTGCAAAAAAAGCCTTTGCTGAAGAGGCAGAGAAATGTGTGACCAGACCAATTGGGAACAAAGAGATTGGAGATTTCTCGATTTTCCTTGTATCTTACCTCTTTCCTTGCCCCATCTCCTCTCTATGGATATATAGGGCATAGAACTTGAGGAGCTCTTAAGATGGATTTGAGAAAACTATAGAAAGCTCCCATCTTCTCAACTGGCACTGTCTAGATCGATAAACCATTCCTTATTCCAAAGCCTGATGAATTGAATATTGGACATTTGAAGTGCCAAGCCCACGAACCTTGTGCCTGTGACATTATCTCATTTCGTGCTTACTCCCACGAGGAGAAACTAATGTCCTTACTTAGTAGTCCAAGACACTGAAGCACAGAGAGGTTATTTCTCAGCATGACATAGGTAAGGAGTGATGGATACTGAATTCAAATCCAGGCAGATTGACTCCTAAACCCAAGCTTTTAGCCATCGTGCAATGTTGATCCTAAAGAAGGAACAGGGCTTACCAAACTCTGTTCCAGCAATTCAACTGGACAGATGGAAGAAGCTTCCAGCAGGCCGTCTAGAGGAAGGCAAGGAGTGGGGAGTTTTCTCCAATACCAGACCCTTTAGATGCTCAACCACTTGAAAGGAAGACCCAGAATCCAGAATACTTGTTTTTTCCTAAAAGGATTAAGTTGTAGGTTTCATGCAGAACAATGGAAACAATGCTAATTAATGGTCCTAACCAAAGGCACTGCTGTGCTAAGAATGGCCCACTACGCAGCTCCATGACAAAATAATAATTATTATTTTCATTAATTAATTAATGAAAAGCAACCTACTTGACATCAGGAACTCAAACTCTCTAAGAAATGGAAGATGTTCTACTCCTGTTAATAGAAGCTAAAACACCAGGATAGTGACATTTTTTTTTAAGTGAACCAAGGCCTGAAGGTTACCCTGAGTAAGGTTTGGGGACAATTGACATCTCTTTACGCTACACTTGTTTTATTTTACAGTCTCTACATCTTTTAGCTTCCTAGCTAATTATCAGCTCCTCAAAGTCAGGGAGAAGGTGACATGCATTTTAGTATCTCTCACACAATGCCAACACATTAACAACAAAACACAGGAAGCAGTCTCCCATCTCTATATATTCCTCCCCCCATTACTGTGCTCAATCATTGCTTGAAGTATATTCTGACAGAAAGAAGATTCATTAAAAAAGCATTCATAAAAGAGCAACTTATATGGCTTTTACCATTCCAGGTATTAAACCTGGCTTTACCAAAGAAATTTCCACAGTTTTGGTTTTTATATGGAATAAGATGTGAAGGCATCTTTAATTCAAGTCTCTGGTGAGACAGTAAAAAGTATGGTGACTGTGATTGAACCCACATTCTGACATGTGTTCCAAATTCTTTACATATGTGACTAACTATAAGGAATATCCAGAGGGTTCTCATTTACTAAAAACCTAAGGAAATGGTACTAGTTCACCTTATACTTCTTAACTATGGAGTGCTTGAACTACTTACTCGACCATGCCTCATGTTAGCTTATGTCCTGCTATCCACACTGGCATGTGTGCTTCTTGGGGAAGCTTTATATCTCACATGAGCCTCTGCAGATCTAGAGAATACCCCCAGCACTACCAAGATCAGACATCCACTGTTCGAAATTAACTTCTTCCCACAAACATCTGGGACACCATTCAGAACAAATATTTACCCCTAAAACTGGAGAGTCAGTGGCCCCATGGTTTTGACAAGACAGATTAAAGTATTGCAATATTTGTTTATTTTCAGAAGTCCAGGTTATTCCATCTTTGCCATGGTCTCTACGTTATACTTGCTAAAGGATTCTTATTACTAAGCTTAATCTTAACTTTTGCACTTTCCAGAAATACAGTCATTAAGTATCTTATATAGAACATACTATTTCCCTCCAATAAACTGAGAAAATGTTGGCTGATGCCTTACTTTCCTTGTTAGCTCACATGAATATCAATCAAACTGAATAAGAACCCAGACTCAGACTTACAGGCTATAAATCTCAATCTTGTGTGATTGTGGGGAAGTTATTTAACTCCTCTTAGCTTGTGCTCTTATCTGAAAAATTTGTATGAAAGTGGCTACCTTAGAGGGTCAATGTGAAAACAAGATGACATATAACAGTCATCTAACATAGTATCTGGTATATGGTTTACAGTCAGTAAGTATTAGGCATTTTTATTATCTTTTTTTGGTCTAACCCCTCAATGCTTGGATTTCAGTTATCATATCCTTCTTTGCCAGTTTCATGAACCTTCCTGAGTACCATCTTAAAATGTCACCCTAGAATCAGTTGCTTCACGCCAAGATACTGGAGATTATCATTGGAGACACTACACTGAAATTTCCCACTAAGTGTCTTTAATGTACAGTTTCTTTTTACACAGAAGTTTGTTCATTCGCCTCTCTCCATTCTGAAGTTGACCCCACCTATCTCAATCCATATTTTTTTCTATGCTTAGTGTAGCTTGAAGGCAATTCTATCAACAGGTTTAAGTCTTGCTCTATCAGGTATGATTTATCATATATCTGCAGGGTCTGGATTAAAACAGTCTGAATGTGATTAGCTATGAACAAAAGCAATGCGCAATAAAGAATGACACAGCCACGGTCTCGTCCTTCAGGTTTTTATGAGTGATCACATTTTCTTATTTTATTGAGGAAAACTCATTGTGCTGAAGGCATTAGAGCAATGTGATTAAATGCTATTGTGTATAATTTGATATTAGGTATTACCTGTATAATATCTATGTCTTCTTGCCCGTGAAACTAAACCATTTGCAAATATTAATGTGATACAATTGAATGTAAACCATTTTCTTTTGTGTCTGCTTGGCTGTAGTAGAGTTAAATGATAATAATAATCATGAACTGTGTTTTGTTTGCAAGGCAAATGATTAATAATAAAGATGAGTAATACTTTTTATTAAAAATTAGAGTAAATAACAGATGGTTGAACCCTTGGATACCCCAAAAGAAAAATTCCATGGTGTTCTAGCTTGGGCACTTTGGGAAATGTGTATGGTACTGATGAGTAGCAGCATGTAGCATTGTTAAGCTTGATTAAGCAAATTTAATTAGCGTTAGTCAATGCATTTTTGTAAGTGGATAAAATATATTCCAGTTTAGGCATGACTGTTAATCTTTAATTTATGAGATAAAAGTTAAAATGTAACCATAAAATATTTAAATTGCAATAAACCACATTAAAAGAAACTGATTTTTTTTGTTGTTAAATTTCCTCAGTTATATTTTAACCCTATGATTCAAAGGAAATTGCCTGAGTGTTTCCCTGTTTCTTTGGTTTTGCTATTATTTAGGAGGTGGTGGAGGTAAAGTGGTAACATGAGCTATGAATTCCCAGCTGAAGATACCTAATTTCTAAATGACTTAGGACCACATTACTGTATAACCAGACTTTATAACATTCCTCAAACCTGGGTTTCTTGTTGTATAGGATTTATTATACAGGATCCTTGAGACTAAAGACAGGAGGAAAATCTAAACTCAAGGTCTCACCTTAGAAAATAAAACAGCTTTAAGAAAAATAAATAAAATAATAAATAAGTCGATTAATTTAACAATTCAGAAACTATTCAAACAAGATATTCTCAAAGTTAAAGGAAATCATATCCCACACTAACCTGAAACTTTTCAAATCTAAATTAATACTTTTAATGTCAGTCATTGTTAATTAATTAAGTAGATGCTGGCAGAGTACAAGGCCTTCTGTTCCACACAATTAGCATTCCCAAAAAAATGCTACAGCTTGATCAAGCATTGGCACAAGATTTTAAGGTGTTTTCTAGAACTTTATGTCACATTCAACCATGCTAAGAGAAAGGTTTAGAAAAGCATTGTTTTATAACTTTGTTTAAATTTATTCTGACTCTTCTTTTCTCTGACTCTGTTTCTGACTTTTGTTTTCTCTCTTTCTCCTAGATTAACTGTTCTAAAGTTTTAAAAAAGTTGGTCATAATAAAGTGTGCTTGTATGTGTGTGTGTGTGTGTGTGTGTAGTTTGGGGATCATTTAAGCTTAGCTGCTTTCTAGGAAAATGGGAGTATCCACCATTATCAACTATATTAAAAAAAAAAAAAGTTATCAAATCCCATGGACTTGTAGTAGCCACGGACACTGTTGTCAAGAGCATGACATCCCATATAGAGAGATCTGTCCCCTCCCCACCCAGGAGTAAGAACAATAAGACTATAGACATCCAGAGGTATGTGGTCCTTGACCAAGGATATAGGGAAGAGGGAGTATAAGAAAAAGAAAAATTTGTGTGGACTTATGGTGAGGGGGTAGCTATAAGGTCAGAAAAGAAGTATCCTCATTCAGAACACTGATTTCATTTATTCATTCAGTCAAAATTTGTTCATTTCCCAGGCTCTATGGTAACTGCTAGAGTTATAACACTGAGCAGAACTGACAACAGTTATCCTCTTCAGGGAAACTTTAGATGACTGATTCAAAACTTCCCAGAGGAGAGAGACAGGAAAATTCAATAAAGGTCTTCATGATCTGGCTCTTATCTACCCTTCTTCTCTTACTTTCCATCACTTCTGGCTCATCATCTTTGTCCTATCCACACTAAACTAACTGAATTTTAATCAAAATGCATGATCAGTTTCCTTGACTTTGTCACCTCCTTTAAGAAGCTCTTTGATTTCTCTTCAACCATGAGATCTTATACTTTCTTTCCACGGGTAAATACAAAAGCCTATATATATAGATGTTTTTAAAAAACTTGGTCATAATAAACTACACACACACACACACACACACACACACACACACACAATCTCAGTACAAATGATGTAAGTTAACTGGAACTATACTGTTAGAATTTTTCTGTTTCTGTATTTTAGTCTTAAATAGTATAATGCTAATTTTTAATATTCTGTTTTAATTTGTCTGTTGTAATTTTGACTCTATCTCTTTGTAATTTTTTAGTGGTTCTAGTAATTATGAAATACATACTTAAGTTTTCATACTTTATTTAGAATAATATTTTGTGGTTCTTTGTATGCAAAATAATTTTTAGTATATTCTGGATATTTTTTATATTACCTTATGAGAATATATATCATATTTAAACTCCGTGGAGAATATTGATATTTTTGTTTTAGGAGGTACTTCACTTGGTTAGTTTCATCTCACGGGTTCCAACCCATCTTCTGTGGCCTATGGTTTAAAAGTTAGTTCAAGTATCACTGCCTTTGCACTTAGGGCTGTCAGATAAAATACAAGATGCCGAGTATTTTATGAGATATACATAAGCTAAAGACATACATATACACTGTGTATCTGAAATTCAAATTCAACTGACATGCTATATTTTTATTTGCTAAATCTTGCAAAACTACTTGTAATACTATTGAAATTTGTCTTACACATTAGCTACCAAGTGGTAGTCTGTATTTTAGGTTAGTTCTCAAAGCCTTTAGTACACTAATAAGGATCAAACTCCTGCTAGTGTGGGTCAAGGATGAACGCAGGAGTACACTTTCTCATACTTCCCCCTTTCTGCTATTTCTCTAGTAGTTTCTGATTTCCTTTGGTTCCTCATTGCCATCCTCCAGCCAGAAATTATCCACTTTTATAATTGTACTACATCCTAATCCCTGTGAGGAGAGGCCAGAGAAAGAGGAGAGTAAAAACCAACAGGCTTTGGCAAGGTCCTCAGGGAGCCATAGTTTTATGAAAAAAAAAAGAGGAAGGTGGCTGTTCCTCCACATGCCACTGCCTTCATTGCACAATAGCCTGGTCCTGGAAATAAGGGAACAAAGGGAAAAAAATAACTGGGTGCTGAATGTTAGTGTCCTTCAAAATTCATATGTTGAAATCTTAACTCTCAGGTGATGGTATTAGGGTATGGGGACTTGGAGAGGTGATTTGGTCATGAGGGCAGAGCCCTCATAAATGGGATTAGTGTTCTCTTTAAAGAGACCCCAGAGAGATCCATCGCCCTTTCCACTACGAGGACACAGTGAGAAGTCAGCAGTCTGCAACCTGGAAGAAGACTTTCACCAGACACTAAATCTGTGGGCATCTTGATCTTGAACTTCCCAGCATACAGAACTGTGAGAAATAAATTTCTGTTGTTTGTAAGCTATCTAGTCTATGTTATTGTTGTTATAGCAGCCCTAATGGAGTAAGATACTGTGGAGTCTTTTCTCCACTTTCTCTGGGCTTTAAAATTTCTATTTTCTACTCCTCAAGCCAGAACTAGAGGATTTCTCCTAGATCTCTCTTGTATGTCCCACAGTGCTCAAGTTGGGGTTTCAGATTGTTATTGAGTTCAGGCTAGAGGATACTAGAGGGGGGGAAAAATGGTAAACTCTGCCTGTTTGGTGATAGTTCAGAATCTGGTATTCTTTTTCAATCTAAATAATAATATTTGTCTTTCAAAGTTCTTTTCAGAGAAAGATACTTATGCTTTCTCTCAAGCTTTTATAGTTGCATTCAGTGGGAGGAGAAGGTTGACATGTGTTTATTTCATCTTACCTAGAACCAGAGCCTACAGTGTTATATCTTGAAAGATTGCAATGAGCTGTAGAAACCAATAACAAATTATGCAAACAAAGCCAAAAGAGGAATTAAAATAGTATACTAAAAAGATTTGTTTAACTAAAAGAATGCAAGAAAGGAAGAACAGAGGAACCAAAAATAAATGAGATGAAAAAAAAGTAAATAACAAGAAAGCAGATCCAAATATAACTATATCAATAGTTACATTAAATGAAAAGCTCTGTATAAGTTATTTTGGTAGGACTGGAGGTGAGCAAAGAACATTCTATCAGCAGGTCTCAAAATTTAATTTAGGATGGATCTGAGAAGATGGTAGTCAAGAATAGCCTTAAGTATTCAAAATGGTTGTCTGAGAGAGAGGGAAGGTAAAGAAGGTAACTACTTGGAAGAAATCTGGAAAGAAAATGTACCTACACCAGACATTGAGATAATTCCTGGAAAAAGAGAAATACTGATGAGTTTAGCTACTTCTGTATCTCTAAGTTTTACCTTCTCCTTCTCAAGCAACATTTGGGCAATAAATTCTCTTTTCATACTCTTCTGAGATGTTCAAAAATCATTAAGACTAGTCAAAGCCTTTGACGACTTGCCTCTAGTTTTAGTAACGTGCTTACAACTGTCAGGTGCCATGCTTTGAAAGAAGATAGGTAGATGATAGATAGATAAACAGATAGATAGATGATAGATGATAGATAGATAGATGATAGATAGATAGATAGATAGATAGATAGATAGATAGATAGATAGATAGACAGACAGACAGACATTCTTTTTCTGCTAACCAAAAACCTTCACAGTAGTATTATTTCCCATTTTAAAGCTGAGGAAACTTGTGGTTTAAAACAGTAAGTAATTTGCCCAAGGAAATACAGCCATGAAGTAGGGGAGCTCAAATTTTGAATCTAGGATTGTCTTTAAATCAAATCCATGTTCCTTCCACTATACAGTGCTTTCTCTTTGTTTGCAGACCTTAGCATCTACAACAGATAAAGTGAAAACACTTTGTTGGACCACTATTGTAAGTCTTGAGTAGGACTGAAGCAAGACAAATTTAGACTTTAACAATCTAAAGATGGGCGAAAAGCATAAGAGCGAGATTGAAGAAATTTATGACTTACTACTCAATTTTCATATCATATTGCCAGCTCCCTAAGGGAGGGGAAAAATTCCTGAGTAATGATTGAAGAGGTAAAGTAAAATATCTCATTTATCATTTTTCTGGCAATTAGGCAATTAAAATGGATCATTCAAAAGAAAGACATTATTAATGATACAAGCATAATGTTTACATCTCTAAAATGTGTTAATAGTTAACAGGCAAGGACCAATTTAAATAAAACTATATTCAAATCAAAATAAAATTTAAATTGTAGAGATAAAGAGTATTTGAGAATGAGCCTTTTGCAGAACTTAAAGTTAACAGAGTTCTAAATGTACTCAAATGTTTTTTAATCTTTTAGCAGGGATTCTGCATTCCATTTTCTTAAGACATAGCAAAATATTTCTTCATTCAATCAAATTGAGAGTCATTTTCTTCTAGGCACTGAACATATAATAAAGACATTCTCCATTCAATTTATTTTAGAGAAAGAGAGCTTGAAAATACGCATGCATTTAAATAAAACAGCATGAATGATCTGAGCTATGCTTCTGCATCATATGTAAATGCCAGGAGCCTCCAAGGTTCAGAGTTAGCATTAGCATATCTTTGGCATTCTTGTACTTAAGTGCTGCAGAGATTTAGGGGGGGATAAACCAGATCATATTTACAGCAATAAAACTCTCTTTTCACTTCTTTTTCTTTACGTCTGTGGCATTTACTGTCACTCCATGTATCTGAGAATGGGATATTGTATAAAAGTAACTCAGCATCAGCAAGTAGTACAAATTCACTCTCAAGACTGGCTGGCACATAAGTGAACATAGCTTCTAATGAAGGAAATTGGATGCCCAGTTTCTGAGGACATATAAAATAGCCAAGCTTCCTGCTCTTCAAGAGTCTTAACAAGGAGAAAAACACCACTAACATTTTATGAAGCACTTGTTATGCACCATGTATCCTCCTTGAGATTATCTCATTTAAAATTTATGACTAAACCCTTTTTTTTACAGATGAAGAAACTGAGAATCAAAGCTGTTCAAATAACATAATAAGAGATTTCTCCCCTATCTTTAAAAAGAAAAAGAAAACCAAAGGTCAATGCTTTTAATACACTGTGCTTCTAGCTGCCTGTGAGACTCCTAAACCTGCCAATATATGATCTTATTCCACCGAAAAATGAAACACATTATAGTAGTTAACGTTCTGCAAGGAGATAGAATCAATAGTATGTATGTGTATACATATGTGTGTGTATATACATAAATATATATATACATGTATATACATAAGTATATATATATACATGTATATACATATGTACATATGTATACACATACACGCAGAGAGAGAGAGAGAGAGAGAGAGACAGAGAGAGATTATAAGGAATTGGCTCACATGATTACAGAGGCTGAGTTCCAAGATCTGCAGTCAGCAAGTTAGAGATCCAGAAGAGCCAAGGGTGTAGCTCTGAAGGCCAGGAGGATCACATCCAGGAGGAAATAATGTTTCTGCTGAAGTATGAAAGCAGGGGGAAAAATATCTCAGCTCCTAGGCAGTCAAACAGGAGAAATTCTTTTCTACTCAGCTAGCCTTTTTGTTCTATTCAGGACTTCAACTGATTAGATGAGGCCCACCCACATTATGGAGAGCAATCTGTTTTACTCGGCCTACCAATTCTAATGTTAACCTCATCCAGAAACACTCTCACAAACATACCCAGAATAATTTTTGACTAAATATCTGGACTCTCTGTGGCCCAGTCAAGGTGACATGTAATATTAATCATTACACACATGCTAGATGTGGGGAATCATTGACATTACACTCTATCCTTTCAGCTTCTGCCCAAACTGTTAATTTTACTAACAATATTAATAACTTTATGGAAGTATTCTGGGTTATTTTGCAATCTGTCTCAACACTAACATAGGAATTGTCTTAAATGTGATGGCTACCATAATTTTCAGTGATTCCTACCAGTGGTAGTAAATTTGGCACTTAAAGACCTTAAAATCTATCTCATAGGAATGTACAAGGTTATATGTACAATGTATATATGGATTCCAGCTTTCTGTAATATTTAAAATTTAAAGCAAAGTAAATATCCAACAATAATAAGAGTTAAATAAATTATAATGTAACCATATACTATATAGTCATTAAAATAATTCTGTTTTTATTGGTATACAAAATGTCTATGATGAATTATATGATCAAATTTTTTGTAGTTATACATGTGTAGTTATACATGTATAGATCTATATAGAGATTTATATCTATAAAGATATCTATAAAGATATATATGTATGTATATGCACAGATAAAGATATGGGCATTTACAAATTGCAATGGTTCTGCCATTGTGAGAAGAAATAATTCATGCCATGTGGCTAGAAATTGAGGGTGACCTCTAGGAGATGAGAGTGACCCCTTCAACTCAGAGTCAGCAAGAAAATGGGGACATCATTCTTGAAACCACAAGTTACCATATTCATCCAACAACCTGAATGGATTCAGGAGCGGACTCTGAGTGCCAGATAACAATGCAGTCTGGCTGATGCCTTGATTTCTGCCTGTGTCACCCTGAGCAGAGGACTTAGCCGTACTACTGTGCACTGACTTCTGACTCACAGATCTGTGAAATAAAAATGTCTGTAGTTTTTAGCTGCTAAATTTGTAATAATTTGTTATACGGCAATAGAAAAAATATAATCATTTAGCATAATACAGAAGCATAATAAAAGCTATATTAAAATAAACGGTAGAAAAGACTACGTTTTCAAAATAATCATTTGATTTACTACATTAAATAATGTTATTAAAATCTGTTCCTAAGCAGAACTTTAACTTAATATCAAGCAAAAAAGAAAGATCTCAAAGCTGTACATGTTTGAAATCACCTGCATTTTCAGTTTTTAAAATCTGTAAGAATATCTTCAGTGAATTGACATGCAGAACCAAATAATAGATTTTGATTATAGATTGGTAAATTATGATGGAACAAACTAAAAAACCTTAATGTTTCAAAAATATTCACTTTTATTTCAAGGCAATTGAAAATCTTCAATGGTATCTCATTATATCAAAATAAATTGTAGACTAAAGTCTGACAATGTTCTCCACAATTGGATTCTGATTTTCCCCCTCAACTTGTGATCTGACCTCACCTTATTGACCTCATCTTATTGACTGTCTTACTTATTGTTTTCTTCCCTTTTTATGTGTCTTCACTCAAGACACACCCTTAGCCTATCTCTGAGGTGGAAGTCTTGCCAGCTAAGAAAGACCCAGCTCAAATACACTGAGAAAAGAAGTCTGCCTCCTTCTTATTTACTTATTCACTACCAATAAAACCAATCTCTTTCTCTCCATATTTTCAAAGACTTTTTTGGTTTTCCTATGATAGAACATACTGCCATTTGCTTTGTTTTCAATTTGTATATGCATGTGATGTCACCTTCACTAGACTGTGAGTTCTAAAATGTCAGGGACTATTCTCTTCCTTATCTGTAGTACCTTTCAGAGGGCTATACATTTCATCTATGTTCAAAAAGTGATTGCATTACTGAGATTTTTAAAACCTCCATCTTGCCAATATACAAGAACAAAACACACACTATAATGCATATAATTTTAATTTAGGAAAGTCTGAGTTAAAATAAATGATGAGAAACAGAGGAAAAAAATTAGGTTTTTTAAAATGAAGAGAATGATTTTATTCAGAGATTGAACAGGTCACAACAATTGCTAAGTGAAATTGGGAGCACAATAAAAGAGATTCAGAAAAAAGAGGAAGGTCATATTTAAGAACTAGAAATAAAGCACAGTATGTATAATAGTCATTATACTTCTACAGTTTCTGCTGTAGCATTTTACATTATTCAAATCTTTTTATCACTACTTATGACAATATTTGCCTCCCTTATTAATTCATTTTCAGTACAATCCTGTACTGTGATTGAATTTGAAAGATATTCTAATTTAAGATTATCAGAATTGTACAGAGCACTATATTGACTGAATAACAGTTACAAACTTTTATGCATATGAATTTCAAAATGCCTCAAACATAACTAAAATCACTGCTAGCCCAAGGAAAATATAAAATATTATGTACAAGTAACAGTTTGCTATCTCTAGCTCACACGAAATTATTTTACACTTTCTGAAAATAATATTGATATACTTGTGTAAAATACAAATAAAGTAAAAGAAAAATTGGTTAAGACACTCCAATTCAGTTAACTATTTACTGACTATACAGATATATGAGATTTACTATTATATTCTATAAAGGATACAAATATAAGGAAGAAGGATAGGAGGAAGATAACAGAAAGTTAACCAAGTATATTTAGAGTTTATCTATGTTAGGATCTGCTTTGGAATAGAAATAATAATTATACTTATCGAGTGTTTATTATAACTACATGTATTGTGAGTGTTTACATGGATGACATCATTTAATCTTTAGAATAAATCTATTAGCTTAGTATTATTATTTTTTCCATCTTTCAGATGAGGAAATTGCTGCATAAAAATTAGTTAACTTACTAAATGTCATGAATCTATAAATATCAAAGGTGAAACTTGAATTTAACAGCCAGACACTTTGTACTTAGCCTCTACATTATATACTTCCAGGTCAGTTTATTATCTCCATTTCATACAGCAGGAAATTGAGGTTCAAGGAGATTAAGGGGGTTTCTCAAAATCATACCCCTGATCAATGACAGTCAGTATTTAAAATCAGATCTGTCTAATGCCAAATCCTTTGCTGACTCCTCTACACCATCTCCAAAGCTACATGAGATGAAATATTAATAAAATATATTCAAAGCATATCCCATTCCTTACTATTATTTAAATCCAACTTTCTGGCTGTGTGACATTAAGCAAGTCACTTAATTCCTGTCTGCTTTAGTTACCTCATTTGTAATAATATTTCATACTTCAAATAATTATTTAGAGGGATAAATATTATGGATTAATCAATAGAATAGTACTTAGCACAAACATTATTATTATTATTACTGTTATTATCATTATTTGTAAATCACTGTATTTAGGGAGATAAAGAATATACGTGAATACTACTACTAATAATAGATCGAAGGCTGAACTAAGCACTTTTTCTGCATTATCTCACCCCAACAAACCCACTAGGTAGATACCGTTGTCATCATTTTACAGATGATAAAATAAAGTTTTCAAAACGTTAAGGAAGTGGCCCCAAATCATTCAGCCAGTGAGGGCAGGACCAGATATAAAACCTGGGTTTATTGCCTCCAAAGGCCACAGGGTAGTCTGCAATCAGTGTCAAAAGAAATGTGTAATCCAAGAGCTACAGAAGTTAAAGAATGCAGATCATTGTTTGCTTAGATGATCAAGAAAGGTTTCTCTGGGGCTGCTGACATCTGAGCCAAACTGCCAAGGTAGGCAGAATTTCAACAGGTGGGAAAGACAAGCAAGTTTACCTGGAATAACATGAACAAAGGTCTCAAATCGGGGTGTAATTCACCGACATTGTGGGAAGCAGTAGAAGATAGCTCTGTGAAGGGGAGTTTATGTAAAACCGGTGAGTGCAGGGCCCCGTCTCCTAGAACTGTGCTACTTAATACAGCAACCGTGAGACCCATGTGCCTCCTAAAAATGTATCTAGAGAGACTAAGAAAATAAACTTTTAATTTTATTTAATTTTAATTAATTAACATTTAAATCTATAAACTAATCAGTTATTGAAAAATTTTGAGTATTGGAAACTACTTAGATATGTGGATCTACTTTTTCAACTGTACATCTAGTTAAATTTAAATACCAGTTAGAGACTTTTAATGAAAATTTACCATTTGAATTAAGAGGCGATGTAACTATTAAATACATATTGGATTCTTGAGATTTATTTTAAAATAATGTAAAATAACTCATGAATTAGCTTTAATATATGTAAGGTTTTGATATTTTATATTTCTGTATAGGTTGAATTAAATAAAATATATTATTTAAATTAAACTTATCTATTTATTTTTACTTTTTAAATGTAGCTACTAAAGAATTCAAAACTATATGTGACTCACATTATATTTCTATTAGAGGTGTTCTAGCTTATTCCTGGCACACATTAGGCACTCAGTAAAATACTTGCTAACCAACTGTAATAAGAACAAGATGGTCACATCGAAGCCAAGCTGAGGATTTTGTATTTTATTCGATAGACAGGAGAGCCACTAAAAGTTCTCAGTGAGGTAAGTGATATGCTCAGTGTGCTATTTTAGTAGACTCCATCTGGAAGAGTAATTAAAACAGAGGAGAAATTGAAGTTAGGTTAGAAGTATACTGCAATATTAAATCAGCGCCAGTACCCACCTCCCCCATATTCTTCCAAAGCAGCTCAGCTCAGTAGTGTAACATTGTGTAAATGTTCAAGGTTTCTCATGAGTATGCTAAACACTCTTGCAAGTGAAAGGCAATTCCTACTGAAATCAAGCCTTACCACACTCTGTGTACCTAATTTCATCACTATTACTTTTAAAGAGAATCAAAGTCAGAATCAATGTGGTTATCCCTGAAAAATGTCATGTGGTCTATAATTTCCTTTATTATAGTAATGATTTGCCAAATATAGCTTCATAACATAATTTTGAAACGCACGCAGTTGCAACTACAGGTATGAAGAAGCTAGAATGTCCTCCATTCTCCACTCAGCAACCAGAGTTCTCTTTTTCATCAGATGTCTGATTATGACATTTCATGCTGAAAAACTTTAATGTTATACCATAGTTTAAAGGATAAAGTCCAAACTCGGTAGCTCTTCCCCAGTTCATTCAAGTCTCTATCAGTAATGTGTGATAGGAATCCAACTCAAACTAGTCCAGGAATTTTTTGTCCCAGTACAAGTGAATGTCAGTAAAGAAACAGAGACATAAACAGATGGATAAATGGCTATCTCAATTCCGTTGTTTCCTGGGTGCTGGCCTCATTCACCCCTGCTGCAGACAGACTTGTTCCACATGGCAGAATAAATGTTTGCCCCTGCTTCACTTTCTACCCCTTGACCAAAAATGCAAAGAACCTTTTCCTCAACACTAAATAAGTAAATCTACCACATGGAGAGTGTGTACCATGTTCCAGGCACTGTTCTACAGTTACGTATATTAAGTTATTTCATGCAGCTAAAAACACTATCATCATCTCCATTTTGGAGCTGAGAAAACTGAAACATAGAGAGGTGAAGTAACTTGCCCAAGATGATCAAATTCAGAAATAGCAGGACTAGAATGTGAAGCCAAAGAGGCAGACTCTAGCACCCAAGTATCTTTACAAGAATAATTGTAACCAGGAGAAAAGGAATTTCTATTGGCTATGCCTGAGTCATTAGTCTACCTCCACAGGAGTTTGGGGTACTACTGATTGACAGCCCCACCAGAAACACAGGACATGATTAGAGTAAGAGACACAAGGAGTGCTTGGCAGATCAAAACAAAGGCCCTGATAGAGATTCTGTATTCTAACCACATTGGACAGGACAGGACAGCTTTAGTCAAATTTACTGTGCACTCTTTCGCCTCCATAATCTGCCCCTCTTTCTTCTACTTCCTAACTCTCCTTCTGGAGAACTGCTATTTATGAACCAGTGAGGCCATGCTTAAAAAATAAACTTGAGCAACATTACCCCAGTCTCTACAGGCAGAATATATCACTATCACCTATGTGTTCCTTTGGTGTCCCATGAAGACCAGAATCAGTAGAGCAGACAGAAGTTCTATGTGAAAGTCTTATCACTCCTATT
The DNA here is from genome assembly GCF_000325575.1 of Pteropus alecto. Classification (NCBI taxonomy): domain Eukaryota; kingdom Metazoa; phylum Chordata; class Mammalia; order Chiroptera; family Pteropodidae; genus Pteropus; species Pteropus alecto. The sequence continues at coordinate 4,323,760 of NW_006430735.1, forward strand.
CCTTTAAAAATAATTGATGGTGGCAAGATTCAGTCTAGCACAATTAAATATACCCTTTTATTCCATTTACTCATGCTTATTCCTTTGGATCGGTTCAGGATCCTGGATTAATACTATCCCACTCCACTCTTGGGTTCTCTCTGGCATCAGGGATTAATGATGGCTTCCCCCTCTATTTTGCTCTTGCTTCCCAGTATTGTCCACATTTGACTGTCATTTCTTTAGTGCAGACCCCTGGAATGGTTTTAAAGAACTTGTTTCTGACATACCACACTCTGGGCATATTGCCATTATTGTGCTAATTTCATTGATTTATAGTTTTTTGTTTTGATGTCTGTTTCTCTTGTGAGATTTTGAACTACTTAGAGTGTGAGTTATGACTTAAATCACCTTGTTATCCCTGATGCTGAATAGAGTTCTAGCCACAGTTGGGATAAGGAATCTATTTCCGTGAGTTGAAGAAAACAAAGAGAAAGAGGAAGGGAGGAAAAAAAAGGGGGAAGGAGGAAAGAAAGAATGAGATAAAAGAGAGAAAGACGCAAAAAACAGTTGTGATATTATTCCAGCATCTACATTTTTTTCTTGAGAAAGGGCAAAAAGGAAATAACGTGTGCAATTCAAACTTAAGTCAAATAACTTTCTTTTAAATTTATAATGGTGAAGAAAATTAAAGTAACAAAACAATGAAGCAATTTTTGCTGTTGACCAGGAAAGAAAATTCTCAGAAACAAACATTTCCTTTAAGACCTTGGGCACATTTGCCTTTATCTCATATGGCAACTTAAAGCTCTCCTGGTAATGCAAGAAAATGGGTTGATTGAAGTAGATCTACCTCTTCCCAGGCCTAGAAAAGCAGTTTAGAATAGAGGACTGATATCCAATAATTTTGTCCTAACCTCCATCTAGCCTTTGAACAGAAGCTGGTTGGCCATTGCACAATGTTTGGAATCGGCATTGACCTTGGCGTCACTGATTTCATTCATTGCCCAGTTTCTTCTTTTACTCCACCCTGGACAGAGCAATGTGGTTAAAATAGTTGATGGCTGAATTTCTGAGCAAGAGACCTCACTGACTCACAAATACATTTTCTTTGACACGTTTCAAGAGCACCTGCTTCTGACTCTACAGAACAAGTATTGTGAGAGGTAATTTCCTTGGAGAAAAATCTGTATCTCTCTCCAAAAAGAAGTTAATGCAAACATTTAATACACAAGAGTGGTTAAAAGTGTTAACTCTGGAGCTGGTTGATTTGGGTTCAAATCCTGGATCCTCCACTTTATTGGTTATATAAAACTACTCTAATCAGTCTGTGCCTTAGTTCCCTCAACTGCACGTAAATAATAGGATTTACCTCATATGGTTGTGAGAATTAAAAGAGCCGATATTTTTAAAGTACTTACATACCACTGTACCTAACACACAGAAAGAAGGCACTATATGTATGTTAAAAAAATAAGGTAAATTTAGCAGACAAATATAAGGTGTAGAAATACCTTTGAAGGTGTAGAAATATCAAAACTTATTGAGTAAAGAGAAATCTAAACAAACAAACAAAAAGATACATATGAAGTCATATGGGATAAATATCAAATCTTGAAAATTTTAAATAATATGGGTGCGAGAGTTTTATGGTTTCTTTAATCAATAGGGTAGGTACTACATTAAAAAGTATCCCTTTGGATAAAGTTCCAAAAACCCATCTTTATTTATACAGCCAATCTGTCTTTTCTAAAATTAAGTATAATGTTTTCGACAACCATGAAATATTGTTTAACGCCTTTTAAGTACACCATTAATTGCATATAGAGTGTTCTAGGAGGGCACTGTCATATACTGTAACAGAGAAGAAAAACTATAAGTTCTATAAATCCTACAAAAGTTTAAAAATGCTCAGAGATCAATAAACGCTCTGCCCTCTAAATTCTACTACTTTCTTCTCTGGCTGTTTCTTCATCACATGTCTGCCTCTATCTAGGAACAAAAGATTGGAACACTCAATTTTTAAAGAATGGGTAACTGTAATAGAGATACTATGATTACTGCACCTCACAATGACCTTACCGGTTGTTGTTTGTTTGCCATGTTGTTTATTTTTGAAATAGTTCATGAGCCCCACATTTCTGAGTAAAATATTAATAAAATCAATGCAAAAGGAAAACGGCTGGCAATATGACACCACACCTACCTGCCTTAATCAAAGTATTATTGTAAATTTTCAGCTGCTACTATGCTAATTAGATGTTTGGAGAAGTCCCACAAAGCTTAGAGAGTTTTCCCCTTTCCTATATTTTTGGAAACACATTTGAAAAAATCTAAATACTACTAAAAAAAATCACCACATAATTAGTGAGGCCAAGTTGAAAACAACAGGACCATATTTTTGTGAAGTAAATAAAAAAATATTTTTTGCCATCTGCACTGACACAAAAGTAAAGAGAGTGAAATGTTTCGTACACTTCTGCATTGGTAAAGGCCCAAATTATCACAGGGCAGTCATTTTCTATCCCTATTGTCCCACCTGCACTCTTCCTTCCCCCCACAGGAATCAATTGCTAATATAATTCACATTGTTGTCACATATGCTATCCCTGGGTTTAACTGTTTAAGAAGAGAATTATACAGCCAAGGGAAGATGAAGCAAACTTTATAAAAGAAAAGATGTTGAGTGAAAACCTTAAGCATACCCAAGGCCTAAAGTTACTGACGTGGTCACAAAATGAGCTTAAGGAAAAAAGGAAATTGGAAGCAAAGAGGGTTATCTCCTGAAATCTAAGGTCAAAATATGCAGCTGGGGCTTGTGAGAGACTAGAACCAAGAACAGGAAAGTCAGGAGCCAACACAGCTGTTATTTCCAACATTTCTGTTTTCTCAAGGAAGCAAGATCCAACATCTCTCTTTCTCTCTGTAGAGTAGTTTAATTCTTCAATCTTGACATGGACCCACTTCCTAAACTCTGCTTACAAATGGACCACTTGACTATGGTCTTTACAAATTCTGGGGGATAGAATCTGACTAGAGGAGACAAGCTTCCAGATTGGTTCTCTTGGCCCAGTGAATGTTGGCCATTGGAGTTATGGAAATAGTGTATAATGAGAATAGTCATGACAATAGTCTACACCATGAGTTGGTGATTTTTTTTTCCCAGTAAAAGACGATATAGTAAATATTTAGGCTTTGGGGACCAGATATTCTCTGCTGAAACTACTCAACTCTGCTGTTGTAGCACAAAAGCAGCCATAGAGAATACATAAATGAATGGGTGTGGCTGTGTTCCAATAAAACTTTATTTACAGAAATGGATGTTAGGCCAGATTTGTTCCACAGGCTATAATTTGCTGACACCTGGCCTGTAGTTACACTATATACAGAAGAGACTTTTTAAAAAAGGGTAAGGGTGATTGTCTCTAATATACATACCCAGCACTGAGCATGGTAAACAGAGCCTTACAATGTGTGGGGGAACCTGAAGCATGGCTGCACTATTGGCTGCTAAGTCTTAGAGCAATGGCGTCATATTCTGAGAAGAGCTCTTCATTCTATCAATAAAATTCCCACCCCCAAGAACATGCCCATGTTCCCTTAGGATAGATGGGAAAGAGAGAGTTCAGAAGGAAAGTGGCCATTTCAGCAGACTGGAGCTAAAATAGAGAAAAATAGAGTGCTAATACAGGAGGGGAGAGTTTTCAGAAATATATGCCTGACAAATTTATTTCTAGCTACAGCTCTTCTGGGAATTGTATATTGTAGGAAAAGTGGTAGATAAACTCACAAGGTAAAGTTAGAAAACCATGCAGTAGGCAATTTTAAAGTCCTATTTTGAGCTAGGGAGAAAAAGAGGATATAAATATTGCATGAAGTAGTATTCTGAAATGATATTCCATCCATTTCAGCACACTAGATACTCAGTGTCTAATAGCACCTGAAACCAGGTGTGATAAGGATGAAGGGGAGAGAAGTACACCATTGCAGCAGCCACCCCAGCAGCATTAGAAGAGCTAAAGGCAAGAGCTAAAAGGCATTTTTTGATATTTTCCCTAAGCAACTAATGTGACCCAGGGGGCTCAGTAGGAATAAATATGCTTTCTTTAGCACTTGCTGCAGCTAGATATGGTCAACAAGACCCAGCTCTGTAATCACTGGAGGAGGAGGACCAGCAATGGGTTTCAGTAACCTCTCTTAGCAGCAGTTTTCCTGTGTACCCTCATGGTTTTCATTGATTCACTTTTTTTGTAGTAATCTCCTTGACAGGACTGTTCTTCCCCTCTCTGCTGCAAAGATAGACGAGAAAAGAGAGGATGGTGGCAACTACTGGCTATTACAATTATTTTTTTCAATACAGAGTACTTGATATTAAAAATCAAAAGTTAAAAACAAATGACTTCTGAATATATTTCCCACAATCTAGAGGCAATATAGCATAATGGCTAAAAGCAAGTCCAGGTTTCAAGTCTTAGCACTACCCAGGGGTGGCATTCTGAGTTACTTATCCTCTCTCAGCCTCATTTTCCTTATTTGAAAAATGGCAATAAAAGTAATTACTACCTCATAGAATTGTCGTGCCTTTTAAATGAGATAAAATACCTAAAGAGCTTAGCTTAGTATACTTGTGCTTATCATGAATGCTAGCTATTATTACTATATTATCATTAACAAATAGGTAGCTAGTGAGACATTAAAGAGATACAAAACTATCATTTTGATATATGTAAAAAAAAAAACAAAACAATTAGGGCTTAGATGTTGAAGGGCATTTTATTACTCCTTAAGCCAGTGCTCACAAAATTCCAGAGTCTTGACTATTTCTGCCAGAAGGAAAATAGTGATAACTAGTTTCATTTGCAATTGTTTTATATGCTCGCCTATATGTGGTGTTTCATTTTACCACACCATAGGATTCCTTTGGAGCTACAGAACATTCAATCACTCCTCCATTATTCAGCAAATAAGCCCTCAATGAGGACACCAAATGTTACGCACTTGAGCTATGATTATGACAGAACCACTGGCCCTGTCCTCCTAGGGGATTACTGTCTAATCCACACGTATGTTCCATTGCAGAGCACCTTGCAGCTCATCTGTTTACTGGAGAAAGATGTTTACTTTTTCCTTTCTTGGGTCCTTGCTTCCAAAAGGATCAGGAAAAAAAGGAATGATCCTGCCAAAAAGGGCCACGGCCACGTGCAGCCTGTTCAAAGCACCAGGTGTACCTGATCTGTGCCCAAAGACAAGGTCGTTAAGAAGTTTTTCATTCAAAACACAGTAGAGGCCTCAGCCTTTGGAGACATTTCTGAAGTGAGAGTCTTTGATGCCTCCATGCTTCCCAAGCTGTATGTGAAACTACCTTACTGTGTGAATTGTGCCACTCACAGCGAGGTAGTCAGGAACTGTTCTCCTGAAGCTCTTAAGGACCGAACGCGCCTATGCCAATTCAGACCTATGGGTGCTGCCCCACGACCTCGGCCAAAGCACATGTAAGGAGCTAAGTCCTTAAGTACTAAAGAAAAATTCTCTGGAAAAAAAAATAGAAATTATACTTAAAAAACGATGTTTACTTTTTCCTAGTAACGATGAGTGTGATGTTCACTTACTCACCTGTTTACTGCAAAAATGCTGTGGTGGATATGATATTTCAGATCACAGACTCCTGAGTAAACAGAAAGAGTAACTTTATTTTTCTCTAAATGAACTTAGTTTCTATCTCGAGACTCATTCTGTCAGGTAGTTAAAAAGTAATCTTGGTTAGTTTGCAGTCAACGTCCCATCTTTCCATGGTTTCTTTCTTTGCTCTTTTCCATGGAGTTACATCTCCTTGGACTTCACAGTTGTAAGCTATCTGGACAGCAGGGTTGTCTGATCCCTGGGAGCTCTCTCTCCACTCTGGCATTCACTGACAGATTTATTATTACATTATCTCCTCCATTGCTATGCCCTTACACCAACAACTGCAGGATTGTCCACTTTTCCATCTGATATCCAGCTGTAAAGTCATTCTTCCCTCGAGATCTCTCCAATCTACCAGTTTGTTCTCTCAGCTATCATTTGCACCTTTACCAAATTTACAAAAAATTTCCTACCCATTCCGAAGCTGTCTCAGGAGCTCTCTGTCCAACATCCTTTGAAACTCTTGTGGAGATTTGATATTGTGATAATTCCGGAAAATCTGTAAGGCTGCTCTGTCCAAGGCTCCCAGATCACAAGTGAGCACAGGTCGTCTTTACTCTCATATCCCTGAACCTACACGGGAATTTTATTGATCTTGCCACCCCAAGAAGGCAGAGGTAGGTTCTCCTCTCAGAGATCCATACAAGCAACTCCTTCTATTGTTTTTACTTCCTCAGTTTTGCTATATTACGTTCTTCTAGAGTTCTTCCCTTTCTCTTCAGATCATAGAATTTTCATCTCTACTGGTGAAGGAAAAATTTGTATCAAGAAGTATTTGTCCAATTCTATTGCTTTAGTCAGGGTCCTTAGCTTCTGAAGCTCAAAAGTCAATAAAAACTTGTTTTCTTTGTTTTATCTACTTGGAGAATTCACATGTTATGTGTAGCTATCCCACTGAAATAGTGGAATGGGGAAAAATGAGTTTCCAAATATGAAAGGATAACAAAATATTATTTTGCTACAATGTTAAGAGACAGAGTCCTTTGAGAAAATTGGGCATATGTGAATACCTGCAGTAACAGGAGCCAAGTCCATATGTTCCTGTCAAGATAATGATGGAATGCTTTCTCAACACTTACTCCAGATCTTAAGACCAATTTCTATACTAACTGTTATGAGTTGAATTGTGTTTGCTCAAAAAGATATGTTGAAGTCCTTATCCTGATACCAGTGGATATGACCTTATTTGGAAATCAGTCTTTGCAGATATAATCAAGTTAAGGTGAGGACATGAAGGCAAGCCCTAGTCTTAAGTGACTATAGTCCCTATAAGAAGAGAACAGACACAGAAACACAGACATACAAGGGAGAATATCATGTAAGGGTGGAAGCAGAGACTGATGTACGATAGCTGCAGGCCAAAAAAATGCCAACTGACAGTCACCACCAGAAGCCAGGAAGAGACAAAGAACAGTTCTTCCACAGAGCCTTTTGAGGAAGCATGGCCCTCCTGACACATTGAATATAGACTTCTAGCCTCAAGAACTGTAAGACAATAATTTCTGATCTTTTAAATTACCCAGTTTGTGGTACTTTGTTACAATAGCCCTGTGAAACTCACACACCAACTAAACTCACCAAGGTTGCTCATCTAAGCTCTCTTAACACTTATTAATTTCCAGAAAACTAAGGAAAGCCCTAGTCAAATCCAGCAAGCTGATAGTAACAATCTGCCTGGAGACCTATGCTGAGCATTAAGGCATCTGAGAAAGAAAAGAAGTGAGACAAAGCCAGCACTAGAATGCAGCTGGAGTTGCTTTGGGAGGCCACCCTTGTGATCCTGTGAAAAGGTGGGAAGAGTATGTGTGTAGTAGCAAGGGAGGGTCTAAAGTTCAATATGAAAGGAATGGCCAAAATCAAAAATGCAAAATACATCCTAGACCATACAGAGTAAACAGGTTTGGGAGGCGAATCCTCAAAATAGACTTTGAAACAGATACCAGGAAGGAAGAGACTTCACCTGAGCCTGTGGGACTTCGACTATGGGGCTACTAAGCCCTTTCGGATAACCTCGCTTCCTGAAATCCTG
>NW_006430735.1:4331465-4340296 GCF_000325575.1 Pteropus alecto
TTTCCCTTCTCTTGGCTTCAGAACCTGGTCCTTTAGCTCACAGGAATAGATAGTCCTGACAAAATTTCCTCACATTTCTTGAGTCCCAGAGACTAATTCTTACAAGAATGCCAATTTATTTATAAATTTTCTATGAGAAATATACTACTCAATGATGCCTTCTCTTCCCCCTGGGGAAAACTACTTGAGAAAACTTAATAAATTTCCAAAGCTATTAGTGAATGCAAAACCGAAACACAGGAAATTACATAGCTGTAAGGAATTTTTCATCAGCCTATAACATTCTGATGAATCATCTCTCTCCGTGAAATGGATATATCTCTCAAGAGAACAGCAATAGTTGTGATAGACCCCTAAGGTCCCTTCCCATAAAAGTCTTCTGCCAACTTGTATTTGCCAATATTGGATACAGAACCTATGTCCTTTTAAAGCATGTTTTCATCTGTTTCATATATACTTCAAGTAATGGTATAAATATTTTAATTGTATTTATTTTTAATGGATTGTATTTGGAACACACCAAACATAGAAGGGTATGTTCAATAATGAGGGTAGACCTTTCCAGACTTGGTCATGTTGTACTTTTATGATTTTATAAGTGCTCTTTTAACTTGCTACATTCTTAAGATCATAGTTCTCTTCTTCTAATGTGTAACCATCGAACAAAGACAGAGGAAATAAGTCATGTGATCTTAAGAGGAATTTTCATCTAAATACTGTAGCCTGATGAGTCACCTCTTTTATTCTACAGATAATTCTATTTAAAAGCCAAAGCTGGTCAACGGGAATTTGAATGCACTCTCTCCAAGATGGTTCCAAATAGACCTTGGCTAATTCTTATTTTCAGAATCTGGCCTGAGGGAGTCATTTTCTTCAGAAGAATTAGTATAACATCTAAATTGTTGCAGAAGTTCAGGGTAAGTCCTGGGCCCTCTTTGCTTTTTAAATTCTCTACCTAATTAGTATTATATAGTCCCATCACTTTATATGCCATCCTTATGCTGATGGATATATTGTTCTATGTCTGACTTCCCCAATAGGCCAGACTTCTGTATCTAGCTTTCTGCTTGATCCTCCCATTTGATTGCTGCCCTGCAACTCAACTTTACATTTCCAAATCAGAAATTTTGATCCACAAATATTTTACCAAAGCTGTCTCTACTCTGATATTCTCTACCTCAGAGATAGAGACACCTTCGTCCATCTATTTTACCTAATCTTAAAACCTGAGTGTACCCCAGATACTATCCATAAAAAATTTCTGTCACTTTTATTTCCAAAGTATATTCCCCTCCATGGTCACTCTCTATCTCTATGGCACCATCGTGTACCACCTGTGCTTCTACAATAGCCTCTTTTTACTTTATAGTTCATTTTCCATTCATTCACCGGAATACTTTTTTTAATTGAAAACATCATGTCATTACTAAAATCCTCCAATTACTTCCCTTTGTTCTTAAAATAAAATCATAATCTCATACCATGACATAAGGCATTACATGGCCTGGCCTCTGGCTATCTCTCTGACAGAAACTTCTATAATAAATATTTCTATTCATGGCTACAGCAAGCTTTTTCCTGCCTCAGGACATTGATATCTGCTCTTTCCTTTGTCTAGAATGCCCTTATTTAGTGCTATATTGCTGAGTATAACACACTAGTGCCAGGTTACCTGAGAATCCTCGTTTTAAAACCCAAAGTCCTGACTTCGAAACTACCTTAGTCCCAGTCAAACTGGGAAGGTTGTTCACCCTATGACTGAGTTTATGCACTCAATAAATATTTCTTAAGTAAATACATTTAGTAACCATGTCACTAAAACTAATTTCTGAATACTGAGGATAGTAATTTCCTATTATGGAATAAAAGGATATATAACCTCATGAAAGCTTAGGTCGCTCTAAATATTAAAGAAATTTAAAAATACTTTGCAAAGATAAATTTTAAACTGGTTGTCTACAGTTGTATTGAGAAATGCAGAAATTAAACTTTGAACAAATTATTCAAAGTTAAAATATAATCTTTTGATCAAGGAATCTAATGGAAAAATAAATTTAAAATGTTTACATTGGAATCTATAACTAGAACTGTATTTCCTAAAAAATGATCTGATGAAATGATCCTATAATATGCTTGAAGGGGGAAAAAGTTTTGAATATAGAAGATACAATAACTCCTTCTTGGAAGTTGATAATACATGTTTGTGTATTTGAGGGCTCTGAGAAGTCAGGGAACAAAGACACCTTCTCAACATCCATTAAGGCAGAATTTTACATATTTGGCTATGGAATCTTTTTTTGTAACATTTAGAGAAGCCAAATTGTAATGTTACAATCTTTAACTGTAACGTTAATTTACTACAGCTTTCAGGAATACATTTTGGGAAGCGCTGTCATAAACCACAGAACTCCAACCATCAACTGGAATCCACCAAGAAATTTCAAAGGCTGACCTGGTAGATATCCACTTCAGACCCAGTCTGTCTCTTCATGGCTTGCAGAGATTTTCAGTAGGTTAAGAAATGCTAATGGCAGTACTACTCCTTTAGAATGACGTACTGTCAGCTTCTCTGCCTTGTGATCTAAAGTCTAAAATTAAGGCAGGTTTTCATGAAAAGTGGGCAAAACAGAACTCTCACCATCTGGAATTGATGAAAAAGAAAACAAGTGATATGGAACCTATAAGCAATTTGATTACGAAGAGGCAGATGTTTGGCTAAAGTTCTAACAAAAGAAGTTAAAAGTCAATCTGCAAGATTGAAAAGAAGAATGAAAATATAGAGTTCACTGCTCAGTAATTAAGTTCAAAACTGTAGTAATGTGATAGATTATTATTATTATTATTTATTAATAAAATCATCAAGCCATATGTTAACTGAGCATCATCAAAAATCTATGGAAATTTACCAAAAAGGCAGAATGATCATTTTGGAAGGCTTAGTATTCAAATTTTTTAAAAAGGAACAAATCAAGGTATGTTATCTGAGAGCAACAGTTTTGAGTGGCATTTAGTAAAGTAAGCTATGATTAATAGAATACATTTAATTTAGGAAAATCAGAACAAGGTACATTTTAAAGAATTACACACTGGAATAGAATAACATATAAAATGTAGAAGAAAAGTTTGTTCTGAGTATAAATACTTTCCATTTCTAAAGGAAATACAAAAAGTGTCAGTAAACCATTTTTTTTTCTTTTTGTCTTAAGATGGGAGAATAAAAAATGGTGGTAAACGAACAAATGATACATGCAATGAATTGATATTTCCAGGGAAAGCTAAGAATTCAGAATGTGTAAGAGATAGTTAGAAATATTTTAAGGGGGAAAAGGAAACTAGAGTAGATGTAAGCTCCTTAATAGATGAGGGCTATTAAATTGATGAAGAGTAAATTGCTGGGTCATTGAATTCATTTTAACGGTCTTTTAGGCAAAAAAGGAAAGCTTTCAGGAGAGGAAAGGTGCAAAACGGGAATTATGTGGTCCCTTTGAGAAAAGAGGGGCACATATTCAATTAAAGGAGAAAATTGATGTTTAGCACGAATTTCATTTATTTGGCTACCTCAAACTCTAACTTTTGTTGTTGAAACTGAATCAAAGTTTCCCAGTTTCCACAAACTATGTAGAAGACAGGTTTTGCTAAGCAAATTACTAGTGTAAACACAATTTAAAAACTATTGTTTAAACAAATCTGGCAGGTACTTGCTTGGCAACCTGTGGTTAGCCATTAGTCAGCATTACTAATTAACCTACCCCTTCTGCCATCTGCTCTTTTCTCCTCAGTCTCTCCCTTAGAGAGTGCTTCTATTTTTATGCCTTCCACTATCACCTCTTTGCTAATGACTCCCAAACTCTCAATTCTTTCCCAGTGCTAGTCTCACAATTTCAAAAGCTAAATCTAATTCTGTGTGCATTAAGTTAAATTCATTGTGTTTTCCCTAAGAACTGTCACCTGCTCTAACTTCCTTATTTTTGTCAATAGCATCACCCTTTTTCCAAGCAGTTGGTTATTTATATCTTGGAACAACTTAGATTTACTCTCTTCTTCATAGCCCTCTTGCAGTACATTTCCAAATTCTCCATTCCAATAACTCCACCCACGGGAGGCTGCAGAGACACTGGACTCATAGTGGGGAAGGCCACCTGGGGTCCCAAACTCTTACTCTTCCCCAATATACACTTCTTTATGGATAGCTTTGATTGTGTCAATCCTCTGTCACAAATTGTCATTTCCTACCTGCACTATACTTTATCAAATAGTGTAAAAGAGGTGTAACAGCATGGATCCTAGGAGCTGACTACTTGAATTCAAACCCAGCTCTGTAGCATCTTAGCTGTAAGGCCTTTGGCAAATGATTCAAACTTCCTGTGCTTCAGTTCCTGCCTCTATAAAATGGAAATAATATCTATTTTATAGTGTTGTGACAAGGATTAAATGGTTTAATATATTAAAAGCATTAAGAACAATGCGTGGCACACAGTGAAATGTGCAATAAATATCACCAATTATTATTATGAGGAAATTTCTCTGTTTAATTTTCAAGGTCACCTAAATTAAACTTCACCTCAATTCAATAATTTTATTTTAGATGACTTTATAACACGAACTTCTGTTTATTCGGAGAGGCTGCTTCATCATTAGATAAGAACATGTGATAGTCCATGCCTCCCCTCCAAGGAATATCTTGTGTTTCCCAATCTTCAAAGCCCACCAGCTCCCATCCATTCCCCACTGCAGCAGGTCCAGCCTGACTGGTCAATCTGTTCGCTGAGATTCCAGGCCTTCTTGGGTAATGGTTTGGATTTTGATTACGTATTCTTTCAAAGAGTTCATTCATGCTCCCTTTGTGTGATTCTTGTTTCCCTTGTTATAGCATGTGAAATGAGAAAAACAAAAAAAAAGGAAAGAAAGAAGAAAATGCCTGGACTAAAGTCAGACCAACTAACTCTACAATCTCAGCCAGTAATTCAACCAATGTGTTCCTTATAGCCTCCATTCAACAAACAGTACCTGGCATATCATAAACAATAAATACATGACAGAAAGAAAAATGAATGAATGAATAAAAAACAAAAAGTAAGAATTGAGAGGTATATCATCGAAAAGATTTATTTCGACTGACATTCAATAATCCCAACTTGTATCCTATCTTTTCTTTCTGCTGTTAGAACAGTGCTGAGAAAAGCAAATGAGAAGGAGCCGCAGGAAGAGAATTGGTCAATGAGTTTGTAATAGGCAGTTTACTTATCTAATCTCATTGAATCCCCTATGGAGTGGGTATTATAAACATCATTTTATAAAAAAAGAGTTTACAATCAGAAGTATGAACGAAACTGGAAAACGTGCATTATATTGAAAAGTTCCAGAGCTTACTCAGATTCAAATCCAGAAAAGTTTAAAACCCATTTCTTTCCACTATCCCACACTACTTTTTTCATAGTAGTTACTCAGTAAACTCTTCTGATTGTTCAGTTCGCTGTACATATTAAAAATGAGTTATATTTACTTTAAATATTTAATTCTGTTAGACTATATGCTCTGTAATTTTTGAGGAATTTATGTTTTATATTTCAAAAATTTTAATAGTGTTTATAATTTCCCCAATGTTATCCAAATTGGTAAATGTTCAATGAGCTTAATAAGTTGAAAATGCGTGTTGGCTTATTCTTCTTTTGTATCTTAGGCTAATTTTCTTAAACATCTGCATCTGATTTACTAGGTATCACTAATTAGAACAGCAGCTATCAGTTAAATAAACTAATCTTTAAGTTGCAAACCTTAAACAACTTATGGGCAAATTAACCAAATTAGTGATTATTGACTAAATACAGGTTTTGAAGAAATTGTCTAATTCACTCTATAAACCGTAAGTAGCTTAAAAATTAGATGAATTAGAGAAACAAATTACAAAACAGAAATGCAAATAAACTACATAATATATTAAAAAGTAAAGCAATAGTAGCAATTGCCACTAGACAGAATAATGTAAGTGGAGACAGTACTGGACTTGGAAAGAACAAACCTGAGTCGTTAAATTAGCTGAGCCATTTCCTGATTATGTGACATTGGACAAATCACTTTACCTCTTTTACTAAATCTCGAGTCATTTATCTATAAGATTTACCACTTAATGTGCATGTGTGCACATATGGTATACTGTATACACTATATACCTCCACATAAAATAAAATAATATACAAATATAAATATATTAATAGCTACACATTTAATATCTATATGCTTGATTTGTAAAGCATAAAAAGATATTAAATACAACTAAGATATTAAAAACACTAATGTAAATATTAATTGAAAGATTAGAGGTTCTAGAAGAAAATAATATAAAAGCTTTATGTATCAATGTGATATTTAAAAAACAATACAGTCAAAAAAGAATTTATAAAAGACATCACTGGAAATTATAAAATTTTTTGATGAATTGTAATAAGTTTTAACCAAAACATCTTGAAAAAATGTTGTCAAATTTTTGCAGGGAAATATTCAATTTGATATGACTGAATACTACACAGTTTGAAAACCTAAGTTTAAAGGCTTATCTTCACATGGTGAAAAATAGAAATAAAAAGAGAAAGATTCCATAAAATAATGTGAATCATAGAGCTAGATTTAAGTGCTTTTCTGGCTGTCAAATAATCTTAAAGAATGTCTGCAAATATAAGGAATACCCTCGTAAATAGCATGAGAGAAATAATAAACATTATTTGCATGCAATGTCACAGTTAGGGAGAGCACAAGGAATCCCCTCAAACTCTAAATCTCATTTTAAATGATGTGAAGTTCAAATAGTAGGGAAATTAACAAACCTATTTCCCATGATTCATCTTTGTATCATTTCTCAACATGAACCACCCTTTGATCTCATAATTTCTTCAGCCTATTTTAAAAAATATTTTCTCTTTAATAGTAGGAGAAAGGGAGGAAATTAATATTTATATCTACATGCCTCGTCTACTGCCACCCCTTGACAGTACGTACTATTCGAGATCCCTCCTTCATTGACCGAACAGCAAAGACTCATATAACAATTGTTGGTGGAAAGTTCACCGTCATCCAGAGTTTATAATATTTATACTTGCCCTGAAAGTCACACCTATGCTTATAAAAAGCTACTTAAATACAGGTTTTGCTTACTAAAGTTATGGGTATTTTTGTGAGAAAAACAAAGACAGGAAGATAATTTGCATTAATTGAAATGTAGTTTTTATAATCTATTTTTTCAAATTTCAAGTCTTGTCTCAAATTTTACTCTAAAGAAAAAAATCCTAGCAGCCACCCCAAGCACTGTCGAATGTCATAATTGTGTCCACAAGAGTGAAGGTGAATTAAGAAGGAATAGCACCAAATGGCCAGACTATAAAAAAAAAAGGGGGTCGGGGAGAGGAAGGAAGAAGGACATGGGAAGTAATTGGTAAGAATAGAGGAGAAAGTATTGACTAAATATCTTCCCACACACCACAGCTGAGCACCTGACAATGTCCCTTGTTTTCCTTCACAAGGAGAAGGCATATTTGGTTCATTAAATTATCAGCTAGTGGCTTGGTTGTTACTTCAAAAAGGAAAAACTTATTTGTCTTGAAAGTAACAAGATAGATTCATGAAAGGCAAATAGCTTACCTGAGACTGTTTCTAAAATACATATGAAAAGAAATATTTTAGCAGAGGTATACATGAGCAAATTTGATAATTCATGATTTAAAGACTTAAACATAAAGTTTTTAGGTGGCACCACTTGCATAAATGAGCAGAACAAATCTGTGATATCTTTGTTGGAAACGGCAATGCCTTTTTTAACTTTTATAACTAGATCTGTCTGTTTCAGCTTCTTGCTCATCTAGTGTGTTCTGCCTTGCTTGAACTGTGACCTGAAATTGTCTAGAATAGCATTCTCCTTGTCTGATCATGAGAATCCCCAGTAATACTTAAAAACACAGCTTCCTCAGCCCCATTTCAAAGATATTCAAAATTTTCCGGAGAATTTTTAATCCTCAGGTAATTTTGTTGATCAGTAAATTTGAGCTAACTGCCACCAAATATTTCTTTGACCCTTCCTGACATTGATTCTGTATCCTGTTGTTTGTTCTCCCAACATACACACAACAAGGTAAGGGAGCCCAAAATATAACCTGAATTCAAATTGGTTGTCTCTTCTCTAGGAATGATTTTATCACTATTTTCTTTTCACCGTGTAATGTCAATCTTAATATTAGTGTTATGAAGATCTTTTTCTAATGGATAGAACTTATAACATTATTTAATATTAAATAGTGTGTTTTAACTTACATCCTTGAAACCATTCAAGATAAGAGGGAATGAGAAGCAACCAGTGAGGAGAAAGCAAACAATTATTGCTTATGTTTTACTCTCTGCCTGGGGTGAGGCAGAAGGTTATAAAAAGTCCATTCCATGTCATAGTAAAGTTATACATGGTTGATCATGCCTAAATGTTTGTATAAAAAGTCTGACCAACAACAATTTTAAAGATAGAATACAGGTTACTGGTACACAAATTACCCATAGATAGTTCAAGAAACTAACTGCTTCAGATGCCAGTCTGTAACCATGAAAGTCTCTAAGCCAAGACAGTAATTATTTCTCCTACTCTTATTAAAGATTTCCCAGGACAGGGACTCCCTGAGATTACTGTTCTATCATCTCTACATAACTTTTATTGCATATAATGGATATATAATTTCTTACTGAAGTTCAAATTCACTAGGTTTGTTCATTTGGGCACATTATTATTATAAGATTAATAAAGAGGAACTTCAGGGGGGAAAAAGAGATCCACAACCAACTATGAAATCCATTGCCAT
>NW_006430735.1:4340351-4354719 GCF_000325575.1 Pteropus alecto
TGAGGCAGCCTATGCATCTTGCCATTTCTATTAGAAAGCTCTTCCTTGTTCTAATTTGAAAAAGTCCTGTAACTCTTGCCCATTGCTCCAACTCAATGAAGTCTGACCCTTCCTTCATCTGACATTACCTACAAATATTGGAATCAAATCAAATTGAAGTTTCTTATCTCCTGGTTAAATTTCTCTAGTAATTTTAACTTTTCCATGAGTGATACTATATTGCTTGCTGCTTATCACACTCAACTTTGTTTTTGTCTTACAAATTGTGAAGACCCAACTGTAGAGAGCCAGATATGAGCTGGACCTGATCGAAGCATTGGCAAAGCCATGCTTGATTGTGTTGCAGATCCTGTGGCCAAAGCATTGGCAAAGCCATGCTTGGCTGTGCAGCAATCTGCCAAGGACAGAGACGTAAAACAGTTAACAGACAGCTACTTCTAATTTAGCATAGATAACCAGGTACAGATAGGCCTTGGGAAATTATTGCTGCCAGCAAGTTTCAAGTCCTGAGAAGAAGAATTCCACTCCCTCCTTGGCCTTCAAAAGTATATAATAAACACGCTAAGGATCACTGTATTGCAGAATAGTGCAGTGTCCCACCTGGCCCCAGCTTTTGTCTCTGTGTTTTTCTCAGTCCTTTCATCACTCCACTCTCAGGCATATTAACCCTCTAGCCATGCAGGTCATGGCACCCGATAATATCCCAAAAGAATTGTTGAGAGAGGTAATGAGGGGATGTGACCACTGGTGAAACCTTGAGCTAGACCCAGGCAATCAAAGGCTCCTTACCTCCTCTGCTGTCTTTGTAATCTACCTTCTGCCCACCTTTCCCACAGTGGGAGATGTTTTCAAGAACAGAGTCTTGAGAGACCAAGGTGTTGTTGAGACCATATGGATGGAATATGTGACTGAACCCAGGTAAGGCCTCTAAATAAATTTCAAGATTCTGACGAGCAGTTATAAAGATCTACTCATCTTTCAGCTGCTCAAGGCAAGCCTCATATGTTAGTTACCTTGCTTATTAAACTCTTACCTATCAATCTGAGTGTCCTGCCTCTTCTTTGGTCTCTCTTTGACCTCTGTATTTGGGGATCAGTTTCTGATTTCACTCAGGAAACACCTAAGGTTTGGAACTAATAAGAACAACTGCATCATTTTCTTTATTTTTGTATTGTGCATCTACTAAGGTATCCAAGATTACAATTTTATTGTGGTAGCCACATCCTATTGTTGCCTCATATTGCACTGCTCTGATACAAGATCCCTTCTCTTGCACTTGTCTCTGCTAAAGAGACATCCCCTACATTATATATTTGTGAAGCCATCTTGGGACCCAGGGGCAGGCCCTGAGATCTGTTCAATTTGATAGATTTGTCCCTAAAACCATTCTGATTCTGTCACACAGTATTCTATTATCATTCTCATCTTTGAGTCATCTATAAATCTAATAAAATATCATATATACTTTTATAGATTAAAAACTCCGACAGCACAAGGCTTAAGAAAATCACTAGAAGTCCCATAACAGGATAACTTGGAGCCACTGATCATTACCCTTTGTGGGTAATGTAACCATTACAAACCTTCTAATTGTACTATTACTCATCTCTATTTTATATCATGTCCAAGAAGCTATTCTAGAATGCCTTTTCCAGAAGGAACACAGAAAAATTTACAGAACCAGAAAATCATTATGATTGGGGAGAAATTTATAAGCCACTTAATATCCTTTCAGGCACATTTTTTAAAAGCTCAAATTTTAATAAACCTATATTCCAGATGAATAGTTGGTATTTATTCAACTCCCTTGAGTGACTGCAGGTCTTTTGAAGAAAAAAAAAATCTCAATTCAGTGTCATTTGTTTATCAGAGAAGTAGACAAATTTCTCCAAAAAGAATGTGAAACCTACATAAACATCAAACATAGAAAGTAGATATGGATTAAGGTTGTTATTATTGACAAATCAAAGACTTCTGAAAGCAAGACAGTGTGTATTCCATATCTATCCTAGGGCTCTGTGCATTAGCAGGTAATGAAAGGATTTCCAAATACAAATAGAATTTAGAACCAAATACTTCATCATTTTCACATGTGACAATTTGATTTACTCTCAAAACTGAAGGAAACAAACTCTAGCTGGCAGTGAGTAGAGGATCAGGCAGGTGGAGAAGCTAATGGTTTCTTCAGGTGGGTTTCTCCCTGGCACTCAAGTACACACATTCCAGCTGGCTTTGAAGGTTTCCCAAGATCCTCAGAATCTGGGGCTCCAATTCAAAAAGATGGTTCCTCCATTATTCATCATCACCTCACACCAAATTTCTAAATTAGTATCTGACCTGGAAAAAAAAAAAGGTTGGTTCCTTTAAATTTGAGGAGTTGTGTAATAATGTGATGGAAGTTAACACAATGTGACAGATCAAAGGAAGGGCTCCAACTGAGATTCTGAAACTCAATTTGAGATTTTTTTAGCCCCCCCCCCCAAAAAAATACAGTTGCTAACCATTCCTAAATACCCAACCTCCACCTGTCAAAATAATAATTGTCCAGAGAAAAAAATGCTTTAGAAACTATCAGAAATTCCCATCATGCCTTCTAATACAAAGTTTGACATTCTTTCCACTGACTTCTTACTACAGATAAGAGCTGAGTTCTTATGATTTGTATTTCAGGAGAAAGTTTTGCTAACAGAAATAAAAAATCAGACCACACCAAGCTAATCCTATGGGGGCAAACAAACCCATTTCTTTCTTTTGGTCTTAGAAAGTGTATTTCAAGGAAGTCTGATAGTTGTCTAACCAACTCCATTAGCCATTTTTCAGGTGGATTTGTTTCAGATGGATGACAGGGTTGTGCTCAGCGAGTAGCAACACAAGTAATGAATGAAATGCAAATGTTCAAAGTGTTTGCTGTTGCAAGTCAAAGAGAATCAATTTACAGAGAAGAGAGCTAGACTGTCAAGTTCTGGAGGAGAGAGGGCTCCCTAAGCCCACAGTACCCAAGACTGCTGTTGTCAGTTCAAATAATAGGACCACACACAACTGTGTTAATTGCCAGAAGGCAAATCTGAGAGGTTCTCTTAATTAGGATGAATGGATTTCTACTGAATTTTTCAGCTTACTGTCAGGGTTTCCATTGTCTTCTCTGAAATTGGCTTATTTAAGAGCCAGGTTTGAATGTTGTACGTAGTGAATGTCAATGATCCCAAGCTGAAGGACCTCTGCAGACAGATCCAGGTAGGCTTATTACCAATGCTAATAACCCTCTGCTTGTCAAGTATTGGACAGCATGTGTCCTGAGTTTTGACATCTCTGCATTTCTGCACATTGTGTACAGATGTGCTATCGGCCTTTACTCGCAGGGAGAATATCAACACCAAGTCTTAAAAGCAGGACAGAAAGTTATGCCCACTGTGCAATATACATGATGGGATATGCTGTGTAGACTAGAGAGGATGTCTGCCGCACCCTGTCCACCACACGGGGGCCTGAGTAAATGAATATATTATCAGAAGTCAGATGAAGAATCAGCTAAAAGGTCTAAATAAATCCAGCCAAACTGATGAAAATAAAGCAGACCCAATAAAGTCTCTACAACAGGAACTTGTTATATTCTTTAAAATAAATGAATAAATAAATAACTACACGAAATAAAGACTGCATTTTCTTTAACAGGAAAAATTAAACTAAATATAATAAAAAAGGTTCCCTTTATACCTGAAAAATGAAATCAGTCTCATCAAATTACCTATCTAACTTACCATTGACATGATTAAGGACACTATGTTTCTAGCATAATTCTAGATAGAATGGGTGCCATGAATCTCTCTCTCATTTCTATCTCCATCTCTTTCTCTATATCTATCAGGATCTTTGCCTTCAAGGTGCTTTAAAACACTATTTAGACTACATATACTGAGTAAGCAGTCATGGGCAAAGCAATGTCTTGGGTTCTGGGGACAAAGAAAATGGAAAGTTAGAAAGAAAGAGAAATTTGTTTCCTCTTAGCATCTTCCCTGGCAGAAAAAGAGATGAAAGGTTACAATTTAGTGTGAGTAGTGGAACCTCTCAGGGAAGGAATGTGTCTTTTGGGTTGGGGGCTTGGGTTTTGTCTTTAAATAAGCCAGATTTCAATTATGATTCTGCTGCTTACTATACAAGTCCTCTGTACAACTTGCAGTTGTCTCATGTTTAAAATAGCGATGACAAAACAAAACCTAAATTGTTGTGAGAGTGAGGTTAAACAATGTATGCAAAGCACTTGAAAGAGGGCCTGCCCCCATCAATATATAGAATGTTTCTGCCACCTCAGAAAGAATAATCTCCACACTCTTCTAGACATGCTAGGTAAGTTTTTTAAATGAGTGACCTAAATATCTCCCTGAGAAAAGAATATTTCAGGTTTCCATGAGGAAACGTCATAGGATTGGAAGTCAGAAAATAAGTAGGTACTTGAGCCATTCCCATATACAAACCAGACCAATAATTTCTAATCAGAACTCCTGGACCTACATGGGTTATTAAAATGGTCATGAGGGCACTCAGCTATTTTAAATATTTTTATAACTGTATTTTGGTAAAATATCAAACATACAAAAAATTACAAAGAACTCCTATTTACCCTTTATTCGGATCCACCAAAGATTTACATTTTTCTCGATTTGCTCTATCATTCTGAACCATTTGAGAGTACGTTGAAGTATAATGTCCTTTTGCCCCAATATACTTCAGTATATCCTTCCTAAGAACTAGGACATTCTCTTGCATAGCCACAGTACAATGATCAAAGTCAGGAAATGTAACATTCATACAATATTATAATCTAATTCACAGGCCACATTCGATTTTCAATAGTTGTTTCAATAATGTCCATTACAACTGAATTGGATTCCTGGTCCAGAATCAATTCAGAATCACACATTGCATTTGTCTCCTTTGTTTCCTTCAATCTGGGAAAGCTGTTCAACTTTTCTATTTTGAAAGTGAAGGGACAGTTATTCTTGTCAAATGTCACTCAATTTGAGTTTGTATGATTTTTACTCATGATTATATTTGAATAAGATATCTTGGGCAGGAATAAAAGAGAAATGATATTATATCTGCCTTAGTGTATTATGTCAGGAGGCACGTGAAATCAGTTTGTTTCAATATTGGACACATAGTTTTGATCACTTAGTTAAGATAATATCTTCCAGATTTCTTCCCAAAAAAGTTAATATTTTTTTCTTTGTCATTAAAAAATAATTTGTGGAGATATAATTATTCTGATTCTCATCAAAATTTATCTCACTAGTTTTATCATCTGTTGATGATTTCTAACTTCATCATCCCTTCTACGTTTGTTAATTGCCATTCTACAGACAGAAAGAGCTTTCTCTTCTTTCTCTTTTATTTATTCAGTTACTTATATAGATCAATATGAACTCATATATTCTTATTTTATTTAATTGGCTACAATCCATTACTATCATTATTGATTTTAATGCTCAAATTGTTCCAGGATTGGTTAGTGGGTCTCCCTTCAAGATAGATCATTTGTTCTTTTAAGATATCTACACAATTCTTTGACTATTTCCTCACTTTCTGGCATGTAGATGTTCTAGGTGCTTTTCATGTCTCATCTCCAGAATCAGTCATTTCTTTAAGGAGAACTCCTGATAATGGAGAGTTGTACAAAGCAACAATATTTAAGCAATAGTGTGTTCACTGACACTAGTGTGTCACTGTTTTTGGCCCTCTCAGCAGCATACAATGATATAGATAGATAGATAGATAGATAGATAGATAGATAGATAGATAGATGATAGATAGATACAAGATAGATAGATAGATATAAATATAGATATGTATATACATATAGATATACATACATATGTATATATTATAAACATATATTTAAAATTATGAATTCTTACTAATATCACTGATTCCAATCCAAATCTATACTATACATTCAAGTCTTACCCTTTCAATTTTTGTGTTATTAACTGCATAAAATCTGCTACTGTATTTTCATTTACTTAATTCTAGAATTCACAGAAAGTAGTTTCAGAATAGTTAAACCATAGCACTGCAAAAAGAAAGCCTACTTATTAGATTTTAGTATTTGTATACAGGATTTTTTTTAGGTAAAATTTATATATAATGAAATGTATAAATTTTAAGTGTATAATTTGATGAGTTTTGACAAATGTATGTATTCATGTAACTCATATTCGTGTCAATATATAGAATGTTTCTATCATCTCAGAAAGATTTCTTGTGCTCCTTCCAAATCAATCTCCCATTCCCAGAGTGACCACTTTTCTGATTTTATTTACAATAAATTAGTTTTCTTATTCTAGAACTTCACATAAATGAAATCACACAATATATATTCTTGTGTCTAACTTTTCTGCTCAGTAATTCTATGAGATTCATACATGTGGTAGTTTATAGAAGCAGTTGATTTCTGAGTAGTATTCCATTCTATGGTTTATTTATCAATTCTTCTGTTAATAAGAAGTCGGAGCATTTACAGTTTGGGGTTATTATGAAAAAGCTGCTATGAATATTTATGTACAAGTCTTATTTTGGAAATATGCTTCAATTTTCCTTGAAGAAATACCTAGAAAAAAAATTGCTAAGTCACAGCGTAGGTATATGTTTATTTCATAAAAGTCTGCCAAACATTTTTGCCAAAGTGATTGTAACATTGTAAATTCCTAAATGACAGACCCAGTTATTCTATTTTCTCACCAAATTCTATTTTGTCATAATTCTCACCAAAATTTGGTATTGTCAGTTCTTTTTATTTTAACCATTACAGTAGGTATTTAGAATTATCTTGTTTTGGTTCCAATGTTCATTTTTCTGAGGAATAATGATGTTGATCACTACTTCAGGTGTTATATCCATTCATATGCCTTCCTTTTGAAGTACCTGTTCAAGTCCTTTGCTTGTCTATTGGGTTGTTTTATAACTGTGTCACAGGGTTTTCCTCCCTCATTTTTCATTACTCTGGCAGTATTGAATTCTTCTTTGGCTCCTCAAGCTCAAGCCAGTATGACTGTACCTTTCTGCTTGAGTTTTAGTTACACCATGGCACTTGGACTGGGGAACAACCTGGGGCGAAAACATATAAAAGTCAAAGTCATCCATTTCAGTGACTTTCTTTCAAGAGTCAATCTTGTTATAATTTCTGAGTTTTGTTTTGTTTGTTTTGTTTTGTTTTTGTCACTCTCCATTGCCTTCAAATAGTTGTGTATATGTTTATTTGTTTGTTTTTATTTTGTCCAAAGGTTATAATTGTTATGTGTGATGACAGTCCAATACAATTTATTCTACCATTGCTGAAAGCATAACCTCTTCAATATGTTTTATTCATATATTTGTTTTCCCCTCTTTAATTCCCTCCCCCCACCCCAACTTCCACCGCTGACCCATGGATATTGCCATTTTCCCCTTAAGAACTAGATCTCTGAAGGCAGGGTGTCTTCTCCCACACTCTCGCAGTGAGCACCTGGGGCCTGGCACACCCGGGGTATGGTCCGTGGCTCCACCTGGGGCTCAAACCCAGGCCCTTCTGGGTGCTAACCACTATACTATGGAGCCACCCTCTCCCTAATATGTTTTAAACTTGTAGAAAGCACACACTTTCTGCCATTTTTGTTACATAAGAGAGCTGGAAGAGGTTTTTTTTTTTTTCCCTTTGAGCTGAATTTTTATGAATCAAGTATATATAACCCTTAGTTATGACCTACTAATCTTGTCTTCCAATATTCATTCAAAAATATTTATTGTCAACTATGTGCTAGTCACTCTTGTAAGCACTGGAGATTTAATAGAGAATGAGATAAGGTTCCGATCTATAGAACTTATATTTAACAACAATTATATTAAATTTTAATCTCAGTAAAAAATAAGTGTTCTAAGAACACCTTAAAAGAATAAAAAAGCAATTGGGTGATAGATGGGGTTTCCACCTATTTATATTGGTTAGTTAGAGAAGGCCTCTTCTGGGTAGATAATGTATGAACTAAATGTAGACCTAAATGATTAGGAAGAATAAGCTGCAGAAAATCTAAAGACAAGTTCTGAACTTTGGAAATATTGACATTTTGGGCCAAATAAGAGAGAGAAGAAGTCTGTCCTGTTCATTGAGAGATATTTAGCAGGATTCCTGGTCTCTATCTGTTAGATGTCAATAGTACCTCCACCACAATTAGAGTGATGAAAAATATCTGCAGACATTGCTAAATGTCCAATGAGGGGCAAAAAACACTCCCAGTTGAGAATCGCTTACCTAGATGACGAATATTCCAGGCATTACTTATAGCAAGAGCAAAGATTTTGAGGCAGAAACAAGTTCAGCAAAGTCAAAAAGAAAAAGAAGATGGCTAGTGAGTGAAGAGAAATGCTGTGAAGTTAGGCTCAGAAAAGACAGAGAAAAGACCACATAATTGTTAGTTTCAAAGGAGAAAATGAATTATTATTCACTAAATGCAGTTGATTGAAATATATATATACACCTTATATACAAATACATATATACATAGGTATTTGTATGCATATATATATATATATGCATATATATATATTTCATATTAGTATCCATGAGGGCTAATGTGAATTATAAAGGTCCTTGGCGATGACACACTAGTGAGCTATTTAGAATGCAAGATGTGGTCTGGAGACAAGGAGTTACGGCATGAAATCCAGACAGCTCCTGGTACAGATAAAATTTTGCCTCATTTTCTATAGATGGCTCCTTTCTGCCACAGAAAATCCCACATGGTTTTACTCATAGAACAGTATATAGTGATAATTCTCCATAGCCAACAATCCAAGGGTCATTTCCTTGGTTAACATCAGTGCGACACCTGGTAATACAAAGGCAGATTTATGAAATACCTAATTTGAATCCAAATAATCTTTTGATAGACATCTGTATGACAGCATATTTCTGCTTAAAAAAATTTGAAGAGAAAAGCATAAATATGAGTTAAAAGAAAAGAAATAATAATCTGCAACTAGTATTTCTTAATCTAAACATAATCTCAAATTCCATTCACTCCTAGAAAATAATGTTTCAGCTTATTCCCCTTTGTCTTACACCAATAGCAGCAGCTATCAAGGGCAGGATTCTTTGTTCAAAAAAAGAAATTCTATTGTGGAGGAAGTACATATTGCAGTAGATTATTTTTAAGGTAGTCGATTATATTACATATTTAATTCTTTGCTTTCACTCTATAAGATTTCAAGGTCAATTAATACAGATATCAATGTATTTTCTCATCTGTTAAACGTAAAGAATTTGTTTTAGAATACTGAAATGTTATTATAGCAATTCTATGGATATGTTCCAGCATGTATAGTAACAAGATATTTTTCTAAATCCTTTTATCTTATGTAGGAAGGATGACATGGTTTTTTCCATGTCTTAGTGGTATTAAGATGTCAGTCACCATCAAATGCTATTTTAAATTTCTAGTATCCATTTTCTGTCTTGAATTCTCTGAATGCTGTGTATTTAGGTTGCATCTGAACATCTTGTAATCTTATAAGCTTATGACAAACTGGAAAGAAATACCATACATTTATTTACAGTTTCATCATAGTACTTAACTAAGTCAAAATATAAAATACAAAAAAAGAATGATTTGCATTTTGGTGAAGTCATATGCTTTGTACATAATAGGCTCTTAATATGCCTGAATGAATGAATGAATGAATTGAATGAATAGTGTTTTAGAACTGCATGGTGTCTTAAAGACATCCAATTCAACCATCTCAATTTATCAAAGAAAACCCCTAAGACCAAAATATTTGACCAAAAGAAATTACTCTTTTCCAAAGCTTTAATAATAGACATCTAATAACCTTCTCTACTTTTGCTCATATTAATTATTTTTAACAATGTTATATCCAACTATCCACATATAGTAATATATTTAACTATTATGAAAAAAAATATTGAGTATTGTACTAAGCACTAGGTATGACCCTTAGGTGCTGTGGATACAGAGGGAAATTAACACTTGTCTTTATGCTTCAGGAGTTTAGAATCTGGCAGAGAGAATAATATGTAAAAACTAATTAAAGAGTAACACACGCTATGACAAAATAACATTTTTATGAGTATCCAGAAGAAAGATACGTTGGTTCTACCTGGAAAAGCTAGGAACTACCCCTCGAGAAGGTCAGTTGCTGTTGAGACTCGAAGTCAAATAAGAGTATGATAAACTCAAAACACGAAAACATTGTAGGCAGAGGAATGTGCCCATACAAGCCCTGAGGTGTGAAAGCCCACAACAGACTGAGGACTGGCAGAGACGAGACTGGAAATGTGCATCAGAGCTGGACTGTAGACAGCCTGGCAAGGAGCCAGGCTGTAGGAAAAGTGTAAACTTCAAAGGAGATTTCAGCAGCAAAATACAAACAGATTAGTGTTTTTGAAAGATACCGGTTGGCAGTGAGAGGGATGGATTGGAGATAACAGATAGACAGAGACAGAGAGAGGAGATAAGTGGTTAACGCTGGAGTCCAGATGACAGATGATGAGGGTATGAATGAAGACGTTGTCAGGAAGGATAGAGAAGTGAAACTCAGCCCTTGGTAGTTCATTGGATCAGGCAAGCAAACAGGAGGGAAAAGATGAAGTAACTAAAGTCTGAGGATTTTCTGAGATAATTAGCTGAATTAATTTCTTTACTAACATTCTTAAAAATATTGTAAATTAACTGCTATATTCTGAAATCCTTACAATGCTCTATAAGGCTTCCATAATATTGTTCTTATAGCCTCCTTGACCCATCTGCTATGACAATTTAACCCCTCACTACAAGCTCTGCTCTAGCCACACTAGCCTCAAGAATGTAAGGCACACTCAATCTTAGGACTTTCCCTGACTCAATTGCTTAAATCTGCAGCCCTCTCCTTTGCTTCTGCTCTCCATCTCAACTCCCTGCTTTAAGTTTCTCTTTCTGTGTGACACTTATTATTTGTCACTGTAATTTTATGTATGTGTGTATATGTTTATTGCCTTTCACTACTAGGTCATTAACACTAAAAGGACCAAGGTTATTGTCCCTTTTTATTCACCATTATCTCCCAGCACATAAAAGAATGTTCAACAAATTTTAATAAATATTTGCTGAATAAAATAATGCATGCATATATGAATGAATGATGAATGTTGCTTAATATTGCCTTATGTAGAAATATTAATGTTTTAAATTTTTTAAGCCATGTCTCTAAATCTGACCATTTACATGTCTTTATTCTGTGAATAAGACACAGGAAGGGAAAATTTTGCCACTTACCTTCTTCATTTAATTCCAGACAATGTATTTGATGAATCTATTTTTAGTTTAGATCAAGCTTTCACCCTCTGTCTCCTACATGGTCTTTAGAATATGAAAAATTTTGAATAGGCTTACACTATTCATATTAGGGGATTTTATTCTTTTATTGTCATGGAGTCTTTCTTACATTTTTAACATTCATAATATTACTTAAGTTACACTTCGGGTCTATATATAAATTCATTTGAATTTCCACCCCAGTTATTTTTCAAGAACCTGTTCTCCTGCCTTCATTCACCCACCCTATATCTACTCTCTGGAAATTTAAAATGAGGCAGTTCTTTTATTCTCCCACTGGTTTCCTTTTCTACATAGATTTCTATATCTGATCTCACAGTTACTCTTACTCTTCAGAATAAAGGAAAGAAGAAACTGCTATTATAAAAGATGATACATCTTATAACATTATATCTCATGATATAAGAAAAAAAAAGCATAGAGTTAAAACAGAAGGAGAAAACACAATAATTGAGCTAAAACTCTCTGTTCCAAGCTCTAAAGCTGAGCACTTTTCTATATACTATGTTTCTACTTTGCACAAGTCTGTAAAGATAGGTGTAACTGAATCCCTCCCCCCACTTTCTTTTTCACAGTTGAGGATACCTAAGCTAAGGGAGATCCAATGGCTTGCCCATAGTTGCATAGCTACTAAGTAGCAAGACAAGAATTTGAATGCAATTTTGATGCTAAAAGTCATATACTTCTTTTTTTTTTTTGTAGATGTAGGGAGAAATGTCCTGATGAAAGACTTAGGCAATTAGGCTAAATGATTCCTAAGATTTTTTTTTGAGCATTACTATTCTATGAGTCTGGAAATCCATGCAATGATATTTGGCTATACTTATAGTAACTTCAAAACCAAGTAACTTCAAATTAATACCCATTTTAATTTAACAACTAAGGGTAAGTAAAGATAAGCAAAATCATCTAAAAATCTATAAAAAGACAACAAAAGTATGACTTAAGATGGAAAAATAAAAGGTTTAATTCCTAATTTCTTTTTCACCACATCACAAGGTCATTCCTGACAAGTGTTTATAGAATTTAAGTACAAAATTTAGACAAATGGACAAGCCACAGTTTAACTTAATATCATATCAAGTATCAACAGTGTGCATAGTATAAATTTAGATATTCACAGCATGTTTCGTCATGAGAAAAGCATGCTATCGATACCAAATTAAGACACATGAGTATGTTTGTGCCCTGCCCTTCAGCTTCAAAGCAGAGTTGTTGAGGATCAAGACACGAACATTACAGTCATTGGTAATCCCAGTTAACCCATGTAGCCCAATGTGCTTTCCGTATATGGCAATGGCATGCCCTGTGATTCACAGCCAAGGGGTTCGCCAGAGAAAGCAGGTTCTGGGAGGCTCAAAGTCACGAACATTGAGCTCGCATGGGCAAGAGAGCAAATGGCCCATTCTTCTCACTTGTCATATATGCTTATCATGAAGTAAGAGATAATGTTCCCTCTGAGATAATGCCCACCCCATCACCACCACTAATAGACCCAGGGTAAAGAGAAGCATGGAATGTTTGAGCTAGAAGAGCTGTTAAGCCACGTAGTATAGCCTCCTGGACTCATATGGCTGTGAGAGTGAGTGACCTACACAAAAGCAGAGTGACGTTGAGGCAGAATCGGGGCCGCACTTGTCTTTCTTTCCATCCCTTTCTGACGATTATATTGCAGAGAAGTTATAAGTTCTCAATCAGATTGCAACTGTTCTGCTTTGAAATCCTGCTTCTGCTTTATGTTAACTATATGTGTGAATCTAAGTTGCTTGGTTTGAGCCTCAGTGGTGAGGCTTAAGTAGGATACTGCATGACAGATACTGTCATGAGGCCTCACCAAGGTAAGTATTTAATAATTGCTATTAATATAAATTATTTATTCTCTAGATTGAATATAAAACAAATTATCATTAATAATAAGGGATAAAAGTAGAAAGAGTGGGGAGAAAATGGCGTAGATGATAGAGGCTCTGTTCATCCCTCTGGCGACCAAATTAAAGTTGTGACAGAAACAAGGAGCAAAAAGCAAGGAAAAATTGCCTGAGATCTAAATGAACAAGCCATACAACAAGGGAAAAATCTAATCACCCTGCAACGGGAGAAAGTAGGACGGGGTGAGGAAATGAAGCTGCCTGGTCCCAGTGGCTGAGTGGGACTGAGGCATTGGCAGCGGCAGTGGCAGCCAGCAGCTTCAGATGCCTCTAAAGAGGCCTCGGCTGCAAGTGGACTTCCGCGGTGACAGACCTGCTCGCTCTGATCACCAGTGCCAGTTCGGCTGTGCAGGACTTACAGGGCATCACTGAGTAGTCTGAGTGAGGGCCACAGCGAAGCTACCTTTGCCCTGCAGTAGTGCTCTTAGTATCCATTGTTCTTCTGTTGAGCTCTCCCCCTTCCCAGTGCACAGACATAGCGCCGCCATAGACGAGAAGTCATCAAACTGTATAACAGAAGTCACTCCGCCCAGAGAATTCCCTGAAACTCTGCCTCCCCCAACTCGCAGCCCCACCTAAGCAACATCCAGGTGTATCATTTGTGAGTCAGGTGATCTTTGTTGAACAGTGCCTAGACTCACACTGGAAGCAACTGGCCTCGGTTTCTGGTATGGCCTTTTGAGACAACTATAAACACAGCATCTCTGGATTGCTTGCTGAATCTTAACAGGTGGCCCTAGTGGGGCAGAAGTTTGGGCTAAACTTGGCCTGCAGCTGAAACTCTCTCAGGACTGTGCCACTGGACAGCTACCACACAAATCCACACTAATAAGACTGGGAGACTTAGGAGTTTTGCTTAGTACATAGAAACAGACATGGAAAGGAATCCAAAATGGGAAGCAGAAACTATATGACAGAAAGGAACAGAGATCCAGAAATAATGGAGTCAAGCAATCTAACACATGCAGAGTTCAAAACACTGATTATAAAGATGCTCAATGAACTTAGGGGAAGTGTAGATGAATTCAGTGAGAACTTGAACAAAGAAATAAAAAAACATAAAAATGGAAATGGAAATTA
>NW_006430735.1:4355430-4368581 GCF_000325575.1 Pteropus alecto
AAAGAAAAAAATTAAAGTTTACAAAAAAAAAAAAAAAAAAAAAAAAACAGTGGCTGAATGGATAAGAAAACAAGCCTCCTGCACATACTGCCTAGAAGAGACTCACCTCAGATTAAGAGACACACACAGACTGAAAGGAAAGGGATGGAAAAAGATATTGCCTTGATGGACCTAGAAGGTATTTAAGTCAGACAGAGAAAGATAAATACCATATGATTTCACTTATATGTGGAATCTAAGGAACAAAAAGAACAAACTAATCAAAAATAGACTCACAAATATAGTAGACAATTTGGTGATAGAGGGGAAAGGGGTTGGGGGGCTGGGAGAATAGGGTGAAGGGTTAAAGAAGTACAAATTAGTAGTTGATGGATGGTCACGAGAATGGGGAGCATGGCATAGGGAATGCAGTTAGCATTAATATGTTGGCTAGTTGGAGAGTCAGGCGAGGAAGGAAGCAACTGAGGGGATCATTTCATGAACTATACAGATGTCTAATCAATGTACTATATACTTAAAACTAATTAAAATAAATTAATTTTAAAAAAGAATTAAAAAATGCTAAAGGGATGGCTAAGGGGTTCAGATCTGGGACACTGATTCCTGGGGCTCCACCTGGCAGCACTTTGGGTGGGAGCTCATGGCCAAGGGAAGGGGGCTCACCTCCCATGGTTGTTTATATGGTGCTAGCGGAGGATGAGCTCACACACACAAAAATAAATAAATAGAAAGAGTGGGTTATTTTAAGTAGTTTATACCTTTGTTCCTTTGAGGTATCACCTTACTCTATATGTATGGTCTGGAACTTCTGGGGTCCCCCAGCATGTCCGTGGATGCTTGACCCAGCATTTAGATCATTAACCAGCATCCTTCCTCCCTGGATGCAGCCTCAGAGTTTGGCCTGCATGAAAGATCCTGACCTGCCTCACAGCCTGCAGAATATCCAATTAATTTCAATTTCAGTAATTTCAATTTTATTTCAATTCAATTCTATTTCAATTAAAGTAATTGGAAAGATTTAGGTTTCTAAAATCAGTGAATAGATTTATCAAACACTCATAAGACATGACACAATATTACAGTTAGGGCAAGTCCTATTGTGGTTTGGCAAACATGCCTCCTCTTTCCTCTTCCAAAACCGTGCTTCTCACCTCTGTTTCTGCCCTACATGCCTTACACCCACCCTGGTGCCACTACCTTCCATGACTTTGCACAGCTTCCCCACACGTCACCCTATCTTCGTACTAACATCCGTTGTCTGAAAAGGACCCTACGAAGTCACGCTCAGATATTGTAGTGAAATGATGTGTGACCCTTCCCAGGGACATTTGCATTAGAAAGGAATTGAGAATTTAACAAAGAAATTAACCTTATCTGTAGAATTTTAAGTAAGAAAAAGAGGAATCTATTTTGAGGCACATGGTTTTCCCAGTTCCTCCCAGATAGTGCTATTTCAAGAATTGCCTACTCTGTTGATGAAAAATATTAGGTAAAAACTTCTTTAAAAATATTTTTAAGCTTAAAAGTAAATTACCATGCTTGATATTTAAGCCTACTTTTCTGTTTTAGGATTCAGTCCCTTGAGTGAAACTAAGGCCACCTTGAAAATACTAAAAAAGGTCTTTTCCATCATACTCCCATGGCAAAACAGGGCAAAGTGCCTGTACTGACTTAAGTTTAAATTTAGTCCAACAATTGCGTACCTGCTATGTGCAAGACACAATACTAGACAACATGAGAAGATAAAGATTAAACTTTTGTTTTAGTCAGATACCAGACACTCAACGGCTTTTCTCAGTCAGAATTAACCTTATTTGTCTATTAGGCCCCAAATTTCTTTCTTAATTGTTTAACATCACTTAATTATGTGGTTAATTGTCTTCATGTCTGCCATCTTCATTTGATGAGATCTCTCTTCACAAAAGAGACCATTCTGGAAACATTTCTGTATGCTCCAACACTTAACATAGTACCTGGTCTAGACACCCAGAACTGAAAATCCCAACCCTTTACTCATATCCTAGACCTTTTTAACAAGTTCTCTAGGTTAAAAGACTCACTTACAAAGTGAAGAAATTCAGTTATGGCAATGTAGAATAGTCAAAATACAAAGCCATCACGTATCATTTATTATCTATATGCTTCATGACAAAATTTGAGACACGTTGTTAAAAATATTTTCTATATCTCTAATATTTGAGGTCATAACATAATACTCAATTACATCAATCACATGACTAAATACTCTTTACAGAAAAAATAAAATTATATAAAAAACAATGCAAATTCAATAAAACAATCACTTAAAATTAGGTCATAAATTTAGTTATTAATTATTTTACTAAAATTATTAATAACTGTGATTTTTTCACTTGAATTATAAATATGTTAGAGATATGTGTGTTTCTGATGTCCAAAAGTTATTATTTAGGGAAAACAACCTTTCTATCATAGCATTTGTACATAATAATGAGGCAATAAATTCACATAATTTGTGTTTGGAATCCTAATGTTCTCATGCCAAACATCTTTATATCCTCTTAGCCATCTCTGCTCTGAATAGTCTTTGTACTTGCCTTATTCTGCTCACAAATTCTCATTAAAATGTAATTTTAGAACATGTTTATTGAAAAGATTATTTCCTTAAATGTAAGAAAATCCTCTTTGAATTTGAATTTACAAAAAAAAAAGTCTTCTTTTTTCTACCTGTAAGTTAATAAAAGCTTAAAGTAAATCGAGTTTTCTTTGAGTATATAAAGGCACTATCAAATATCTAACGCAAGAAATATTTATCTCGCTTATACAATGTGCACAATATCACTTGTGATTACTGGTTACTTTTTTAATGAGATATTCCTTTTACCCAATCACCTTGAAAGCATACTTTTTTTTTATTTTTACATTAATTTTGACATTAAAATGAAATATAATTTCTTTTGAACACACTTCAAAGAATGCTAGCAATGCAGGCAAGTAACTGCCTACAATTACATTTGGAGATAGTTGTCATCCTTATCATTGTGAGTCAGTGACTCAGCTTTGCCCTGCTCAGGCAAATGCAACAATTGCTCTGACATTAATCCTAGGGAGGTATTCACAGAGTATGATTAGGAAAGCACGTAAAATTCCTATATATGTTTTTGTGAATGTTCTATTTCTGTTCAGCCTCTGACTTGAGTCATTCTGTTGTTGACAGTTTTTTGGAATTTCTGGGGCATTCTGATGTTTTAAGGAACTAGTAGAGTAGGATGGTTAAAATCAGGACTGTCCTGGAAAATTTGTGAATCAGATTTAAGCACAATCCAAATAAATGAATAAATAATGCTATGTAGGGATGTCTTCACAACAGCAGCTGACAAGATAGCTCAGAGCTGACTACTGAGTTTAGATTTCTTTCTCAGAAAATAAAAAAAAAGAAAAGCACCATGACTCCTTGAACAATAGTTAATGTCCACAATTAGTGCTTACCTGCCAATCAACTATTGCCAATTGGGTATGTTATTTTGGAGGAGAAGAGGACTATTATTCAAAAAGTATGAATTTGATTTTTCCAAAGGAGTATTGTCTGACTGATTGAATATTCTTTTTCTCTTTGGTTACAGCTATATATTAATGAAATACAATAGAATATAAGGTGGTACATTAAAGAGAAAAGTAGTACATATGTGAACATGAACTACCTAAAATCATCTAATACCAGCTCTTTACCAAAGAGCTATTATTTCCTGATAGCTTTCTGTATCACAAGACTTAATTGAAATTCATATCAAAGCATATGTAAGTCTCATAAAAATTCAATAGTACTTCTTTTATTAGGAGAGTCTAGGATATCCTCAGGAGACATTAGAACCAATCTGAAATTTAGGGTTCAGAAATGAAGCAAAACATAGCCATATGGTAAGGGGCTGCTATTAAGAGGAGTAGAACTAACAGCCCATATCATCTTCCACCAGAAGAGGCTGAGTGAGGCTAGTCCCATTTTGGGCATGTGAGATTTAAAAAATAAACTTTGGATTCTATGCATCCTACAATTATAGAAGCAGAAATCATGGCAGCTTGGTTTTCGACTGGGTTCTAGCTTTAAAACCTTGTAAATTAATTTATTAATTGATTTGATAATAATTTATTGAATACCAATCTTATACCTGTTCAGTGTATGGAGACAGAGTTGAACAAAAGAGACAGAGTCTCTTCTCTCATGAAGCTTACAATCAAGTAGGGCTGACAATTATTAAATATAATTATGATAATGTGCAATAAATACTGTAAATAAAAGGTACAGTCAATTGAGATTGTAACAGGTACACTGGTGAGTCAGGGAAGACCTCTCTGAGAAAGTAATATATTTCTTTACTTTGCATACTAAAATCACCTGGGGGAGCTTTAAAAACTATGAGTGCCTGACCCTACACCAGATCAAAGGAATTGATTCTAAGAATGAGATCCAGGTAGCATTATTTATTAAAATTTCACCTAAGTGACTATATAATTTGTGGCCAGCACCAAGGGCCACAGATTTTGGTTGATATCAGAAGGTAGGAAGAGGCTGAGTAAAGAGTAGAGGGAAAAGTTTTCAAGGCAGAAAGAATATTTATTAAAGCATAGAAAGAGCTTGCCGTATTTAGGAATTAAAAGGAAGGAACTGGGAGATGGATTAGGCAGGAACATTGGATCTGAGTCCCTCGATAAGTTGTTTGAAGGGTTTGGGATTTGATCCTAAGTACAATGGAAAGCGATTAAATGTAGAAATGACATGACCAGTTTTTAAAAATTACCGTGGTTCCTCTCAAGAGAAAGCACTGGAAGGGTCAAAAGAGGACTAGAGGACTAAAGAGACAGGAGGGAAAGATTATGGTTTGCACTGCACTTGTAGCACTAGAGATAGAGAATTATTTTGAGCTATTTCAGAAGTAAAACTGACATCTTGATGAGTTAAATAAAGGAGGGTGAGGGAGAAGTGTGAAAGAAGTCTTCTGTTTTGAACAGCTGGGCAAAAGAGTGCACATTTGCTGAGATGTGTAACACTCGAGGAGAAGATAAAGGGCATGTACCTGTAAATTTAAGTTACCTGTGAAACACCTGAGAGGAGGTGTCAAGTAAGCAGTTGGATATGGGTTTTAGAAAAAAAAGTCTAGACATAGGAAGTTGGAGGTCAACAGCACATACAGTACTCCTCCCTCATTTGTGGTTTTTTCTTCCTAGTTTCATCACTCACAGTCAGCTGTGATCTGAAATTATTAAGTGGAAAATTCCAGAAATAAACAATTCATAAGTTTTAAATTGTGTGCCATTCTGAGCAGCATGATGAAATCTCATGTTGTCCTGCTTCAACCTGCCTGGGACATGAATCATTTCTTTGTCCAGCGTATCCACGTTGTATACGTGACCCACTTGTTAGTCACTTAGTAGCCCTCTCAGTTGTCAGATCAACTGTGGCTGTATGCAGTGCCTGTAGTCACGTAGTCCTTATTTTACTTAATGATGGCCTCAAAGTGCAAGAGTAGTGATGCTGGCAATTCAGATAGGCCAAAAAGAAACTGTAAAGGAAAAAAACAGGCACTGTCTGCATTTTCACACATCCACTGGGAGTCTTGGAACATACTCTGTGTATAATGGAGGACGACTGTAGATAGTACTTGAATCTATGTGTGATATGAAAGCCTCAAGAGGAAGAGAGCATAGAATGGAAGGGTTTAGGTAGTCTCAATTTCAGTTTCATTATTGCAAAATGAAAAGATTGGGTATTGTCAGTGGTTCTCAAATTTTAGTGTGCCTCAGAATCATCCAGAGGATTTGTGAAAAAGTTGGTTGTTGGGCTCACCTACCAAAGTTTCTGATTTTGTGAGTCTGGGGTAGGGCCTATTAACTAGCATTTCTAACAAGTTTCCCAGGTGATAATGCTGCTGATAGGAGCCATACTTGAAAACTAGATATTCTAAAATTTCCCTTTTTTCTTTAATTCTACGGTAACATCGTTATGCCATCAGCAAAAATTCACACGAAAAATGTGTACATATCCCAGATAGAGATTTTATTATTGCAAAATGAAAGAATTGTAAAATAAGAAGATAAGATGTGATCACAGCAATGGTTAAGAGCTGTTTTATGCCTTCGCAATTTTTGTTTAATGTTGGACGAATTGGACAGTTGATAAATATTTGTTTAGCATCTTCTTCATGCAAAGAAAGAATTTTATGGAAAAATAAATCTACAATTCTCTCAAAGTTAAGTGTAATATGTTCTCCTATTGGTTTTTTCAGCTGGTTTTGACAAATCTACTGAAAGTTAGAGATGTTTGTCCTTTAAGCATCATTTCTTATACATAAATAAAGGGAACTTGAGGTACAACAAGAAGAGATGAGCAACACAAACCACAATATAGGCATTTAGCATCTTGTACACACACACAACATGCATACAGAATCAATTAAGATTTTGAGAATACTGTTTTATTTTACTCTTATTCATCTCATTCAGGCTTGATGTTAAAAAATGGCTCATCATTTAAAGGAAGGTCTAAAGTACATCATTAGTAGTAGTTATTAGCAACAGAACTTAAAAACAAACCACTCCCTTCCTAGACTCTCCACTGCCACGTCATCAAAGAAACTGGATTACATATTTTTCATAGATTGTCAAAGTGGATTAAGTTATTCATCTTAACCTACCTCTTTTGTGCATGGTTCATGGATAAGTAAAGCTGATACTACAAAAAGGTGATAGTAATCGAACTTTCCAAAACCACCTGAGAGACCTATACCTATTCTTCCAATTTCTAAGGCTGCAGAGTGATATTTTCTAGGCAATATAACTACAAACTCTTACTCTAAAATTCTAATTTTCTTACAGGTTTGTTTGTGTTCAAGAATAGTATGCAAAGGTAGCTGAATGAGGTGAGGGGCTCATTCTGTGAAAAGTGAAATAGATGAAGGTGTTTTAGAATCTCACTAAAGTGAATAGCAACTCCCCTGTTTGGGTGAGGCATTTGCTGTGATTTTTTAAATGTCACTAAATAAAAGTTTCAAACTAGCCAGGGACAAAAACCAAATGATTTTTTCCTATACCTTTATTCTCAACCCAAGGCACTCAGAAAACATTTGCATTGCTCCCAAGGAATTCAGAAATCATTTTCATAGCTTCCAAACCCCAGTTGATGACGGGCTTTACTTCAGACATCTTAATTCCAGGATCCCTAAGTTAATAAGCTTGTTTGGATAAAATAGTGCACCCCACAGACAAGCTCCTATGTGTGAAGAGCAGGTGCGTCAATAACAGAAGTCATGAGCCTTAGATGATAGAGCCTTAGACTCTTACCTTTTTGAGTTGGGTTCAATGCGAAGTCCAAACATAGGGTTCTAACCACAGTGAAGTCTTTACAGTCTTATGACTTTATGACCTTACGATATAACGAAGTCTTTACAGGATAGCTTCTCTTTATCCTCCAGTAGAAATAATAAGATGTAAAGAAGCAGAACTTTTGGAAAATGAGGGTTTCTCATGGAGTTTTGCGAGCATCATGTATCTTCTTCTCTTGCTGAATAACAAGGGAAAGAAAACAAAATCTTCATGTGACTTAATGTTTCTTAATCCATTTGGAAAAGAAAAAATGCTACCTTTTAATGGGTCTTAAGTCTATTAATTTTAACTATAGATTCTTCAGTCCCATAAAGAGGAATTTCACTGAGGTCTCCTATTACATAATGTCTGACAAAAGTATTGAAATATAAAAGTAAAATGTTCTGAAGAAAAATAATACTACTATGCAGAGGTACAAAACCTATACACATGTGATATGTAAATGGAAGTAAATGATGTTTTTGAAATGACCAATTAGGTACGTAGGTGTGTTAGTTGATAAATGCCATAACAGGATTAGACATGTAAAAGATTTTAGGATTATAGAGTTTTTCATTTTCTTGCCCTAATCTATGCAGCCCCCATTCCTGATTCTTTTATAGGAATGTTTTTCGATAATATATTTCAGATGGAAAAGAAGAGGTTTGACTTAGCTGCATTAATAATATAACTCATATTAATTAAGTTTTTATCAAGTTCCTGGAACCACTCTATTGTATATTTTGCATGTACTATCACTTAATTCTCACAGTAAACCTATATGGTATGTGGTGGGGGTCTATTATATCCTCATTTGACAGATGAGAAAGTTTATTGAAGCAATTTATCCAAAGGTAGAGCCAATAAATATTATGGCTGAAATTTTAGCTTAGATGGTCTGATACCACAGTCCATTCCCTTAAACTGAACTGTGTCCCCAAAACAAGTGAAAAAATCAGTAAATCTATAAACATGCATTCATTGGTCATCTGTGCTTGGGTGATATAGAAGATAGTTATGACTTTATGACCTTACGATATAACGATGTAATCAGAAGACAAATCTTTTCAGATAAATAATATGAGACCATATATAATCAAGTACTAAATTATATGGCTTATCCAAGAAGTGCTGTGAGAATTCAGAAAGAAGATTATTAAATAAGAATTAAAATGAGGCAAGCAGAATTCCTAAAATGAGACTGGAACTTCTCTTTGGATCATGCCCAGAATTTAAACAGTCAGAAAGTAGAAGGGAGGGACTTACAACACAAGAGAATAATAGGAAAAAGAAATCTTAGGAGTAGAAATGAGTGACATAGTCCCAGGACTATGATGAGTTGAAGTCACAAGACAGGCAGCATATCTGTCCAATTACGGTGGAAGGTTTGTTTGAGAAAGTCAGGCATTCCAAAATTTTCACTGAGTCAGTGAATCAATGAATAAATGGATAAGTAAATGATGATTGTATTTCCAAATTACAAAAAGACCAATTAATAAAATTAAATTAACTCTTTAAATTTAATTTCTTAAATTTTTGTGTCTTTAAATTTAGTGATAAAATGCTATGAAAAGGTTAAAAAGAAAACTAAATCTCTGAAGTATCTCTTCTATGTTGACAGGGTTCACTTTTAAATATACTCTTATAAATCAGAGACCTAGAATTCTAATAGAAAGTCTTACTTTCATTACCCATTTCTATGAAATTTCTCTCATTGCAGCCAGACTGTGGTTTTAACAATTTTTGGAAACCTCATTAATAGTATCTCTTATTGGAGCTGAATTTTTTTTTAATTTCTCTCAAGGGATACATAATATCAAAGAAGTATAAAAGGCATAAAGGAACAAAACGAATTATATTTTGAAAGGAAAAAGAAATCTGAACACCTAAGAATTTTCTATTAAATAAATTGAGAAACATTTCCCATATATACATGGGAAGTTAATGGTAACTTGATAGGTCAATTTAAAATTTCTAATGTTCTGACCTAAAGGATTTGGGTCAGAAAATACAAGCTTTTTCTTTATCAAGCAATAGATCATGCAGTGACAGCCTGTGTGAACACAGCAGCACATCTTCAGAATCTCAAGGCTATAGGAAGGTCATCCTATGGTACAATGTTCTTTGTTTCCTATCTCCAGTCAAGCTTAGAATGCTATGTGTCACAATGTGAAGGAAAAAAAACAAACAACAACTCAAAAATGACCTCTGGCATGAGAGAAAAATTCCCTTGGCTTTCTTGAAATAACCATTACCATTCAATTTACACTAATCATTTGGCCAGTTCTCTACCCCCATGCATGAAACATTCAGCAAAGACTGAAACAGGTGAAAAGAAACTGCAAAACTCATCCTTCCCTACCTTATGAAGTCAGTGACAGGGAATGCAATTAATAAAATAGGAAATATGTTAAAAGAACTCCATAACCAATCTGATTCAGTGTTTAGGGATGGAACATCAACTGTGGTACTGTGGTAGTGCTTTGTCAACAAGGATTCCCATGAGAACATGAGACAGCAATTCCTAATTAAAACGTTATTTATTTATTTATTTATTTTTTTAAGCAACCCAGTGGCTACACAAATTATGTTTTCTTAACCAGAGAGACTTCAACAATTCTTTGGGCTGATGGGCAGACTTATTTAGGATGATATCTCCCACTTGTGTTAAATAAAACGTTAGTTCCATGGACTGTTCACAGCTGTGACAAGAAGAAATGGCTCTATGATTAAAGGCTAGATAAAACAAAACATGTTTACTACTGGGATTCAGACTTCATCGTGTGATGATGTTCATTATTAATATAAAGGGGAAATGGTGTACAGCATTTTACTGAGTTGCTTCACTGTAGAACTCATTTATAATGGGGCTTATGGTAAACTTCCAGGAAATCTAATTTTTTTTTAAACAAGAGAGAGGAAGAAGAAAAGCATGAAACCACTAAAGTTGAGGCAAGTCATTTTGAATCCACTCAAGTAATGTGAAATATATATATATATGTTTTATATAGTAATATATGTACATATGCATATATTATATATAATAAGATATGTATAATACATACAATATATTTACGTATAAACTGAAACTACAAAATTCTTCAATACCAAATTAATTTGATTTTGGCAAAAATATAATTATTTTCTTCCAGCTTTCAATTTTTTCAATATTCTGCAGGTAGAAAATATTTCTCTAAAAGTGGAATTTTGTGTGTAAGTTAAAATATTAGAGAATTTAAAGAGACATATCTTTTAATTTAAATTCTTCAGGAGAAAAATGCATAAAATGGTAAAAAGTACCATAAAACATGAATAAATCAGAACTTGAAAAAAAATCTCATGTTTTGTCAATCTTAAACTTCTATTAGCATCCCTAATAAAAGCAATCATCTAAAGTAAATTTTTAAAAAACATAATTATTTTTCATTAATTGTTAAGAAATAAAAATTAAAACTATACTTGACTACAGTCTGGCCACAGGTATACACTATCCTGAATATTTTAATCTCAAATTTTGGAATATCCTATATTTTTGATGAAATGAGATAAAACTGAACCTATGAATACACACTAAAGCTGAAGTCATGATCATCTTTTCAAGAGATACATGGCTGGTTGAGAAAGAGGTAAATATCTGGAAACATTTTTGTTTAAAGATTCACTTAGAAAAAAGAAAAAATAAAAGCTAGATAGAAACCAAGAGTGTCCTCCACACATACACATGTCTACATTCTTAAAAACAAAGAGACATAATAGCTCTGGAGCTTACATAGTAAACACTAAAAAAAAAAGCTTAATGTAAATCAAATATCCAAATAAACAGCCTATATTTGCATAAATTTCCTCTTCCGAGAAAGCCCGTAAACTCCTAAGAGCTCAGTTTCTGGAAACCTCATTTCTTAAACATTTACTCTGATATCCTGGTTGTTTCCTGAAAACAGCCTACTACATGGATTCTTGCAGTAACACACTTAAGAATAATGGCAATGCTCTCAGGCAGTTAATCTCATCCGCTTCTCAAGGAAAGACAAATCGTGACATAGTGATGTTGGTGGCTCCCAGAGGTCTGTCATGACACTCCTCTCCCTGCACGCTCCCCACAAGTAACAATAAGAAACCCCACAAGTACCGATGCATCCAGCGTCCCATTCTTGTCCTGTTTACTGTTATTAACGAATCTCTTTTAAGGTAGTCATAGATAAGTAATGTGTTGATGAGTTAATTAACAGTGTTAGGAGTGAAATTTAAAGGGTAATGGCCTCTATGAGAGTCGCATTTAAAAAGACCGAGATGAAATTTTTCTTCATTTTCACACAGCAAGAGACTGGAGTGGCCAGTAAGATTTGATGGGATCAAAAGTAACACCAAGTAGCAACAACAAACTACTATTAGAGCATGAAGATAATTCACTCTTCCCAAAAGATAAGGTCTCTCTGCCTGCTTCGGCCTTTTGTACCACCCTAGCATCACCCCTAGTGGTAGGGTATCTTTAAAATCGGTAACTTTTAGTTTTACTATTAGAGTGAATGGATATTAGCAAGGCGAAGTGTTTGTCTAGTATGTTCTCCATTTTGAGAAATACAGAGATCAATGTAAAATAGGGCTTGCCAACTGGAGCACAGGGCATTGCAACACAGTTAAGCAGAGAAAGGGGAGCAGACAAGAGGAATGAAATCAAAGGAGAGGGAACTTCTAGTACATGT
Source organism: Pteropus alecto (assembly GCF_000325575.1). NCBI lineage: Eukaryota > Metazoa > Chordata > Mammalia > Chiroptera > Pteropodidae > Pteropus > Pteropus alecto. Next base: position 4,367,469 of record NW_006430735.1, read on the forward strand.
ATGAAGTTTATGCAATACTGAGAAGCAAATATTAAAGATGAAAAAAGAAAGATTTGCACCCTGCTTTGGATCCTGGTCCATCATAAATAAAATTAGATCCTTTCTGATAGTGCTATGAGCCTTTGCAGGGTACAATAACAAGGATGTATGTACTACAGAGAAACTTTACTCAAGGTTCAAATTCCAGAAACTCCCCAAGTTCAATTCTGGCTATAGGATTAGACACAGTATGGGCAGCTGGTTTTTCCTCCGTACCTATGAAGAGATTTATCCTTTTGCAACCTCCTTCACCTAAATAGAGAATAGCATACACCCCAATATCTTAGAGGCAATGAAACAAACTGCAGCTAGGTATTCCCACAGGCAACTCTAAAACTCCCCTCAGTTCCAGAATATTAGCTACATAATAGCTTTAGTGCTAAGCAAACCCCAACTCTATCATCTTCTTCTTCTCCATGGATCAGGAAAACAGAAGCTTCCAAAGATCTCCTGTTAATAAAGACTGATAGGAGGTACTCGAATGTCCAACTGTAGTTCCAAGTCATAAGGGAAGGCAGTTATCAGTGGGTCTAGGTGCAATATTTTAACTTTATTTATATGAGATGAGAGGTAAACTCTATTATCTAAGAAACATTTGTTGGCATGCCTTTTGTTCATTCAGTGATTAGCAAATATTTGTTAAACATATATTACCAATATGAGACATCACTTGTAAAATTCTGACAGTTTTTTAGCAGGAAATGATACGGGACATCACTTGCAGAGTTCTTAATCTTTTTGTTTGTTTGTTTTGTATTGTTTTGTTTGGTAGAAAGGAATTTTTAACTTAACTCTTTTGAATCAGGGGTTTTGACTCTTTTTTCATGATCTATATTAAAGTTTACCAATTAAGGCCATAAATAAACATATTTTCAGTCCGTGTGCATTTACAAGTCTTATTTTAAAGGGGGGATAAGAGAGATACATGTTTAAATGTCATAGAAACATATGTTATATTTGTAAATCACAAGTCTTTTTTTCCATCTTTATTGAAATATAATCGACAGAGTTCTTAATCTTTTGAGTAAACCTAGTTAAGTCTTTTCTTTCCTCTTTTCTTTGGGAAAAAATGCC
>NW_006430735.1:4368648-4384300 GCF_000325575.1 Pteropus alecto
TCCTCCAGCTGATAGAGATCATCAGTCCATTGGAGGCAGAAGTGGCTTTAGGCCAGGCAAGGACCCTAAAGCAAGGGCCCTTAGAGTCTGAGAGGGGAGGAGACTTTTAGCCCAAAAGTCTTTTTAGTCTTTAAAAAATATATTAAACAAGACTGTTTTCCTTTAGTCACTTAATAGGCAAATCGATAATAAAAAATTAATAAGCATATGATTTAAATAACAAGTTCATATCTTCCTTTCCTTATCTAGAGACTGAGGCAGCACTTCGGCAGGAAACCCAAGACCCCATCCTGACTGAGACAGAAAGAGAAAGAGCTCCATAGAATCCCTGTAGGCAGGGACTAGGCCGTTCTCAGCCTGAAGCAGATACGGAAGGCAGATACAGGAGACTTCATGTCTCTCAACATCCATACTAATAATAGGGGAGGTTATACTCTTAGAAAAGAGTTAAGGGGTTTTGAGTCTGCCTGCAAAGACACTGAGGTCATCTTTTTCTAGTCCACCCATGATTAAGCAAGCCAGAAGGCATTTTTGTGCTAAAAGTAACTCATAGAAAGAAATAAGTGAGCAGAAAATTAGTTTCAGCCAATCACTCGCACCTGCGCAATAAAGACCCAATGACCTTCAATTCACCTGAGCCTTATTATACTATCATTATAATATGATGTATATGCCAGGAAGTTCATTAATATCATTATAACAGACTGAATTCTGAGAACGAACATGGGCAAAAAGAGAATGATGAATTGCTGAGTGTTGTCAGTCTTAGTTATCAATCGAGGAAGCCCACTCCTCTAATAAAAGTAACCATCCACGGCAATTAGGGAAAACCCTAAAGGCTTTGGTACCAGGCCTTTGAGCCATGCTTCTCTTGCTCAGGCCCACTTCCACGTCTGGAAGTGTACTATCTCTTCAAATAAAGCTTTTCTTTTCTGCTATATTTCAGTGTCTTGCTTAATTCTTTGTTCAAGACATCAAGAACCCGGACGACGTGCTGAGAGGGAAACCCTACTCTCCTGTAACATTACTATATGCCAGTAATTGTCATAGGGGTTGATGATACATTGTTAAATGTAAACTTGGTGGGCAACCAAAATGGTGTAGATTATAGAGACTCTGTTCATTACTCTGGCAACCAAATCAAAGTTGTGACAGAAACAAGGAGCAGCAGCAAAAAAAAAATTGCCTGGGATCTTGATGAAAAAGCCATATAACAAGCCATACTTTCTTGAAAAAATCCAAGAAAGTACCCTGCAAAAGCAGAAGGTAAGACGGGGCAAGAACGCGGGGCGACCCAGTCTGGAGTGGCCGAGTGAGACAGAGGATGCGGCAGCCACAGTGGCAGACGCCTCTTAAAGGGGCTGCGTCCGGGAACAGATTTTTCGTGGTGACAGACCTGCTTGCTCTGAGCACCAGTGCCAATTCAGCTGCACATAGTGGGCACCAGGGACTTACAAGGAGACATTCTCAGAGTGAGGGCCAAAGCAAGACTCACTCTGTACAGAAGTGCTAGTGGTATACATTGTTCCCTGTTGAGCCCTCCCCTCTCCTAGTGCACAGACACAGCACCACCATTGCCATGAGGTCATGGCTCTGCCCAAAAGATTCCCTGAAACTCTGCCTCCCCCAACTCACAGCCTCTCCCAAGCTACATCCAGGTACTTCCTCAGCGAGTCAGGTGCTCCTTGCTGAGCAGCACCTAGACTCACACTGGAGGCAGCTGGTCTTGGTTTCTGGCATAGCCTTTTGAGGCAACTATACGTGCAGCATCTGTGGATTGCTTGAAAATCTTCACAGGTAGCCCTAGAGGGGCAGAAGCTTGAGCTAAGTTTGGTCTGTAGCTGAGCCCCTCTCAAGACTGTGCCACTGGACACCTACTTCACAAATTCACACTAATAAGACCAGGAGATTTAGGAGCTTTGCTTAGTACATAGAAACAGACACAGAAAGGCAGCCAAAATGGGAAGACAAAGAAGCAGAAACCATATGAGAGAATAGAACAGAGATCCAGATATAATGGAGTCAAGTAATCTAACGGATGCAGAGTTCAAAACACTGGTTATAAAATACTCAGTGAACTTATGGAAAGTGTAAATAAATTCAGTGAGAACTTCAACAGTGAGATAAAAAACATAAAAATGGAAATGGAAATTATTAAAGGGAACCAGTGTGAAATGAAGAACACTTTATCTGAGATGAGAAGCATATTAAATGGAATAAACAAAAAAATAAACAGAGTGATTAAAGAAAAGGATCAAATGCTCTATCTAGAGGATTGGAAAGCCAACAACACTCAATCAAAATGGCAAGATAAAAGATGCCAAGACTATAAAAATAATTTAAGGAGCATATGAGACACTATTAAGTGTCCAAATATCCATCCGATCGGCGTAACTGAAGAAAATCAAGATGTTGAACAGTTGTTTGAAGAAATAATGATGGAAAACTTCCCTAAAACTTCCCTGGTGAAGGGAATGGACATAAAACCCCAGGAAACTCAGAGAGTTCCAAAAATCAGGAATCCAAAGAGGCCCCCACCAAGACCCATCATAATTAAAATGCCAAAGTTTAAATACAAAGAAAGGATATTAAAAGCAGCAAGAGAAAAACAGATAGTTACTTATAAGGGAAAATCCATAAGACTGGCAGCTGATTTCTCAAAAGAAACTATGCAGGACAGAAGGGTTTGGCAAAAAATATTCAACAGGATGAAAACCCGGGATCTGCAACCAAGAATAATTTATCCAGCAAAACTATCATTTAGAGTTGAAGGACAGATAAAGAGCTTTCCAGACAAAAATAACCTGAAGGAATGTATCACCACCAAGCCCATATTACAGGACATGTTGAGACTTCTTTAAGAAGAAAAAACATGTATCGAAAACAGGAATAAAGACTGGTAACAACTACATTCCTATCAATAAGTACCTCAAATGGAAAAGAATTAAGTGTTCCAACTAAAAGAGTGGATGGATGGAAAGAAAAACAAGACCCTTCATGTTGCCTATAAGAGACTCACTTCAGATTAAAAGACACAAACTAAAAGAAAAGGGATGGAAAAACATATTGCTTTGATGGACCTAGAATGTATTTAAGTCAGACATAGAAAGAAAAACACTATATGATTTCACTTATATGCAGAATCTAAGAAATAAAAAGAACAAACTAACCCAAAACAGACTCACATATATAGTGGACAATTTGGTGATGGACAGAGGGGAGGGGGGTTTGGGGGGCTGGGAGAATAGGGTGAAGGGTTAAAGAAGTACAAATTAGTAGCTGATGGATTCATGGGAATGGGGAGCATGGCATAGGTAATGCAATTAGATTGAATACATTGGCTAGGTGGAAGATCAGGAGAGAGAGGGAGCAATTGGGGGGCACTGTTTTATGAACTATACAGATGTCTAACCAATGTATTGTGTACATGAAACTAATTAAAATAAATTTTAAAAATTCTAAAAAAAAATAAAATAATAAATGTAAATTTTTCTGCTGCTAACTGAATCCTCCCAAGATCATATTTCAGGAGCTTACACGGTAACATTAAAAAACCTTACATCCACATAAAAATGATTTTACATCCAAATATGTTTCTATCTGAATCATTCAAAACATTTTAAAGCAAAAACTCCATGTTTAGTGATAAAACAAGCTACTCAGTATAAATATAACCAAAAAGCCCAAACAACAATAAATTATTAGGCAAAAACTCCATGTTTAGTGATAAAACAAGCTACTCAGTATAAATATAACCAAAAAGCCCAAACAACAATAAATTATTAGGCAGCTTTGGTAGGGTGTAAACCAAACTTACAGTTAAAAGCTGGTGGGTGATCCATGGCTCTATCACCATAGCTAGACTCAGGCATTCCCATTTTAGAGAAAAAGAAGGAGAGGGAGGTACTTGTATAAGATCAGGCAGCTACCATATGTTGGGCAGCCATTTTCTCCATGTAAGACAATGTACCTTTTCATCTCAGGTCATGTCCCCATACACCTTTACTCCTTTCTTTTGATTATCCTCCAGTTTCTTCACCTTTGTTCATAATTGTTCCAAGAATTGGTGTACTTACACAAATTCATCATGAATTATTGATACCAACTTAAACATAAAATAAAGACTATTAGAATAACTGAGGTTATTTGTAGTTAAACAACACAGATTAAGTTTAGTTCCCCAGATTGTTTCAATGCTAAAAATCCAATTAGTCCATACTTGAAAAATACCATTCTAGGCATATTCCATGAGCAGGCCAAGCAGCTGCTTCTTGGACTTCTAAGCATTTGTCATTTGCTCTCAATGTCACTGCCTAAACCCAGACCCCTGGCCTTTGGGACTTTAAAAGACCTGGGATAGTCCTCCATGTTTTTTTTTAACCCCTGACCCCCCCAATCCCAGATGACTATTATCTGCCAGCTACTATCAATAAGCCCATATTTACCTCTTGGTTGTATCTCTATCTTTCAAATTTGAGAATATCTTCTGCCCAAAACAGCTCCTTCTTGTTTTTATCTTGAAGGTTAATAGTTCTCATACTCTAGCTGCATCAGAATCATCATGAGGGCTTGTTAAAAAAAGATTGCTAGGCCCCATCCCCAGAGGGCTTGTTAAAAAAGATTGCTGGACCTTTCTGCTCTGAGCCAATAGGTCTAGAGTGGGCCTATGAATTTGCATGGCTAACAAGTTTCCAGATGATGCTGATGCTGCAGGTCCTGTGACTTAATTTTAAGAACCACTGATCCAGTTCAGTGATTCTCAACTCTGTTGACATATTAGAGTCCTCGGAAGAGATTTTTAAGAGACGTGAAGTTTCTCCAGAGATTCTGATTCAAATATCAGGCTAGAGTAGGGCCCAAGAATCATTTTTTAAGATTCCCAGATGCTTCTACATCTGTGAGAATAAGTAAAAATTTTAAATGATGACAATACAAAATGCTGGCTATGCAGAAAAATGGATCTCTCATATTTTGCTGATGGAATTGTAAATGGTACAACCGCTCTGGAATGTAGTTTAACAGTTTCTTTAAAAACTGAACATATGCTTAATATACATATAGCAATTGCACTCCTTAGCTTTTATCCCAAATAAATGTACACATGCGCACACAAGGCTGTACACAATAGTTCATAGCAGTTTTATTTGTAATCGCCAAAAAATGGAAACAACCAAAATGTCCACCAATAAGTGAATAGTTAAACTGTGTTATATCTACACCAAGGAACACTACTTAAGAATTGAAAGAAATGAACTATTGATATATGCAAAATTTAAATAAATCTCAAGGGCATTATGCTGAGTTTAAAAAAAAACGAATCTCAAAAAGTCATGATGTGAACATTGATGCAAAAATCCTCAAAAAAATATTAGCAAACCAAATTCAGCAATTCATTAAAAATATCATACACCATGATCAAGTTGGATTTATTTCTGAGATGCAAGGTTGGTACAATATCCATAAATCAATTAATGTGATACACTACATTAACAAATCAAAAGATAAAAACCATATGATCATATCAATAGATGCAGAAAAAGCATTCAACAGAATCTAGCATCCACTTATGATAAAAAAAAACTCTGAACAAAGTCAGAATAGAGGAAACATACCTCAACATAGTAAAGGCCGTATATGGCAAACCTACAGCTAACATCATACTCAATGGGGAAAGGCTAAAAGCATTTTCCTTAAGATCAGGAACAAGACAAGGATGCCCACTTTCACCCTTCCTCTTCAACATTGTATTGGAAGTCTTAGCCACAGCAATAAGACAAGAAAGAGAAATAAAAGTCATCCAAATTAGAAAGAAAGAAGTAAAACTCATTATTTGTTGATGGCGTGATACTATATAGAAAGAACTCTAAAGATTCCACCAAAAAACTGTTAGAACTGATCAATGAATCCAGTAAAGTAGTAGGTTACAAAATAAATATTCAGAAGTCAGTAGCATTTTTATACACCAATGATGAACCTACAGAAAGAGAAATTAAGAAAATAACCCCATTTACAATTGTGTTGAAAACTATAAAATATCTGGGAATTAAATTAACCAAGAATGTAAAGACCTATTTTCAGAAAATTATGTCATTCATAAAAGAAATTGAAGAAGATACTAAAAAATAGAAGCATATACCGTGTTCATGGGTAGGAAGAATAAACATCATTAAAATGGCCATACTACCCAAAGCAATCTATAGATTCAATGCAATCCCTATCAAAATACCAATGGTGTTTTTCAGAGAGTTAGAACAAATAATCCTAAAATGTATATGGAACCATAAAAGACCCTGAATAGCCACGGCAATCTTGAGAAAGAAGAACAAAGTTGGAGGTATCACACTACCTTTATCAAACTATGCTACAAGGCTACAGTAATCAAAACAGCATGGTACTGACATAAAACAACAGATACATTGATCAATGGAACAGAATAGAGAGCCCAGAAATAAATCCACACCTATACACTCACTTAATATACTACAAAAGACCCAAGAATATACAATGGGGTAGACAGTCTCTTCAATAAATGGTGCTGGGAAAATTGGACAGACACATGCAAAAAAAAAAAAGAAGCTGGACCACATACTTACACTGTATACAAGAAAAGACTCAAAATGGATTAAAGATTTAAATGTAAGATCTGAAACCATAAAACTTCTAGAAAAAAACATAGGCAGTAAACTCTCCGATATTACTAACAGGAATTTCTTTTCAGGTATATATCCTTGGGCAAGGGAAACAAAAGAAAAAATAAACAAATGGGACTACATCAAACTAAAAAGTTTTTGTACAGCAAAGGAAACCATCAACAAAACAAAAAGACAACTAACTGTTTGGGAGAAGATATTTGCTAACGATACATCTGATAAGGGGTTAATGTACAAAGTATATAAAGATCTCATACAACTCAACAACAACAAAAAAACAATCCAATTAAAAATTGGGCAGAAGACCTGAACACATACTTCTCCAAAGAGGAAATGCAGATGGCTAGTAGACATATGAAAAGATGCTCAATGTCCATCAACAGATGATTGAATAAAGAAATTATGGTTCATATATAAAATGGACTATTATTTAGCCATTAAAATAAATGAAATCCTACCATTTGCAATGACATGGATGGACCTAGAGATTATTATGCTGAGTGAAATAAGTCAGACAGAGAAAGGTAAATACCATATGATTTCACTTATATGTGGAATCTAAGGAACAAAAAGAACAAACTAACCAAAAACAGAGTCACGAATATAGTGGACAATTTGGTGACGGACAGAGGGGAGGGGGTTTGAGGGATTGGGAGAATGGAGCGAAAGGTTAAAGAAGTACAAATTAGTAGTTGATAGATGGTCACGGGAATGGGGAGCAAAGCATAGAGAATGCAGTTAGCATTAATATATCAGCTAGGTGGAGGGCTAGGGGAGGGAGGGAGCAATTGGCTCTTTTTATGAACTATATAGATGTCTACCAATGTACTGTATACCTGAAACTAATTAAAATAAATAAATAATTTTTTTAAAAGTCGTGATGCTGTATGATTCCATTTATTTAACATTTTTTAAATGATGAAATTATAGAGATGGGAAACGGAATCATGCTGTCAGGGATGAAGGATGGTTGGGGCTGTGGTGATGAGAGTGACTATCAAGAGGCAGCACAAAGGAAAGCTTCATGGTGACAGAATAGTTCTAATCTTGATTGTTTTAATTTCCTGGTTTGGATATTGTACTATAATTATGTGAGATGAAACCATTGGGGAAAACGGTGTGACATGTATATGGGCCTTCTTTCTATAGCCCTGCCCAGTCCTGGCTTAAATCTGTGTAGATTACTTTCTCTTTTACAATCACCTAAATTGGATGACTTTTTCACATGCTACTATAGAGAATTAATTGGTATCACCTGTCAGAATTGGAAATTAGGCATTACCTATCAAGGCCCTTAAAAATATTCACATCCTTTCACCCAGTATTTCCCATCCTAGGAAGACACCCAAGGTGCAGTCAAAGATTTCCTGCAGTTTTAATTACAATAGCAAAAAATTGAATGCAAACTAAGAAGCTAAATAAATGCAGAAATACCCGCATGCTAAAATGAGGCATGATTTTAAAATAAAGCTGTTAAGAAATATTTACTAAATCTCATAAAAAATGATACCAAAAGCCATTATAGATTTTGTTCTCAATTACGTTAATTTTTATTTGCAAAAAAAAAAAATGCTAAAATGTAAATGAAGATAATTTTTGATTAATTGGATCATAAGTGATTGTGGATTTTTAAAAAAGATTTTTCACATTTTCTAATTTTATGTAATGAGCATGAACTTTCATAATTAAAATAAACTGTCTAAGGTAGGTATGGCTTAAGAGTCACATCTATAGGCTTTCAGAATACTTTAAAAAGAAAACCTTTCTCTAAACATCTACAGAAATGCAGTCTACATCTGTACACACTTTATTCCAAGCTCTCTTGCAAACACTCTGGATTCCCCCAGCAAACACAAGTCAGACCTTTTCCAAATATCTGACAACGGCCCTTTATTCTGGCTCTCCTATCACTCTCCTCACCTAATACTTAGCCTATACTCCTATCATTCTTCTATCTGATATCAGGGCAGTATTTCCTTCCTCCATCCTCTCAGATGTGAAAGTATTAGAGCTATTTAAAATAGACAAAAGGAGAAGTAATTTCTGTTTAAATCTAATTAAAAATCTTTCAGAAACACCGGGAAGTAGTCCTTTAGCTGACAGTAAAAATTTCTTTAAATAAATATTTGTAATATTTACAATTTAAAAATGCTTATTTAAGTGTCATGATATTTCGTTATCAACTCCTTTTTTTTCTATAATTAAATTTCTCTCTGACAGTATCAACTATTCTAATGAAGTACTTTAATACCAAAAAGTGTTTGTGTTTTATTTTTCCTGGATTTAAGCTTTAAAGAAGAATAGAAAATGAAGTTATCATTATCTCTTTAATTTGATCATATTCTACCCATCACAATATTTATATTAATCTCATTAAAATATAAATAAATGTTTTTATGGTGCTTGATTTTTAAAATTTTTTTTAATTTTTCAGTTAGAATTGACATTCAATATTATTTTATATTAGTTTCAGGTATACAGATAGTAGTTAGACTGCAATGGTTATTACAATATTGTTGACTATATTCCCTATGCTAAATGGTGCTTGATTTTTATGGTGTTCCCTGGAGTTCTTTTAAATGTCTTCCCTTCTATGTTTCCCAAGTTGCAGATCACCACAGTGCTGTCCTTCAGGTTACCTAGTTCATCTTCGTAATCTAAAGATCCTCCAGTAATTACACTTCAAAGATCTGCTTTCTGTTGGAGTTCTCAGCATCTCAAGTCTGAATCTTGTATTTTAACCCTTGAAGAAACAGATATACCCAAAAAGTGTCATGGAGTAACCACTGGAGTCTCAAATTCTTGTTCAACTCTCACATTCATTGTGTCTTTAGCATCCCCATTTGTAAACCAAAAAACAGTGGACCAGATGATCTCTGAAGGCTGTCTGGTGAATTCCATCCTATTTTCTGAATTTAAAATACTTTTTAACTCTGTATAGAAACAGGATTCCTGGACTACTTCTACTGTTGCAACCCTTTTCCCAGTAGCACTGACTAACAGTGAATAGGCTTGTTTTAGAAAGTAAGATCAAACAAGAAACACCTGGGCTTCCAATGCCAAAACCTGATTCCTAACTTTCAACTCTAAAGGACACAGACACGTGCACTTACAATATTATAAGTACCAACTTTCTCAAATCAGGCCCATAGTTTCACTCTTGTATGAAAACTTTAGCCGTGAAGAAAGACAAATCAGAATTAAATTATGAAGGCTATAATTTATGTGTCGCATTCTGAGTTTATCTTTCCAATTATTGATCATTAATTAATAATTATCAACGAGCATCTATTATCTACATGTGCATTGCTTTGTGTTAGAGTATATGTAATTAAGAAGACATTATATGTTTACTCATTTGTGATTCTACAAATATTTATAAAATGTCTACAATACTAAAAGTCCTATGCCATATGAAACATGAATCTGAAGTAAATAATAATAATAAAAATAATAACTAACATTTATGGAGTGTCATAGCACAATTATAGCACTGTCATAAACATATGTTTTATATATATATATATATATAGACATATATATAGACATATATATATAAATTCATTAATCTTTCCAACAATCCCATGAGATTGGTAATGGTACATTCCCATTTTACAGATAAGAAAACTGAAGTATAGACTATTAGATGCTTTGCCCAGTGTCTGGGTCGCAGATCAATTATTTGGCAGTCTCTAAGTCCTGAGTCTCAGATTCTTAACTACTATAATACAAGTGTTAGCTTGAAACATGAAATTATAGTTTTTGCTAGCCAAAATGATTTTGAATGTCATCAATTTCATATAGTTCAACCACATAGGTTTGCATGCATAAAGTTACAAATCAATTCACCTAACAACAGGGCTGTAAGAGTGTATAGGTGGTAGAAAAAAAACAAAGGGCTGATGTTCTTGAAGAAGACTTCGTAAAGAAGGTAAAAATGGATCTCAGCTTTAAAGAACAGGACTTAGAGGAAAAAACTGGAAAAATTTTCCCCCAAGAAGATGACATACACCAAGCCAGGGAGATAAGAATGTATGCATGTCTTCTGTAAGCACTGATTTTCGTTTGGTTCCTGCTATGAGATATTATAACCATCTCCTATCTAATTTCCACCTTTCAGTCACCCCCCCAGTCCAACTACCAATCGATTTTTCCTAAACAAGGGTGTTATATTTTGAATTTTTGTACACCCCAATTTCATATGTTGAAATCCCAACCCCCCAGTACCTTAGAAGGTGACCTTATTTAGAAATAGGTTTATTGTGGATATAATTAGATAAGATGAGTTCACTAGGGTGAATCTTAATCCAATATAACCAGATTCCTTATTTAAAAGAAAAATTTGGATACAGAGATATACACACAGGGAGAACACATGTGAAGATAAAGGCAGAGATTAAAGATGAAGCACAGAAATGCTTCTACAAGCCAAAGAACACCAAAGATTGGCAGCAAACCACTGGAAGTTAGGCAAGAGACATGGAATTCTCTCTCACAGCCCTCAGAAGTAACCAATCCTGCTGACACCTTGATCTTGGGTCTTCCAGCCTCCAGAACTATGAGACAATAAATATCTATTATTGAATTCACCTGGTTTGTGATGATGCGGACAGGGCAAATTTCCCCGAGTTGTGGGAGAGACCAAGCCGTGCTTTGAGAGAAGGTGGTCTTTGGCAGAAAGTGTAGAAAGAATTCAACAGAAACATCAGAGTCAAAAGGAAAGTTTATTAGAAAAGGGGTAATACTCCATAAACAGAGCACGGTCTCCTCTCAGTGGCAGAGAATGAGAGGGACTAAGTGAGAAGAGGACAGTAAGAAAGACAGAGTAAAGAGTACTGAGAGAAAGATCATGAGAGGGCTCGTGAGAGGGACCATGAGTGTTCGGGGAATTCAGTTTAGAAAACATTCTTTAGCTCCTATGAGTTATTGTTTAAAAGCCTTTGTTAACCTATTTCCTTTGATATGGACATACAGTGAGGAAGGAGACGAGTATGTAGCGTGAAAAGGTAAAAATATGTAAACGCCTGCTGGCTGGCAATTCCCAGCCTTTAATCCATAGATTCCTCATGGTTTTAACTAAAAGGAATGAATGATTTTATTTTGTGTAGGGCAGCCACTTAAAGACTTGTTTTGCCTTTTCCCGTTCACAGGTGTGAGGAATGGGTCCATAGCAATCGCAGTAGAAATTTTCCTTTGTTCTGCAGATGTCCTCCTGGCCTAGCTGCAGGGCTGATCAACATATTGCAGTCTCTGAATGTAGCTTGATTTAACATTTTTAATTATCTTGCCTCCTCCTTACATTAATGGTACTTTATTACAGTAGCATATACAGCCAAGGGGAAACACAAGGAGTCCTGCATCTTCCACTCATTACTGGATGTCTTTATCCTTCCTCCCTTCCCCCTACATGCTCCCTGGCAAGAGAGTCACAGAAATTCCTCTGGCTTGCAAATTATGAGCCTTGTTCAGCACTTTGGTCTCTTTCTCTCAATGTTTTATCATAACAAAAACTTGGCCATTAATCTAAGCCTACTTCATTAAACATTCTGACTTTTGCATCTTTCAAGTTCCATATTTTTGTGTTATAGGAATCTACCAGAATCTATCATCCCATTAGGCCTGTATCTAGAGTTATCTCTTTTTAAGTATTAGCATTTTTATATCCTGATTTTAGAATTATTTATAGTCATGCAATATTTAAGACATTATTTTATAGTTATATTTGTCTATCTAAAACACATCCACTTCTAAATATAACCACTTTGGATTTTAAAAAGAGGGTACCACAATTTCCTGAGGCAATTCCAAACAATAAAATAAATATATAGGGAACATTATTTAATACTTATGATAGGTACTTTTAAAAGCAAACATACATGTATTGCATCTTTTCATCCTCTCAACAAACCATGAAGTGAATTCTGTTATTATCCTGAAGAAAGTGAGGCAGAGATCAAGGAATTTACTCATGGTCATACCGCTAGTTAATGTTGTAATCAGGATAAAAAGAAAGGAAATATCTATTGAATATCTACTGCATAAACAACACTGTGTCATCTGGTTTCATGGGTTATCATCCTTAATTTCTCTTAATGTAGTAACCTTGGCCAAAACTGTGTATGTAAATGCTTGGACAGTTTATGCAATATGTCTTGTTCATGCTGCCAGTAATTTGGAGGACAATATTTGAGCCCATTTGCAATGTCTTTGGAAAAAGTGTTTTGCCTTATAAGTTGATTATATTGAGCAGTCTCACTATATCTTCATAAATCTTTTCTTTTCCTTAAGCTTCCTACTGTTAGGTAGCTAGCTAGTCAGACATGAGTGACAGGGGGAACAAAGGAATAGGAGCCCAGCCTAGAGACCATCCAAAGAATACCCTATTGGTAGTTAGAGAATCCCTCCTGCATCCCCAGAGACAAAGGAAAGGAGGGTCATCGTCTTAGCTAGTCTAATCTGGCTACAGATGCTTGCACAGAAGATACTAGCCTAATTTGCCTACAATTTAAGCTTCATTATAATACTATGTTTATGCCTGGAAGTTCATGAATCTAATTATAACTGAATTCTGGGTAAGTACAGAATTATACAGCAGCTAAGTGTCAATCAATATGACCTCATTTGCCAAACACCTAAGAGCGCCTTTGTAACCATCCATCACAGCCCAAATGTAATGCAGACATTCTCACTTCTGGGTCCTTTTGTGGCCTTTTGTGGCCTTTTTTTGTCCCTTTTCGTGTTGATTATTGTGGTTATTGTTACAGCACTCTGTTATTGCTCTTCGCCGAAATCATGTGTCTCCTTGGGACATGCTTTATCTTTCTAAAATATACTTTTAATAAATCTTTTATAAATCTCACTGACCTGTGATTCTTCACCGCGTCAATGAGGAATAACTGAGGGAAAATGCTAGCTAACTACACTTCTGGGCCATTATCCTTCTCCTCCACCCTCCCTCAACCCCACCCGGTTGCCCCAGCATTGGGGCAACACCGAACTCCAATCAGTCCCATCAGTAACCCTACTAGTGTTTCTTATCCACTCCTGAAAGCATAGCCCCACCTTGTACTTTGGCACTATCTCTATCAAGAGCAAATATAAGAACAGCTTTACCCATGGTCAAGTAGCTCCTTTTCAAATTGATTTACTGCTTTTCTTCTCTGGTCTTTTATCCGGGTTCTAGGCACCAAGATCATTTTTTCTTATCCTTATAACCCAATCCCCACTTTGAATCACTTGTTGAGTGATTAAGCCTCTGACTAGCATAAAATTCCATCTAAATATCAGTTTTTCAGTATCGGTTTTTGTTGTGCTGATCAACATTCATTCATTTTTAATTCTTAGAGGCACAAACAAAGGTTTCTAAAATTTCTTAAGAGCTCTCTGTTGATTACACTATGTAGGAGACGCAGTATACATTCTATTTGTTCTCTTCTCCTGCAAGGGTGGAGTGAGAAAAATGCTCACCGTTGAAGAAATTTAGTTCCAGAAATATAATAGTAGACTCAGATACCAGAGTGCTGAGAAGCTCAAGGGCCTAATTACTTGATACAGGATACAAAGTAGTGACCAGAGGCACAGTACCAGTTCTTAACATTGCCAACTGTTTTAAAATATGGTGTGTTAATAGAAAATTTGAATTACAGTAAGGCCAAAGGATCAGAAAATTATTGCCACTTAAAATACTGTTTATAACTCACAGTTCCCAAGAAGAGGGTGCACAGCACAACTCTCAAAGTCAGTACCAAGACTGGTCAGGAGGCAGAGGGAGAGGGAGGAGCTTTGAGCAAGAGCCTCTATTGTGGTATCCATGGGAAAGAAGGTGTGAGGCAAGGTAAGCAGGGTTAGGATTGGCTGGTTTGAGTAATTTCAGCAAGCTCTGAGGCGTAGGGGCTACGCTTAGTACTTAGTCGTCTGCTGCCTCAGTGACTGGGCTGGGCAAATAGTGGGCCCAGAGTGTGAGAACGCAACAAAGGAGGTGATTGGGTGTGAATTCTAGAGCCATTAGTTCGTGTTTGAAAACTGTGCTTAAAGTCATGTTATTTACTATTTCTAGCTATTGGCTAACCCCGGGAGAGCAGTCCATTCAAGGCCCCGGGTGTGAAAACATCAGAATATAGAAAATGAAAACCATGGTAAATAAAGCAACTAGATGACCACTGAGCCATAGAATGGTGGCATTTTATTTTATTTTTTTACTTTTTAAAATTAAACTTTATTTAAATTTTTATCTTTATCAATTATAATTTGTATATCTTTTATTTTATATTTTAGAAGAAAAATACCTTTTTATGAAAAGAGAATTACTTAGAAATTACTAGGTGGATCCAGTTATTGCTTAAGAAACACTGAAAATCATAGTATAAGCAATAATTACTCATTTAATAAATTCATCACTTGCAGTACCATTACAATGTTTGAATATGATATGTAAATTTTATAGCCCATTTTTAAGGGTATATGAAATTGTTGGCTGTTGTGTTGCATAATAATTCCCATGAATAGTAAACATTTGGTGTAAATGCTTGAGGGTTGAATTGCATTAACAGACTTTCTAAGATCAGTTTGCAGGCAATGAGAGAGAAGAGTGGTCTTCATCCTGGAGAGGGGGCTATGATGAAGAATCTGGCCTTGCACTACCCTAACCTATCCTCCTAACCTCAGCCCTCTTCCCTGCTTTCAGGGAAATTTTCTGATAATGCTGCTGTCCCCATGTTTGCTGCTCAGATGCTGCCAGGAAGCAAGAATGCAAAAGGCTACATGTATTTCAGGAAGGAAAGGTCTGTTCTGTGCTCTGAGCTGGCACTGTGCTTTGATTAAGTACATCTCTTCAGGCCCCACAATCCATCCACATTACTGTTTACAATTTTCTCTTTTAAGAGCCCAGAGCAGACTCACCAAGGAACCTAATGGCAGAAACTCTTGCCAGCCAGTGCTCCCTGTCACGTTCACCTTTCCTACATCCTACATGAGGGTTTATGTCCACCTCAGCTGTATTTCTA
>NW_006430735.1:4384315-4386846 GCF_000325575.1 Pteropus alecto
TTCAAAATATCTCCTAAATCTAACATTTTCCTCACCCAGAATTTTAGGGATGCTTATGCAGATAAGAAGAACATGACCAAGCTTCCAAAAGTGGCTATGCTTCTCACATTCTCCTGGAAAGTCTGGAAGTCTGGAAAATACAATTTTATGTACTATTTGAAATCACAGATTACATGTCAAAGGAATAGATTTTAAACTATGCCAAAAGCAAATATACATATATATCAGTGAGTTTCAGATTTAAGAGTTACATAATTGGGTTTCAGTTCTAATACATAAGAGATTAGTGGGCAAATCACTTGCCTACTCTTGCTCTCTTTTCCTCATCTGTAAAGTGGGCAGAAATAATCACCTCCCATTCTGATAATCTAGTAAAATAAAGTGTAGTTAATTACTACCAACATACTCAGTAAAAGTTGCAGAGAAAATGCCCCCAAGGCAACACTCAAGACTTCTGCTTTGCCCAAAGTTTTTCTTTTGGAGGATGATTTGTGACCAAAATATAAAGAGGAAAGGATCCAAATGTTTGTTTTTGATAGAATTAAACAAGTTGAGGTACAAAGCCAACATTCACAAGCGATTATGGGTAGAGACAATCCTAAAGAAATAGGTAACAGTGAGAGTTTTCATAAGAAAGAAGAAGAGGTTGTATCTCTAGGAATACTAAGAAGCAAAGAGAACAGGA
The DNA here is from genome assembly GCF_000325575.1 of Pteropus alecto. Classification (NCBI taxonomy): domain Eukaryota; kingdom Metazoa; phylum Chordata; class Mammalia; order Chiroptera; family Pteropodidae; genus Pteropus; species Pteropus alecto. The sequence goes on from NW_006430735.1 coordinate 4,385,001, forward strand.
AACTAGTCTAGTATTTGAAAACACATCAAGAGTGGGGCCCTTGTACTTCCCCAGCAATGTATGGTGCAGTTTTTACATTAAAATATTTTCAACAAAGAGCTGCAGTCACCCTAAAGATTTTGCTTTTTGTTTACCTCATCTGCTCAGAAAAACTTTCAAAATGCTATGCTAAGCATTGTTTCTTAATAAGTTAAAATAAGTAATTCTCTTATGAATATTTAAAAGAAATGACCATAGTTTGCCTTAATATAACAGAACACAAAACAAAGGAAATTTCTACCATCACAAATACAGAGAAATATGTTTAAATGTGCACCAAATCCGCCAGAATAATAAAAGTGCTACAATAACTTTAAATACATTCTATCAATTTCTGAGACAAGAATCCCATTACAAGAACACAAATTGTATTCTTTAAAACAAAGACATCACTCAAACAAAGAAATGAGTTACTTCTTCAAAAAAGGAGATCACTGAAATGGAAAGCTCATACCCCCCCCCCACACACATATGCAAATACCTTTATACACTTTATACAAACACATAGATACAGATATTACACAAAGATATAAAATTTAAAGTATGCACACTTCCCTTTGCAATTCTATATTATTTTAATGAAATTTTCAAGAAGAGATATTTCTTTTTAAAAAGCATTTGGACAGGCATTAGAACAATCTGCCTGAGAAAAAGCAACAGTAACTATTTTTAAGACAACTTATAGCTCATATAGTCTTGTTAATATGGTGAGAAATTAGACAAATGTATGTTTTCTTAAAGCAGATGATTGTCTGAAACTAATTACTAAGTCAAGTGTTTGTGTAATTGTCGCAAACATTTCTTGTAAATTACTCATTTTTCCATACTATAAAACCATTTGGAACTTAAATTTTCAGGTTTTCATCCCTTGAGTGGCAAGTTATGTACCAAAACAAAATCCTCAAATCACTGTACACTATAACTAAACGTCTGCATATTCTTTGAATGTAAAGCAATGATTGCAAATTATTCGAAAGCATTATTTTAGGAATAAATCCAACGAATTCATTGAGTGAATGTACAGGTGTTACAGATAGAAATATGTCTCTTTTTTTCACCCTGTAATAACCATTGTAATTAGTACAGCTAGTTTTAAATACTTTCTGTTTGAGAAAGGGCCGACAGTAAGAGCTAAAAGCTTCTGAAAATGTAAAAATATGCAAAAATTTTGCTAGCTCTGTTATTACCTATAATTCATTCTCCCTCTTTTTCCTTCCTCAGAATGTTGAACAAGAGATGGAATCAGCTGAAGTGCCTAGGAAGAACAGGCACCTGCCAAACAGGAATTTTTACAGATAGGGAGCAAATATTCGCTATCGATATCATTAATACCTTCATTCACTTATTCATTCATCTACCCATTCAATCACAAAATATTTAATGAACAACTGTTATAGGTGCAAAATTATGGAGACACAAAGTGTCCAGTTTTTGACTTTAATAAACTCACACTCCAGTAAGCACATAAGTGAGAAATATTACCAAATCATAAAAGAATTAAACTGGGGTATTTCCAAGAGAAAAACTGAGATATTTTCACTAGTACAGGAAAAAAATAACAAAATCTTAAAATAATGTCTTAATACTTAATTATTCTTTTTGTTGTAAAATCTTATGACCTGTGGGATTTGTAAACGATTTACTTAGGTGATGGCAATGATGTGGGTCAGGATCAATGATGAGTCTCTTTTGCCTGATGGAAGTTAAGTAAGCAATCTATAGGCTAGCTCTAGCTCTGCCTTCCACCCCAGCCCCATACCTCAAATGGCTATATAAAGCTCATATAGTCTTGTTTATATTAAGTAGA
>NW_006430735.1:4386876-4399508 GCF_000325575.1 Pteropus alecto
AGATCATGTTCCAAAAATAAAATTAACATTTGTAATGTTATAAAAAAAAATCTAACTCATTTTTCAAAGCATCATTCTATAAATTTGGGAGTCATGCATAAAAGGGATTTCCCCATATCAGTTTTTCACTATCCAATAGGAAAAAAATTTAAAAAGCCCACAGAAAGTATAAACAGTTGACAAATCCATCTCTGAATTATTGAGTATATATTTTAATTGCCAGATTTTAAAATCGGTGTCAAGTCAACATAATGACTACAATATTGTATAACTTGGTTAAAACTTTAAAATTTTGAACCAGAATTTTCTTTTTAGTTTATTGATGTGGTATACTGTAATGGAGACTTGACCTCCTACTTCTGAAAATGCTTTTAGAAATACAGAAGTGATTGGTTTCTATAAATTGAACTCCTGTTTACTAAAAGCAATATTTTCTACTTTATAAAGATGCTATATAAAAGCTGAAATACAAAAGAATCAGAGATGGAACAGGGACTGTGAATTTCGGACTATGTAAAGGACAGTGATAATTTAGGACACAATGTGAGAGGAGGATCAGCATTAGCCTGGAAATTTCATTTCTATTTGGAAGAAGGTAGAAAAGGGATCATAATGGAGTTTCTACCATGTGTCAGGTGCTATCGCAATCTTATTTAATGTTAATAGCAACTGTATGAGAGAGTATTTTTTCCCCATTTTACAGGTGAAAAAATCGAGCTTAAATAAAATATCTGAGATCCCATAGTGGTCAAGGTGGGAATGGAATCCACATCTGTATAATTCCAGAACCTGTCTCTATCCTCTTCTAGAAAAAGAGGGGTCTGATAAGAACAGATTATTTCAAGAAACAGGAAATATTTGTATGCTGGAATCAGAAGACACTGAACAAACTACAAAAACGTGATTACTCTTCAATGACTCAGTGATTTTCCATTCAATAGATCCAGATTTTTCTATTATTTTTGCAATGTTTGGTTAACATTCTTGCATAGAAACTTTCTCAATGTAACCAATGTTAGACCGCCAAAAGAGTTAAGAATTCTTGTTCGAGTTTGGGCTTTTCTGATTAACTTCCCTAAGACTATTTAAATATCTCTTTGCTCTAACTATAAAATGCTTTCCACAGTACGAGAAAATTCTGAGATATTAATGAGTTTATGCATATGATGTCTTTTAATTTCCTTGAAAGAAAGGGCTAAGTATAAATCTGATGTTACTCTCTTTTATTCTCTTCCATTTGATGTCTTCCCTAAGATGACTGTGGTTTATTAATTCTGTTAGTCTCTAGAAAAACAAAGACACTTTTCAATGACTAAATAAGAACAGAGGTCAGTTAATGATTTAAATTCTACCCCTGAGCTTTTAGGAACAAAGAAAGATGCTTTGATTTACATAACTTTAGCGTGTGTGGTTTGGTCACGCAATCAGAACGATGTCTGATTAACTTAACAAAAATTCAGAAACTACCTGTAAGGGCATGTGATGTGAACATTAGAGAGATTGTCCTGACAAAATTAGAGAGCTACCTTTCAAGAATCTAGGAGGTAAGGGAGTGGAGAGGGAAAAGTAGTTGTTAATGGACCCAGCAATATTCGAAGTGAACATATTTAACTTTATAAAGCATTAAAGATGTCATCAATTTGGTGACTCAGAAGATAAGCTCAGATAAAGAAATATTGTCTTGACAGGGGAGTGGATTGTTTGTAAATGGATTTTAAATGCACTAGTGATTGTTTGTATCTGGTATTGTATTACTTAAAAAGCTAATCACGTAGTTCATAATTAACAGGAGATACTCCCTGTGGATTAAGAAAAGAATTTTAACTCAATATCTGGAGTTCTAATTTTATTTTCTCAACTACTCTCAGCCTCCTTTTATCCTGTTCCTTCTGCTTTCTCACCAGGATCTTTAGCTTCTCATTTTCTACTGGTTCCTTTCCATCAATATTTAAACATGCTCAATGTTTTAGACAGAAATCTTGAAGTCACATTTCACCTCTAATATTCAGTTAACCTCTGTATATTGCCAATTTATTCCCTAAATACTGCTTGGATCTACCCATTTCGCTCCATCTAACTGTCTCTATTCTAGGCCACCACCATTATCTCCCTGAATTACTGAAACTGCCTCCTAACTGTCTCATCCATTCTACACACTAGATTTAGAATGATCTTTCTAAATAAAAACATGGTCTATCACTCCCCTGCCAAAATCTTTGCCCATTACCTTCATAATAAATGGTCATATTTTTAACATGGCTTGCAAGTCCCATTTGTACCTCGTCTCATTCTTCATTTCTTCCTCCTAGACCAGCCTGTTCTAGAGTGACATGGAGGCTTTTTCTTCCACTCTTTGAACCTGCCATGCTCTCATGGTCAGAACTTCATGTATTCCCATTCTATTTCCCTCCAACCTTAGAAAGTCATTTCCCTCAATGACTAAATAAGAACAGAGGTCAGTTAATGATTTAAATTCTACCCCTTCCCTTTTCCCATTCTATTTCCCTCCAACCTTAGAAAATTCTTAACATGTTTCAGATCTCTGCTTCTTTCTGAAAGCCTCCCCTGGTTTGTCTAGAGAAGCTAAGCTTTCCTCTATATGTTCCATAAAACTTTGTATTTATTCTAAGTTATTATTCATCAGGCTTTATTTTAATTACTGTATGCTTATCTACTTCAATAGAGTTCACAATATTTAAGGGAGGAAAAAAAACATGTCTTTTCTTGATCTCATTCTATCCCAATTTTCTAGTACAGTGCCTTCTAAGTAATAGGTACTTAATAAAATCTGTATGTAAATGATTATATCCAAAACAAAATTATTTAAGCATACTAATTCTTGGTAGTTAATTGCATCCTCTCCTTATATCAAAGAACACAGATTCAGATCCCTCTGAAGAGCATGACCATAAAATGGTTCATCCACACCAGGATATTTTTGACAGCAAAGGGGGTAATATTAATTAATTATAGGTAAACAGCAGTAAACTAAGACTGTTGAAGGCACATCGGGAAATGCAATCACTTTCTCTTAGGAGTAAGGCAGATTACATAAATGAACAAAGCACAAGCATGTCTGTTTTTCCTGAGGGCAGGGGGATAAGGGAATGTTCTATTGATCTGAAGACAGCAGCGACTGTGCAGCTCCAGACAACTGTTACTGTGTAAGAATACAAACCCGGTCTTATCAGATCTGATGTATCAAGAAAAATAGAAAATCCTGATTTTATCTAAAATAGCTGATGTTTTAATGTTGAGAAATCATTTAAATTTTTTTAAAACAAAACATTTCTAAGTATAGGCAAGAGTTAAAATTGAAATATGTAATCACCTCCATAGCCCAGACACACAAACATCAGTGTCAGCTGTTGCACCAGAGCATGGCGCTCCAGGCATAATACCTTTAGTTGCTGAGTGCTAAGGAAGTGGCCCAAGTAGCCAGGATATTGGGAGAACAGTCAAGAGACCTGAACACATCTTAATACTCTAAATCCAGTAGAGCCACTTCTAAATATTAGACCTGGTATAGATATAAGGGATACTTCACAAGGACCTCTGAGATGTCTTTGTTAAAATCCAAATAACTGAATTACTTTCACAACAGTGTGTTGATTTTTATTTTCCTACTCACCCATTAGACATTACTCTCTAAATGCTATCTGTGTTTAATTTGTCCCTAATTAGGTATTAAAGGTTCAGAATTTCATGTTCCCTGCTTCTACTACACAGTTTTACTAGTCAATTGCAGAACAAGTACTACTAGTTGCCAGTGCCAAAATTGTCAGGTTGGTGAATATAATTTGGTTTGGAGAAATCTAGCACAGCTTGCACTTCCCCATCTACAACTCCTAACCCATAATTTGCCCATGAGCAGTACTTGTCTAATATTCATAGTTCAGGCCACAAGCTTTTGCTTAATCTGTTAATAATGCACATAAAATGGTTTCACAATTAAGGACTGGATGAGTAATTCACCCAGCAGCTTGTCATTTATATTTTCCAAATCTATATAAAATGGATTTACGAAAATGATTGTGTTAAAGATATAATTAAAGAATGAACCACAAATAATCTTTGAGAACATCTAGCCTAGCCTCTTTATTTCACAGTTGAGGAAACTTCACTTGGGGTAGGTAGAGCCATTTACTGAAGTCACACTACCTGCCAGATGTGGAGTTTAAGTTCTCTGAGTGCCAATAAAGAGTTTATATATGACAAAATTTTAGCATATGGGTGAGGATGGAACTTGCAGAATTTGGGGGAGAGATTTGGATACCAGAGGTAATTACTAGCTGGTTAACAAAGATAGACTTTTCAAAGAGACAAAGTAAACTGCCGGTGAGCTCACCAGGAAACAGAGGCAAAAAAAAATTTACAATCATCTGAGGAACAAAGTGGCATCCACCAGAAAATCCCTCTGACCACAGATCCACTGGGTAGTGGAGATTTTTCAGCCTTCATTTTGTTCTTTTACTTCTGTCTCCAAACTTCCTACTCTAGTCACTTACTTCCTCCCATGTTATCATTTCTATTTGGTTGGAACCTCTCCTCTGCCTTTTATTTTCTCCTTGATGACATTTATCTTATTCTTTGCCACCATGCCATGGTATCCACAGAAATGTCTTACTTTCCCTAAATTCTTCCATGGAACATTTTATTTATCTCCTTGCCCCCACCAAAACCTGGATTTCATGTGTAACATGTCTTCCATCATAAACTTTCCAAATCAGTGCTTTTTGTTCTCTTTTCTGCTTCCCAATCTCTGGCTTGCTGAGTTACCCAAAGTCCAAATCACTCTTGACTTATACTAGATTCCTGTTTTCTCTATAACCAAGATTCTGATTCAAAAAATAACTTCTGCAGCCATCTTCTCTTCATCTCTATAACTACTTCCTTAGTTCGTGCACTTAGAGTTTTTACTCAAAGCATTATAAATGACTTTTGAATGATCCCTCTACCTTCATCTCTTTTCCATTCAGTCCATTCTCCACATGGCCATCTGAGTTTTCTGTCTAAAGCACAAAACTGATAAAGTCACTACAGCACATGTGTTCCATCACTTACAAGATAAAGTCAAAATACAGTGTCTTAGCAGTAAAAATATTTATATGCTTTGACTTAGTGAATTAATTTCAATAAATTTATTCTTAAATAATTCGAGATATAGAGAAATGTTTATTTTCAACAGTGTTCTCTGTAGTGTTTTTAGAACTTCCCCCCAAATGATAGAAATCTGCAAGTTCCTAAATAGAAAAATATTCTTAAATATTAGAATATTTGTAAAGTAGATTATAAAGAAACTATTAAAAATTATGTTTATAAAAATTTCTACTGCCAGCCAAAATGTATAAGCCCATGATAGCCTAACTCTCCAACTAATTACAACTAAAATCTTTGGATAAAATGCAGAAAATAATTACCAAGTATGTTGAATAGTCTAAAAAATCAGATTGGGGAAAGAAAGCGAAAACTAGAGGAAGGAACCCAAATGAGTGTGAGTTTTATCAGAATTTTTTTCTTCTTTTCCTTTATGATATAAACTTGACAGTGAACCACAATCGTAGAAAGGTAGCCACAGACATCTAGGACTCCAAGAGAAATCTAATAGCTTTGGCCAGAGATGAGGACTAAAAGTCCTTTACAAGACAATAAAATGTAGGAGGATCTAGTAGAAAAGATTGCTGAAGAATAGAACTTTTAATTCTACTTATGAATCAGCAAAAGTTCTGAGCTCATCTCTGAGCTGTGAATGCACGGGAAATAGCTGAAGTAGCATAGAGAAAGCTTTGAACTACAATGTAAAACACAATCCTCATTCCAGACTAGTCCCTGAGTGGCACAAGAGCAGCACAGACCCAAAGCAATGTAGCAAAGGTTTGGAATCTAAACTGATATTGACTACTACCAAAAAAGGTGATAAAAAAATTGTGATCTGACCCTAAATAGGTCAAGTGTCTACTAAAACAACAACAAAATCAACAACATTGTCAGCAGGATTTTAACAGACCCTGAATCACAAAATATAATGTTCAAAGTGTACTGTATATAATCCAAAAATACTAACCATACAAAAAAATCAGGAAAATATGATAAATTATCAATATGATAAATTATAATGCATTCTGTGCAATTCCAACATTTGATTTGCTTTGTAGTTGGCAAATTGCACAGAATGCATTATAGCAAATAGTATGACTATTCTATTAGTTAAAAATAAACATGAATGAATGGAAAGATAAATTTTCAGCAGAGAATTAAAAGCTAATAAAAAATAAAAACTTTAGAACTAAAAAAAAATATATATAAAATTTTTTAAATTTATTTATGAGTTCAATAGAATGTAGATAATAGATGAGAATCTGAGAATGGAGTCAGACCAACAGAAATTATCTAGTGTAAGGAGTAGAGGGAATATATTGAAAAAAAGAGAGAGCTTTGGGTACCGGTGGTACAATATCCAAAGTTCTAACATTCTTATCACTGAAGTCCTATAAAGAGAGAGAAAAAAATGGTGCAGAAAAAAAAAATACTTGAAGAAATATTGGGGAAAATTAGTGAAAGACATAGGTTACAGATTTAAAAAGCTCATCAAACTTAAATAAGATAAGTGCAAAGAAAACTGTGTCTAGACATATAATCAAATTGGTAAATACCAAAGATAAAAAAAAAATCTTCAAAGTAATGAGAAGAAAATCACAAACTACATTTAGGGAACAACAATTCAAATGTCTGAAGTTTTCTTACCAGAAAACAGTAAAACAAATTAAAAGCTAGAAAATAGTAAAACAAATCTTTTACATACTGAAAAAAAGAACTTGTCAACTCAAAATTCTATAACCAATGGAAAATCTTTAGTCATAAAGGTGAAATAAAGACATTATGGATGAAAGAAGACTAAGAGAATTTGTTGAGAGCAGACTTACTCCAAATGATATACTATAGGAATTTCATCACACTTAAGGAAAGTAAAGCCAATCTGACACAATCTCTTCCAGAAAATAGAAAAGAAGGAAATTCTTCCCAAGTCATTTTATGAGGCAAGACTTACCCTGATTCCAAAACCAGACAACACTAAAAGAAAACTACATCCCAATATCTCTCACAAACATAGATTTAAAAAATCCTGAACAAGATAATATCAAATTAAATCCAGTAATAGATGAAGATAATACATCATAACCAAGTGGCATTTTTTTCAAAATGCAAGGCTGGGCCAATATTTGAAAATTAGTCAATATAATTTATCCTATCAACATTCTAAAGATTAAGAAACATATGATCATCTCAATAGATGCAGAAAAGCCTTTGAAAATTTTTAACACACATTTATGATCTCAGCAAATGAGGAATAAAAAAGAAACTCTAGTTTAGTAAAGGTCACTGTGACGGTTAATTTTATGTGTCACATTGACTGGGCCAAGAGCTGTCCGAATTAAATATTATTTCTGAGTATGTCTATGAGGATGTTTCCAGATGAGATCAGCATTTGAATTGTTGGACCCAGTAAGTAGGTTCCTCCCCCTCCTAATGTAGTGGGTATCATCCAATCCATTGAGGGCCTAAATAGGACAAAAAAGGTGAAAGAGGGAGGAATTGCTTCCTGCCTGCCTGCTTGAACTGGGACATCAGTCTGCTCCTGCCCTTAAACTGAGATGTACACCATCAACTTCACTGGTTCTGAAGCCTTAAGACTGGGACTGGATTTACATCACCTACTTTCTTAGGACTCCAGCTTGCAATGAGAAGATCATGGGACTTCTCAGCCTCCATAATCACATGAGCCAGTTCCTCATAATAAATCTTTCCACAGATATTTACATATTTTATTGGTTCTGTTTCTCTGGAGAACCGTGACTAATACAGTCATCTATCAAAATACATACATTTAGTCATACATACATAATAAAAAACTAGCTAACATGATACTCAGTGGTGACTCTGAATGTCTTCCTCCAAAGATCAGGAACAAGGAAAGGATGTCTACTCTCATCACTCCTATTTAATGTCATTCCAGAAGTCCTGAGCAGTGCAATGAAGCAATAAAAAGAAATAAAATGGGTACAGTTTATAGAGGAGGAAATAAAACTATTTTCAGATATAATTATATACATAAAATAATACCAAAAAATTGACGAAAAGCAATTATCACTAATAAGTGTGTTTAGCAAGGTCACAAAAAACAATGTCAAATATGTTCAGGATGAATAACCTCAAAACTACAAAACACTGAAGAAAGAATCAAAGATTAAAATACTGGAGAGATAAATAATGTTGTTCCTGAATTAGAGAGCTCAATATCATTAGGATGTCCATCCTCCCCAGATTGATCAATAAATCAATTACAAACTCAGTCAAATTTCTAGCAGGATTATTTTGCAGATATTGACAAGCTGATTATAAAATCTATATGGAAAGGCAAAGAAACTAGAAGAACCAAACTTTTTTGAAAAAAAAAAAATGAAGGTTGCATGTGATTTGATTTTAAGACATTATAAAAGCCATAGAAATAAAGACAGTGTAGTATTGGTGAAAGGATAGACACATTGGTCAATGGAACAGAATAGAGTGTAGAAATAGACCATACGCATACGGTCAATTGATTTTGACAGAAGTGCAAAGCTAATTTGATACACAAATGGTAGTCTATTATATTAATGGTGGCAGAACAATTAAGTATATAAAAATTAACTCAAAATAATATATAGACCTAAATGTAAAAGCCAAAACTATAAAACCTATAGAAGAAAATGCAATAGAAAAATTTTGTGATTGTGAGTTAGACAAGGGGATTATAGATACACCAAAAACACAATGCATAAAAGAAAAATATTATAAATTGACCTTATCGAAATATAAACTTTGTCCCATTAAGAGAAAGGAAAACAAGCCATATACTGGAAGAAAATATTTGCTAATTACCTATTTGACAGAGGAATTGATCCAGAATATATAAAGAATTCTGAAAACGACCACATTTAAAAAATGGGACAGAAGTTTGAATAGACACTTCACTAAAGAAGGTATATGTATGTGGCAAAATGTTCAACATTACTAATCAAGGAAATACATATTAAAACCAAAATGAAGTACCATTATACACCTATTAAAATGGTTTAAAATACTGATAATAGCAAGTGCAACCAGAACTCCCATAGCTTGCTGGTAAGAATGTATAATGGTATGGCTACTTTGGAAAACAGCTTGTCAGTTTGTTATATATCTAAATATTTATAACCCAGCAATACCACTCCTAAGTATTTATTTACCCAAGAGGAAAAAAAGCTTAAGTTCACACAAAAACCTATATGAATGTTTTAGCATCTTTATTCATAGTTGCTAAAAACTGAAAGCAACTCAGATGTCTTTCATTTGATAAATGGGTGAACATTTTTCTCATAATTTCTTTGCAAGATAATTAATTATTTTAAACAAAGATAATAAACTAACATATGAAGAAATAAAATGTAAGACAAAAGTAAAAAGGACACAATGGGAAAAATACACTTGTTATGGTCTGATATTATTTGATGTAGGCTATGGAACGTAAAGTGCAAAGCTAATTTGATACACAAATGGTAGTCTATTATATTAATGGTGGCAGAACAATTAAATATATAAAAATTAACTCAAAATAATATATAGACCTAAATGTAAAAGCCAAAACTATAAAACTTATAGAAGAAAATGCAATAGAAAAATTTTGTGATTGTGAGTTAAACAAAAGGATTCATTCAATAATGAATGTACTAATCTTAAATTTATTTATTTTTTAATAATAGTCCTTAGCTGGACTTATGAGAAATTTTGTTTTCTCTATCCTTTTCTGACTTAAAAAGTAATAATTGTCATCATTAAAAAATATGCATTAAATAATTACCCACATTTTACATTTTGATACTAAAATAACAAAAAAATAATTATAATCCTTCCTTAAATGTTAAAATCCTATGCCATTTATAAATAAATTTACTTGACTAAATCTTCACTCTATATGTATATGTTTATCTTCTACTAATCTGAGAAAAAAAGTATCTTTTGTTTTGTTTTCTACTTATTCAATTATGAATAAAATTAGCATATTTTGTATCTCATCAGCCATTTCTTTTCATTTTCCGTCAATAGACTATTCATATCTTTGACCATTTTTTCTTATTATAATATGTATAAGCTAATTGTATATAATAAATTTAGTTTTTTTATATTTTTGCAACTGTATTTCACAATTTTATCTTTTAATTTGTTTTACTTATGAAACACAGAAGTTTTGAATATTTATACAATCAAAATTTTCAATATTTTTCATTATGGTTTTTTGGTGTTTTGCTCTTCTCTACAAATCATCCTTAAATATACATTATCTCACCTTTTCTTCTAAAGCTTTACCATTTAATTATTTACATTTAATTTTTTATCAATTTAAACTTCATTTTGGTGCAAGGAATAAGGTAGAAATGTCAGATTTATTTTTTCCAAATAATTATCTAGCTGTTATAATTCTATTGACTGCCTTTCCCACCACTCATTTAACCTACTATATTTATCATTCTGTATCTATTTTTTCTTTTAATAGCTTCCATGGGCATTCCAGTCAAGATGATGAAGTAGGTGGATGTTGTGCTTGTCTCCTCCCATGACTGCATTAAAATTGCAACTAATATATGGAACAGTCAACCTGGAGAACCATCTGAAGACTAGATGAACAGAATTCCTACAACTAAGGATGTAAAAAAGAAGCCATCTCAAGACTAGTAGAAGAGGAGGAGAAGCTAAATGGGCTGTCCCTGCACTCTGATGTGGCAGTGGAAATTGGAAGGTATATTTTGGCTGCAGAGGTCCCCCCTAAACAGGGCACCTCAGCATGAAGTGCTGGGAAGAGCAGGTTCTACAACATCTGGCTATGAAGATTAGCCAGAATTCCATCCATCCAGGTGAGACAGGAGGTGGGTGGAAACACAGGTGTTCTCCTAAAAGTCCCACACACAGATTCTCTCACTCCCAGACACTCACGCTGGGCTCCAGCAGAGGGACAGCAATGTGGGGAGATGCCAGAGACACATAGGGGAAGACTGAATTTTGTAGCTTCAGGGTGAAGACTGGAGAGAAAGCCACCACTGTCCCTGTGTTGAACACTCCTCCATCTAGCCAGAGGGCAGACACCATGTTTAATTTGTTGAGTCCCTACTGAATTTTCTTCTTTAAAATTGATTTATCTATTCTATATCTATTCTATATCTTTTGCATTTCCATATAAATGTGAGAAATAGCTTGTTACTTCTTATTTTTAAAAAAAGCCTGCTAGAATTTTGATGATAATTGTATCGAATCTATGAAACAATTGGGGAAAATTGTCATCTTTACAATGTTGTCTTCTGATCTCTGAGCATAGTATTCTCTCCATTTAATTAGATTATTTATTTCTCTCAGAAATATTTTATAACTTTCAGTATATAGATCATAGAAATTTTTTTATTATTATCAATTCTATCCGTTATGTCATATTTTTAATGTTAATGTAACTGCATTGGTTTATCATTTTGATTATTCTTTGCTAATGTTAAACTATTAGTTCTAGTACTTTATTTGTGGTTTCTTAGGATTTTCTACGTAGATGAGGATATATATAAATAAAGACAGGTTTTCTTCTTTCTTTATAATCTGTATGGGTTTTTTTATTATTATTCATGACTAATTGAAATGGTTATCACCTGTAGTAAAATATTGAATAGAATAAATAAAAGTGGACAAACTATCTTTATTCACAATCTAGGGGAAAAGCATTCAGTCTTTCATCATTAAATACATTAACTGTAAAATTTTCAAGAAAGCCTTTATTGGGTTTAGAAAGTTCTCTTTTGTACCTAGAGTGTGAGAGTTCTTATGAATGGATGGTAAATTTTATTAAATGCTTTTTCTATATCTATTGAATGATCATGTTTATATGTTTTTATTTAGATAATAGATAAATACGTTGATTGACTTTTAAATCTTGAACTCAATTTTCATTCTTGAAATAAAACCCTACTTGGTCATTCCATTCCTCAATCTGTTCTTGCAGATCAGATTGATTAACCATACCTCCCTTCCCACATTTCCCTAGGCCCAGGCCATGCGATAAAGTTTGTAATGGACCCTTAGACCTTATGTAATATCTGTATAAAGCCCTGCAGGCATACTTACAAGCACTTGAGTCTATAGTTTCTTTGAATCTTTGTTTCTACTTTTATGAGAGTTGGAGGGAAGAAAAAGGCCCTCAGGGTACAAGAAATAGAAAAAAAAGAGGAAAATAGACACAGAAAGTGAGGTTTTACTTTAAAATATAATCTGTTCCAACATATTATACAGTAACTATATGCATTATAATTGTAATAAAATAAAATATAAAAACAGTATATTAAATATATTGGTCATGCATAACAATCACATGCATAGGTATATTTAGAGAGAGATCATGAGATTGTATAAAGTTTTGCCTAATAATCTCAGTTTTTTCCTTTTTTTAAATACCATCTTAACCATTTGTAAGTGTACAGTTCAGTAATTTCTAGTGTATTTACAGCATTGTGAAACGGATCACCAGAACTGTTTTGTTTTGCAAATCCGTAATACTATACCCATTAAACAATTCCCTTCCC
>NW_006430735.1:4399544-4407944 GCF_000325575.1 Pteropus alecto
TATTTTTTGTTTTTATGAATTTGACTACTTTACATACCTAATGTATATGTAGTTACATATTTTCTTTTTGTGACTGTTTTCCATGGCGTGGCATGTGTTAGAATTTCCTCCCTTTTCAAGGCTAAATAATATTCTATTGGGTTTATTTACCACATTTTGTTTATTCATTCTTCCATCAGTGAACATTTGAGTTGCTTCTATTTCTTGGCTATTTTGAATAACGCTGCTATAAACATGAGTGTGCAACTTCTCTTTTAAATACTGTTACAATATCTAGCTTAGTGTACCAGAGCTGTATCTGCCTCTTTGCCAAAACTCTTCTGCAAGATCGTCATTCTCTTTAATCAAAAATTTTGCATTTATAATATTTAATAGATTAATTGAATGATACTCAATCTAAGGTGGTTCTTCTTTCCTTAGAATATTTAGAATCACAAAAAGAAGTTTTTGTTTTCACAATGCCTAGAAAATACTGCAAGCATTTATTGGGCAAGGTTAGGATTATGAAGTACACTGCAGTGCAGACAGTCCTGCTCAATGAGATATAAATAGACCCTCCTAAAGTTCTTATAGTTCTTCCCTTGAGATATAGTAAACATTAATTATGTGAATTTATTTTCATTACACTAAATAGTGTTAAACTTTTTGTTGTGTCTAATTGTTTTGTTGGTAGGTTTTCAAAAAAAATTGTTTTTAAATAATTATTTCCTTTGCTGGAACACAGGCTGGTAGCTCCACGGAAGATTCTTCCGAAACACAGAGCCATCTCTTTGGGAACAGATTCAGGGAAAATCACATTTGGACAATAGAAAGGAGAAAAGTATGGACTCCTCACTTATTGCATATTTTTATATATGCTAATTCTGGTCAAAAAAAAAGAACAACAAATTCAGCCTTGATAACTAAAACTGGAGCATAAATTGAATTGGGTAGTAACTGTTGTCTCCTTAAGGAAAAAGGCTATGTCAGTTTGGATCATCATTGTATACCTAGAGTATAACAGACAGAAGATGCTCAAAACATATTAGATGTTGAATGACCAAGAAATAAGGAGAAAGGATGAAGTAAATAGCAGACTGGAAGGATTAGAAGTGAATGATGCTCCGATTAACACATCTTGGAGTTGGGCCACGGGCCCCTCAGAAACATTCATGGAGGAAGGAGGGAAGTGAGACCTATAGGCCTCCAATGTGGGTATTTAAGAGCCTGGGGAAGGCCAGAATAGAAACTTGATCCTGTGGTGGAGCCTGGCACTGGACCTACAGGGGTTTCAGATGGTGAAGCTCAAGAGGCCCAACAGGACCTCCTGAGAGGTTTCCTTGGTCCTCAGAAATGAGACTATATTTGTGAAAAACTTAAGCTAAATAAAAGTCCAACCACTGTGCTATATACTGAAACTAATATAATATTGAATGTCAACTGTAATTGAAAAATAAAACAATAATAAAAAATAAAATACCAGTCTTTCGAGGACAGTTCAGGTTTCCAAAAATGCAAGTGTAAAAGCACTGTGAGGGCAGCAGTGTTGGGAGATGTTAGGGCTTGTAAATGAGGGAAATAGGAATAACCCTGACAGGATGTCGGGACGTTGATATTATTACCTGGATATCCCAAAACTGTGGTTATCACATTTACTTTGTATCAGACCTGACAGAAAGCTTTCAAAAAACTCTACAGCCTCAGATATTCCGACTGATGTGGGGCATGACTCAGGCATCCATATTTTTTAAGCTACTCAGAGTATTCTAGTGTGTAGCCAAGGATCGAAACTGGTCAAACAAAACCAAAGACTGAGCAGCCTTTAGATTAGGTATACTGCAGAATCCTAGAAATAGTGCACTGCGGGTAATAAGATCTGTGGCTAGACCTGAGAGCATTAGAGAAAGTGTCTAGGGTTTGGGGGTAGGAATATTTGGAAAGTGGAAGCTAAATAAAGGAGTAGATAGGGTCATTTTGCATACTTATACATGAATTATATTTCAAATACTAGCATTTACCAAATCCCTTAGGCTAGTAGATTTGTAATAAAAGCACAGAATCTGCAGTCAAATTTCATGGATTTGAGTTCATTCTTGTCTGCTTACAAACTGACTGACTTAGTAAGTCACTTGAGTTCTCTCAACCTGATTTTATCATCTGTAAAGTGGAAACGATTATTTTAAAAACCACAGAGTCACTGAGACAGAAGGAATCACTGGAATATCCATCCTAACACTATTTATTAAATACTGAAAAGCCTCCCCATGCTGAAGTCATTTTCAATTTTGAGACCTTGTCCATGAATTCAGTTCCAAAATAGGAGCAGTGATGGGCAAAAACACAGAGATGAGAGAACAGACAAATATATGGAGACAGGTATCCGAAGTAGAGTCTCCAAGTTTCAAGGTTGTGATCCAAATAGGAGAGAAAGGTTGAATTTAGATCCAAAGAGGGTTTGAAGCTGAAAGAGATAACATGACTTCCTCTGAGGCAGTTCAAAGATGAGATCAATGGAAGCAACAGAGACTAGAAGAAATAATGAGTTACCCCAAAGATGGGCTTTTCCTACCTATGAAATATCCTGTGTGACCATCCTTCCCACTTATCTTTCTACTTGTGCAGAGCTCCATATTCGTAATTGAAGGGCCTATGTCAGTTGTTGTAAAAAGACAACATTATAGCTTCACATGAGGAAAATATTTTTTTCTGAATAAGATGACCAAAAATTTAAATTGAAACAAGAGACTTTGGAAAATAAACAAAGAAGATGTAACCTTGCTCCTGAAACACCCCAGCAGAGGACTGAAGCAGTTTACGTTTTCCAAAAGCTCACATTGCCAGCTTGGCTACCGTAAAAACAGGACACTGTGTCTGTGAAACTGAAAATAAAAATAAGCATCCTCTAAAAACATATTATGGCCAATTCATTTTATACTTCTACTTTGCACTGAAGCATTTGGTTGGAATTAATTTGACCTTCCATCTGTGAAATTATTGTTTTCCATGGGCTTAGTCATATGACTACTAAAAGGTGGTTTTAGTTTTATCATTTTCTTTATTATAGTTTAATATCAGTGTTTTATTATCTATGTAGAAAGTAGAGCTGAGAACTGTAACCACATTCATCATATTTCTACTATGAAAAAGCATTAAATGAACTTCACATAAAATTCTACCTTGAGGAAATGTCAATTAAGACTATACAGCTACGATGAATATGAAAAATTTCCCACCAAAAACAAAACCAGGTTCACTTTCAGTACTGTCACTTAAGCTGACATTATTAATATTGTTGTTCAGTAGTCCCACCTCCCCCTTCTTTTCAGGTCCACTCATTGCTTACAGCTAATGCTGTTTAATCCACATCTCAAGACATATATTCAGTAGATGGAAAAAATGTGTAGATGTGGAAACTCACTGTGTAACAACACTTGCACCCTTAAAGGCCTGCTTATTTATCATCTGCCTTCCATTTTCTTACACTTAAAGCCCTTGGGCTAAAAATGTTATACGGAGGTGTTTCTGTACCCCACCTGCAAGAGCTTTTGTGAGAGGTGAGGAATTTCAAAAACATTATACGATACACATTGTCTTTCTCTTCACTTGGATGGAGGGAAACAAAAGATATAGAATAAATTTAAAGGGAAGAAAAATAAGAGAAATAATACCACTTAAGCAGATTTCAGGCAGAATATCAGTTCAGTTTCCTGAAACAGACACCATCCCAGCCATGCCATGTGTGGGGCACATACAGAGCTGGGAGCTAGCTGGGATGGTGGTGCTTTGGCACAGCTTGCTCTGACTGTGATGTCAACCTGCAAAATAGGTCAGACTCTGAGGCACATCAGTAGCATGCATATAATCATTATGGAAAATTTATGAGTTATTTACTCAGCAAGCTTGAAAATATCAAAGGATGAATTTGGTTCTTATTAGCATGAAGCCTTTTAAAATGACACTCAGGAAATTCTTTTCTGCTTTTATTTGCAATTCATCTCCTGAGCAGCTTTGTACCACATCTTGAAATTACAGAATCACCCACAAATTTTATCCTCCTCTTTTAGATAAATATTGATTTTTAACTATTCTCCTAAGCCCAAGCATTTTGGGTGGGATGGAAATGAATGCAACATTCCTCTTTCTGGTATTAAGTACTTAATGATGAGATGCCCTTAGGTGCTATGGCACTAGCCTTAGAGTTGGTCATGAATGTTGGAAGGTAGGGGTCCATACTTAGGGAGTAGCTTCACTGGTTTTCATGAAAACTCAGGCTAAAACACATGATGATGTGGAATTAGAGCTGAGAATGTTGTCTCCTTTTTGGAGAGCCAGCCCCTCCCAAGTGCTCTACCAGCAGACAGTCCTCTGGAGAGTGCACTGCATCAAAGGCACGGAGACTCCACTGCAGAGGTTCTGTGTGAACTCTCCTTCAGGCAAGGCCCCCAGACCGGAGAGCTGGTTAGCTCAAAGTTGGGAGGAGCTTCCCTGGAGGCTCTCACAGTAGAGTGATTCTTCCAGGGAATCTATACCACCTCTCCTCTCAGCTATTTGCAATCCACAGATGCTATGGGAGGCAGAATATACATTTCTTGAGAATTAGTTTGGAGTTATCAGAACTAACCCCACCTGTTGGGAGTGGAAATGGGCTCAGAGAGGAAAAAATATGAAAATGAGCTAAATAAAAATATGTTTTAATGTTGAGTAGAAGAAAAAGATTAAATCTTGCCTGGCAAAGCAATCCTGTTTAAGAATTTGAGATATAGTGGAGGGATGAATAAAGGAGGGAAATCTCGAGTTCTCATGTGACTTTGAGACCAGTGTGATCTTGAATAAATCAGTTAGCTTTTCTGAGTTTTATGATGTGCTCCTTAATAACGTGTATAAAGTGCTTTAGAGTTAACAGAGAATGTTTCTTGTACACACTTTATCTTATAATCATCACAATAACGCCATGGAGTGAGATTGAGGAGGATGAGAAGGAGGAAGAACATTTCAGCTGTTATGATATGTCAAGTTCTGTTCTAAGTGCTTGTCATGTATTCACTTAATCCTTCACTAAACCTATGGAGTAGCAACTATTATTAAACACATTTTATACAAGAAAAATACAGGTGAAAGAGGTTACAAAAGATGCCTGATGATACTCTGTAAGTTTTAAAGGCAGAATTCAAACTGAGTCTGGTTTCAGAGCATAAAACCAAATTTATTATTAATGCTGTTTTCATAGGACGATAATAAAAATATGATGACAGAGAAGCACTACAGAAAGAATTCTGCAGAGATTGAATCATATTTTCCCAGATTCCAAACTGCTTTCTTTTGTAAATGGGGCATTATTGAGAGCTACATAAACTTACATCAGTGAATCTATGTAGCAAGTGGCATTAAAGTATCTGTGCATTTTCCAAATATACTTTATATTCTCCAGAACACTGGAAAACACTTCCAAGGTTGAGTAAACTGAGCATTCCTATTTCTTATTAACACAAATATAATGAATGGGGTAGACTATTCTAATGTAGTTAAATATAGTTGATGGCAAAACAGTGTAATGTTCCACAAACATCTTTTGGCTAAGTTTCTCTCCCATTACAGTCCCTAAGAATTCAACTTGTAGGAATCATTAGGACTCTTCCAAAATACTCTTTTCTTTCTTTCCTCTCACATGACAGACAGGATTGCCTTTCCCTCCCCTTGAAGTTAGGCATAGCCATGTGATTTATTTTAGCCAAATAGGAGCATAAATGATGTGTGTCATTTCTGAGAAGTTTGAAGAGCCAGTGTGTGATTTGCCATGCTTTCTTCTCTGTGTCATAGAGACCAAGTCAGGAGATGTGGAACAGTATGCCCTGCTGACATGTGTTAGATGTTTAGTGTGAATGAGAAATTATCTTTTTTTGTATTAAGTCACTGAGATTTGGGGACTGTTGTTATTGTTGTGCAATCTAACCCTTCCTGACTGATATATAGCTCTTTAACCTTATAAGTCAGTGTTAAATGCAGGAACCAGAAACCACTCTACATATTATTTTAGCAGAAACATTATTAACGAAGTGAATTGGATATTACAAAATTATCAGAAATCTTGAAGGATAAGAGTTTAAGCCAAGAGTGGGAAACTATGGCCAACAGACCAAATCTATCCCTGTTACCTGGTTGTGTAAATAAAGTTTTATTGAAATACAGCCATGTCAATTTATTTATATATTGTTTATGGCCATTTTCATTCCACAGCAGAATTGAATAACTGCAACAGAGATTGTATGGTACACAAAGACTAAAATATTCATACTCTATTTTTTATAGAAGCAATTTTCCTATCCCTGATTTAGGCTAAGTTTCTAACAAGATTCAGATCCCACTCTGAGGCCACAGCGGGAGCTTTGCCAGAAGAAATACATAATTCTGCCCCAATGTTATTTGCCCAGCAAAAGAGAGAAAGCTGAAGAACAGACACTGGTAAGCTGATGCATAAAAACTGCACGTTTCTATAACATTGCTTAATTAAGCACTGCAGAAGATAGCATTTGCGTTACTTCTGCCACCCAAATCTTATGCAAGTAAACCTAACCTACTTCTCATCCAGAATTTCAGTTTTTTGACTTCAAGAAAGTATAAAGTTTTTAGCTTCCTAATTTCTTTTCTCGAAGTAAAATGAAAATGGGATTGAAAGAACCAATCCAGAGTATTTGATTTACAAGTACTACTTACTGTTCTTATATTTCTGGGAGAGTCCATCCCTTTTCTGCCTGCATATGAATCCTTGTAATATACACTATCTTATTCAAGCCAATTTGAGTATATTCCTTGTAATCATTAGAAAATAACTTTAAGTAAAGCTTAAAAAATATGGGGGCTGTCTCAATTTTATAAATATATATATATATGCAAACTTTATATATTTATTTATATATCAGTCACAGCAACCACTTGACGATAAGTGGTTAATGAATATATGCTACACAAAATTATAAAAAACCTTCTCAGTCTATCCATTTTCCTCTACATCAAATAAAAGTATTTCCATTTGGGTTTTAAGATAATCAATATGACCCTATTCTATCTAGCCATGTGGCTGTCAACTCTTAAGAAGGTTTCCCTGACTGGTCAGTTGAGTCTGGCTGCTCACTGTCCATAAACATACCATATTAACTCTTGCCTCTGTGTCTTACCCAATATTATCCTCCTATTCCTCTTTCCTTTCCCTCAAGCCTATCTAAATATTTCAGATTCAACTTCTTGAAGCAGTTGTCTATGTTTGTTTTCTCCTTTCCACCCTGATATCCATTTCCATCAGCACATGGAATAGCAAAATCACCCATGTCATTGAATTAGTGGACATTTTAATCCTCAAATTACTTGACCTCTCCTCCACGTCCAAAGCTGTCAACTGCTTCTTCATTATGAAAATATTCTTTGCCCTTAGTTTCTGTGACAACATTCTTGCCTGGTGGGCTCCTCTTACTTCTACTAGGAAGGTTGTTATCTTCTTGTCTTAGTCAAATTGGGCTGCCACAACAAAATACCACAGTCTGGGTAGTTTAGACAACAGAAAACAGAAATTTAGTTTCTCAAGTTCTGGAGGCGAAAAGTCCAAGATCAAGGTACTAGAAAAGTTTGTTTCTGGTGAGAGCTCTCGTCCTAGTTTGCAGACAGCTGTCTACTTGTTGTATCCTTATTACCAGAGAATGGAGATTCTTTCTCAGAACGTTGTCCAGGTTCTTGATATCTCGAACCAAGAATTGATCAAGACACCGAAATACAGCAGAAAAGAAGTTTTATTAGAAGAGAAAGTACATTTCCAGATGTGGAAGCAGGCCTGAGCAAGAGAAGCATGGCTCAAAAGGCCTGGTAATAAAGCCTTTGGGGTTTTTATCCTTATTTGCTGTGAGTGGTTACTCTAGGAAGAGTGACTTCCTTGATTAATGATTAAGATTGACAGGACTTAGTAATTCATCATTTGCTTTCTGCACATGTTTGTTCCCAGAATTCAGTTTTGTTATAAGGATATTAATGAACTTCTAGGCATATGCGTCATATTATAATGATGGTATAATGAGGCTCAGGTGAGTTGAAGGTCATTGGGGTCTTCCTTGCGCAGATGTGAGTGACTGGTTTAAACTGGTACCTAATTCTCTGCTTACTTGTTTTTTCATGGAAGTTACTTTTAGCCTAAAAATGCATTCTGGCTTGCTTAATTGTGAGTGAACTAGGGCGGACCCCTTCTAGAATAGGATGACCCTAGGGTCTTTGCAGGCAGACCCGAAACCCCCTAACTTTTCTGCCTAACTCTTTCTAAGAGCATGCACCCCCTTATTATTAGTATGGATGTTGAGGGATGAGAGGTCTCTTCTTCCATATCTTCTTCCTGCTAAGAAGGGTCATAGTCCCTGCCTATTGGAGTTTCATGGAGCTCTTTCC
>NW_006430735.1:4408031-4414777 GCF_000325575.1 Pteropus alecto
AGTAAAAAAACAAATTTATTATTTAAATCATATATCTATTAATTTCTATTATTGATTTTGCTATTAAGTGAGTAAAGGGAAACAGATATGGTTAATATATTTCTTAAAGAATAAAAAATAAAGACCTTTGGCCTAAAGTCTCCTCCCTTCTCAGACTCTAAGGGCCCTGTCTGGCCTAACACTATTTCTGCTAATAATGGGTTGATGATCCTTATCAATAGCCAAAAGATCTGAGTCACCAGTTTCCAGGCAATTATTGGAATTTGAGAGAGAGGGCCTTTTTCCTAAAGAAAGGAAGAAAGAAAACTAAACTAGGTTTACTAAAAAGATTAAGAACTCTGTAAGAGATGTCCCTTTTCATTTCCTGCTAAAAATGACATCCTGTATCATCCTCACATAGCCTTTCCTCTGTGTGTTTGAGGAGAGACAGCTCTGGTGTCTCTTCCTCTTCTTATAAAGACACAAGTCCTATCAAATTAGCATCCTATCCTTAATTACCTCCGTAAAGGATCTATCTCCACATACAGTCACATTAGGAGTTAAGGCTTCAACATATGAATGGAAGCAGGGGAGACAGGACACAATTCAGTCCATAACATTTCCATCTAGGTACTGATGGTTTCTCAAGCCTCTGACCTAGGCTCTGTTTTTCCTATATTTTCTCACTGGGTGAGTTTGCCCAACACTGTGAAATCAATAACCATCTTCACCTGATGATTTATTGTGGTTTATATTCAAAACATAAAGAAGGTAATTCTCCCTCACTCCTTTTGTTTTCTTCCATATGGAGGGTGTCTATTAAAACGCTCCTGGCTTCTCTATAACCCCTTCTTCTTTTGCCGCAAGGAAGAAGAGGTTATTTTTCAAATACTAATTTTGACAATAATAAACTAGGAATGCTTGGGTCAGAACTATCTTGTTTCTCTTTAGAACCCAGACAAAAAGAACATATTTTCTGTTTTCTTCTTCTGTTTTGTAACTTTCCAGGCATGAAGTTCACTTATGTATGGTACAGCACTGCCTGTGATAGGCTAAGTCTGTCTGTTTGTGAGGTTCATTGTTAGTAAATAGTACCCGCGGTCCAAAGTCATGTTCAGCAATATCAATCTTATCAGCAATAAATGTATATCAGTCTTGTATGCAATAAAAACAATTTAGTTCTCCATCTTATCTTTAGATTTATCTCTCACTTAAATCTGAAATCGAAAAGGAAAAAGTGGCACTCTATATTGGCTCTATACACAATAACTCATAGAATTGAGTTCCATTTTTCAGAAATTTTTATCAGATTATGTTCAAACATTATACTATGTTCCGAAAATGCATGCATATGTTCTTAATGAACGAGGCAGATAGCTATGCTTCCTTATTCATTCATTCATTTGATCAACAATTATATAGTGAATATTTGCTCTACGTACTTGATATATATCAATTAAAATGAACAAACAGAAAAAGATATATGTCCTTGAGAAAATTTGTCTTAGAAGATAAACAAACAAAATAAATAAACAGATTATATGGTGTTGTAAAAGGTGTTAAATGCTACACACCCCACCCCCCACCCCACCCCCACAAAAAAAAGAGCAGTAGAAAAGCATATGGGATCAGGATAGCTAAGACTATGTTATGATTTTTTAGCACATTGGTCAAAGTAAGTCTCATCAAGCGGTTGACATTTGAGCGAAAAGTAAAAGGCGGTAAAGAGTTAACCTGTAAACATCTGGAGAAACTGTACTTAAATAAATAGCTAGTGCAAAGTCTATAGGCAAGAGCATTTCCAATGTGCTGTAGGAACTCTAAGGAGGCCTGTGTGGCTGGAGGGGAGGAAGCAAAGAGGAGAAATACAGACCGTGGGAGTAGACACAAGCCCCAGGGCCAGAGCATATTGTGCCTTGTAAGCCATTGTAAGGACTTAGGTACTTAATGGCATCACTCTGGTTGCTGTGTTAATAACTCACTGGGAGCAAGTTTAGAATCCAGGACACCAGTTATGTGCCTTTGCTTAGAGAGGATAGTGGGTCAGACCAGGATGGTAGCAGTGGAGATGGCAAAAAAAGGAGTCAGATTCTCAATAAAGTTTGAAAGTAAAATCAGCAGGATTCCCTAAACAATTAGATATGAGGTATTAGAGAAAGAAAGAAGCCATTGGTGAGATCAAAGATGCTTTTGTTTTTTTGTTTTTGTTTTTGTTTTTTTAATTTTTTGTGTTCCATTTTATTTTTTCTCTTGGCTTTTTCAATGTACTTCTTTGTATTAATTATTGTTTTACTTTTGGGGGGATTATAACATATTTTTTTACTTATCACAGTGTATTTAGAATTACTGTAGTACCACTTCACAAGAAATGTAAGAAACTTTCAGCGGTAATTCTATTTATTCCCATTCTTTGTGCTACTGATGTCACATATTTTTTTTATGTCTACATTATAAATTTCACAATATTTTTGATTTTGCTTTAAACCATCAGTTGTCTATTAAAGAAATTACAAGAAGAAAAACAGAAGATTGTCTTATACTTACCCACATATTTGCCATTTCCCAAACTCTGAATGCTTCTTATAGATCTGAATTTCTATCTGATGTTATCTCCCTTCTGCCTGAAGAACTTCCTTGAACATTTCTCGTGGTACAGGTGTGCTGGCAGCAAATTATACCACCCTTTCTTTATACGAAAATGTCTTTATTTCACCCTCATTTGTGAAGGATATTTTCAGTGAATATAGCATCCGAGTTGACATTATATATATTTTTTTCTTTCAGCACTTTAAAGGTGTTGTTTTGATTATTGTTCCCTTGTATGTAAAATCTTTTTCTCTTTGGCTACTTTTATCATTTTAATAGTTTTGAAAAGCTTTGATTTCTAGCAGTTTGACTGTAATGGGCATTGGTGTGGCTTTCTTTACATTTGTCCTGCTTAGAGTTTGCTGACTATCTTGCATCTGTAGGTTAATGTTTTTACTAAATTTGCTGACAGTTTGGCATTATTCCTTTAAATATTTTTCTGCCTCTTTTTCACTTCGCTATTTCTGGAACTCTGATTACATGTTATTATATGTCCTGATAGTCAATAGGAGTAGAGTTTAATAGGTCACTGGGGCTCTATTCCTTTTTATTGTTCTTGATGGAAATTTTTTCTCTCTCTTCTCTACTGAGAACTTTATATTATGATCTCCTGTAAGTTCTTATTAAAAATGTTTCCACATATATGTCACTTTTAACAATCTATCCTAATAGTCAAACACTCCCTAGTTTCCATGGTGGTATGGAGAAAAGACTTCTAAGAAAAGCACCTAGAAACTCTTGTAGTTGCTCTTGGAAGAAGATAATTATCTCTCTGCCAAGAGTGAACTAAATTAAAGTCTAGCATCAGAATTTGGGCAGATATGTGAAACCTTGTTGCTATGGATTTGGAAGATGCTTCATATAGCAAATTGAAAGACATTTTTGTATTGGAGATTCTGTCCAAATGTAGCTCAATTAAATACACAACTGCACTCGATATTTTACTTATTTTGCCAGTATTTGAAGTAAATAGTCGTTAATCTGTAGTCTATTATTATAGTTACAAAAACCTCAAAATATTTTCAGTGGGCACATTCTGATAAATAAAACTAACATCATTAAGAAGAAAAATATTTACTTCCTACCCTCAACCACCTCCTTTCATTCTCCCAAATTGCTTCTTGTGAAAGGAGTTTTTGTTGTTAGTTGAAGTGATTCAGGCTTGCTGCCTAATTCTCTCTTCTATTTCTCACTCGATTCTCAGTCACAGTGCCTAAATAAAGTGCTTATAAACAAGACCAAAGTCCCAGTGTTTCTGATGCATTACAGAGTTAATATGTGATCTAAACAGGAAGAGTGCTTATCTGAACATTATTTATCAACAAGGCCCTGAAGATGCTATCTTGGATTTCACCTAATCTAAGTAAAGTGTTGTTTTGTTGCTAAAACCACAAGAGAGGATTATAGAGATGGGGAGATCCAGGGGGTCAGAAATGAGAGAGGAAATCTCTGAAGTGAGTATAGAAATCAGGCTGTTAATTCATTGTTGAATAATTATTACAAATCCAAAATATGGGGCAAACTGTAAGTCATAGGGTTAGAAGAGCCACTCATTTATTAATTTCTTCAATAAATATTCCATCACAAGTATTTATTACACACCTACTATGGTTGTAGAATAGTTGTAAAAGAATTGATCCTGGTACTCATGGAGCTCACAGTCTGACAAGTATAAACTGATATTGACCAACTTACCTTAATAAGTGAATGTAAGCTCCATTCCTCCCTTGATTCCAATATAAAATCTTCTTTTATTTTTTTTTCCCTACCACACTGATCAATCATTTTTCAATCTCCTAGTCCTTCTTTTCTTTTCTTTTTCTTTTTAAAATATATGCTTGGTCCCTATTATGGGTTGAATTATGTCCCCCCAAAATTCATGTTGAAGTTCTAATTCCAGTATCTTAGAATGTGACTTTATTTGGAAGTAAGTTTGCTGCAGATGTAATTAGTTAAGATGAGGTCACACTGGAATGGGATGGGCCAGTAATTCAATATGACGGATGCCCTTATACAAAAGGGAAATTTGGACATGGACACATACACAAGGAGATATGAAACTGAAGGCAGAGATCAGGGTAATGCACCTATAAGCCAAGGATTAGATGAAGTCATGAGGGTGCCGCCCTCATGGTGGGATTAGTGCCTTTTTAAGAAGAGACACCGGGGACTTTACCTGCTCTCTCTCTTTACCACATGAGGACACAGCAAGAAGGCAGCGGTCTGCGAGCCAGGAAGAGAGCTCTCACAAGAATCTGACCATGCTGGCACCCCATCTCAAACCTTCAGCCTCCAGAACTGTGAGAAAATAAATTTCTGTGTTTAAACCACCCAGTCTATTGTAATTTGTTATGGTAGTCAGAGCTAACACATCACCTTTGTCTCTTCTCTCTCATACTTTAGTCTATGTCCAAAAAGTCCTATTGGTTCCACCTTCAAAATATATCCAACATATAATCTTCTGCTTACAACCTGCACTACTATTACCCAGATTTGAGTTATCATCTCTTCTTTGGGATTCCTGCAATAGCCCTCTAAATTTGATCTCCTTGCTTTTACCCTTGAACCCACTCAGTCCATTTGACACAGTAGCCAGAATGAACCTTTAAATATAAGTTGCATGGAATTAATTCTCTGCTCAAGGCCTGCAGTGGCTCCCCATTTTCTTCACTGGACATAGCAAAGCATTTGCAGTGGCTTAAGCCAGGTATTCTGACACCCAGACTTTTCTACTCTGGCAGATTCTCCTTGACCACATTGACTGGACAACTAATCAAGACATATCAGATTCTAGAAAGTGTTCTGAGTTAGAATTACTTGCATTGATTGAATTGTCATTTCTGTGAGCCTCAGATTCTTTACCTATAAAATGAGGAGGTTTAAATAATCTATAAGGATCCTTCCAGCTCTAAGAGTTATAATTTTTTATTAAAATTATTGGGGTGACATTGGTTAATAAAATCAAATAGTTTTCTAGTATACAATTCCATAATACGTCACATGTATTTTGCATTGTGTGTTGACCACTCAAAGTTAAATTTTCTTCCTCTACCAAATATTTGACCCCCCCTGTTACTCCTATCTAACTCCCATATCGCACCCCCCTCTCTGGTAACCACAAATCCACTGTCCTAGTCTATGAGTCATACAATTTCTTATTAACATGAAAACTTACTCTTCTATGTGTGGTGCTGACACCGTGTTGAAGGAGCCCAACACGAAGCGATGATTTTGTAATTACAGAGTTTATCTAATCATTGCGGACAGCACACTAGGTAATTTAATTCCTGAAGTAAATTTATTCAGTTTTGTTGTCTACATTCAAACAAATTAGATAATTAGATAACCTCAGCCGCTATGTAAGAAACTACTATCTTTACACAGTTGCATGTTCTTAACAAGCTGACCCACATTTCGAGTGAATCAAGAGGACATACACATATACAAGAAGTTTATACATATATGACTAGTATATACAGTCACCCCTTGGCATCCACTGGGGACTGGTTCTAGGGCCCTCTGAGGATTCTAAAATTTCATCCATCCAAGGGATGCTGAAGTCCCTTATATGAAGTGATGTATATAACCTATGCACATCCTCCTGTATACTTTAAATCATCTTTAGATTATTTATACTACCTAATTCAATGTAAATGCTATGTAAACGATTGTTGTACTGCATTGTTTAGAGAATAATGACAAGAAAAAAAAAGTTTGTACATGTTCAGTACAGATATGATTATTGTAGGCCTAACTACATAGTATACATCAGCAAAAACATAATTTAAAAAGATATATTTTTGATCCATGGTTGGCTGAATTCGCAGATGCAAAACCTGCGGACACCAGGGGCCAACAAAAATGTTAGAGTGCACATAAAGAAACATGGCTATGAAAACTTGACTCAGGCCTTTAAGATATAAAATATTTTTTAGAAGCACATTCAGTTAGAATTAAATTAAAAACAAACTGATAAAATTATTTTCAATTTTCTAAAGTGTTTTTAATGCACTTTAAAAATTTATTTTGTCAACTTCATATTTTAATATTTAGGCATGTCTTTTTTATTTCTGAACTTGAGAATTGTTTTTAAAGGATTTCTGTTATGCATCTTGTTCCCTCCCCTGCAGGTACACTACCCGTTTCTTATTTCTGGAGCATATCAGGCACCCCTCTACAGT
>NW_006430735.1:4414858-4431130 GCF_000325575.1 Pteropus alecto
TGGTTAAATGCCACTTTCTTAGTGATATCTTCCTTTTACTCTATATTCATGATCCTACTTATTCTACTCTATTTTTTTATACATAGCACTAAATATCTTGTAACAGAACATTTTCATACTTTTTTATGTTTTTATTTATTTTTGGTCTCCCTCGCACTAGAATGTTAGTTCCAAAGGCATAGATTTTTGTTTTTATTTACTGGTGTATTCCAAATGTCTGAATAGTGTCTGGAATTCAAGTGTTACTCAACAAATATTTGTTAATTCAGTGAATCTGACAATGTTCTTATATATGTAAATTCAGATGATGACTAATAAAGAATTTGAAAATAGCAAAGTACTAGAAACAAATAAAATAGCTTTTAATAGGGTGATATTAAGATTGAGATAATATATACAAATATTATACTAATGTATTTTGTATTTTAATCACCCACTTTACCTGTGATTCCTAATAACTTCCCATCTCTATGCTGAATCTTGAGTATTATTGCCCCATGAAAAGTGAGGGCAGATCTTTGACTTATTTATAAATAAAATAGGCTTAAAAAAAGCTTGCAAAAAGAGATCATTTTTCTAAATGTCACTAGTATATTTAGCCAAGCAAACTCAGACCACAGAGTTCCTATTACAAAGATGATAGTTGTCTACGAAAGAAGGTTAAGCCAAGATTTTTGATGCCCTAAGGTAGAAGAAAATAACCTTTTCTAAGCTTGATAATATGAGATATTTTAGATAAAGTAAGGGACACACCGAGAGCACACACTCCTTGCTTATGAATTGGGAAAAAATAGCATAATGGAGAATAGTCTTACACCAACACAACAAACCACCATATGGTTAAAACGGTGGGATAATATGATAGGTTCCAAAGAGAGGTTCCAGTTGGTACTCTTAAAGTACCCCCATTTTCTGGGTGACATTTTTGATGAATCAAGAGGAGGTAGATCTGTGAGGACTACTGTGACCCTCACATTCAAGCTAATCAATCATGTTTTGCTGGCACTTACTGTTACCTGCATCAGTTGAGAGACACAATCTCTGTGAAGGTCTCTCATGTATGCTTACTAAATCATCCACTCCTGTCCCTTCTCTCTGGCCACTATATTGATAACTATGAGGGGATCAGCTTACCACTGCCACTTTTGCCAGGAATCAGCTAAAAGAATTCTAAGGGCACTTTCTCTTGATGTTCCCAAAGTGCCCAACCCTCAATATTCCAAAACCTCCCCATTGATCTAAGCCATCGGGACTCCAACATTCCCACCCTACTCATAAATCTTGAATTACTGAGATGCCACTGTGTGTGCCTCAAAGCCATGGCCAAATGGAAGAAACTGAAGCAATCATGAGACTTGTAATTGGTATTTATTTTCACACATGGAATAATTACACAATAAAAACTGAGAGAAGCTGTGGAAGGATCATTCAATATAACTTCCTTAAGGCTAAATTCTTCTACCTCAAAAGAAGAGTAGTTCACATCTCAGAAGAAAAACTATGTCTAGTATTACTCTTCAGCTGAGATTATATGTAGAAGCCTATTTATTTTTTCAGTATTTTCCCCAGAATTGTATCCCTTGGGAGTATTACTAAAACTATTGTCATAATAAAAACTACTCGACAGCTGTAGCTACATTTGAAATGCTTGAATAGGGCTCACTTGAAGTACCATGACACCAGAAAACACAACAAATCTTTGGAAGGACAAGGAGTGGCCTCTTTACTTAGCAACGCTGTGTCTGTGTGTATCATAGGTGGACAAGCATCCAGGGACAAGCTTTGAATAACAAGAAATTTCATTCACCTTTACTAAACTTCTGACAAAGAGGCTGTTTGACTTTACAGCTATGGCAGCAAGTATAGTAGGACTGAAGTATTAAAGTTATATGTATGCATAATATTTATAATATAAATTCTGTATATAGAAGTATGTGTTTATACATATACACATACGCACACATTTTGGGGAGGCAAACTCATTTTTGTTTGAGAAATTATCTTGGATAGTAGTCACCTCATTGAATATGGATTAGTCAACCAATATTTATTGAAAAATCTATGTATTATCTGTGTTATGTGAAGTAGAAGCTTGAAACACTATCTCAAACCCTCAGAGAGCTATAATTTGTCTTACCTTAGTATGGAAGGAGAAGAAAGGGGGAAGCTTGGACCTGGCAAGTGTCCACGTCATTGTGCTACCCAATATTCATAGGGCTTGACAAGATCAAGCATGCTTCAGGCAAGGTGACAACTTTATTGCCAAGAGAAGGTCGTAAGGTTCCAACAAGTTTGCATTTTTCCTTCCAAGAAATCCAAGGCAGAAACATTCATGGTTAGCCTTCAGTAGTTGAGGTTTACTTCAAGATATAAGAACACAAATTCACATGAAAATTACCCCACCAGCCTAATAATCATGCTGATATTCACATGTGTAGGACATTTAGGAAACCCATGGAAACCCAGAAAATATGTTCAGCATCTGCTAGAGGACATTCTGAATATGAAGACTCTCCCAGAAGTTTTACTTCTCAAGATAAAATATGTGATTAGGATGATTTGCCACCACTCTCTATAGTGCACCCATTGGGTTGAGTTTATTCCAAGCCACCTTGGAGGTCTGTGAGCTCCCTTATATGCACCCTTTACATTTACTTCATGTTTCCATCTCAAACTCAATCATATCTGGCTAGTGTACCAGAACTACTTTCACTAAAAAAAAACCATACTGTGTAGTCTACAAGAAAGAAGTTTCTGGCCACTTTCCGTTTCAAAGGTAGTTGCATATGAAACAAGTCTTTGAGGTTACATAGCTTCCACCAGCCTGCAATACCAGACAGCACAGTACAAGAGGCCAGGAAGAACTCGTGAATTCAGGCAGCTAGAGGTCACTTACGTAGAAGTCCATCCATGGGTGATCTCGTCAACCAAGGAAACTAAAGGGAACAAGTATCAGGAACCAAAGCAGAATCCCAGGCCTGCGAAGCAAAATGACAAAGTAGAGGTCATTAGTGGGGTGCCAGAGCTTGGCTAGTTTATGAACATTGTATTGGGTAGAGTACAGCTAAATCTTCAGGGCAAAAAGATGGGTGAACTTGGCTAAAGAGCTGGAATGATAAAGTCAAGGAAGAGGTAAAGTTAAAAGAAGCCAAATGGCGAAACAACAAAACATGTGAAAAGCTAAATAACAGTACAGGTAATAAATTACAATTTATTGCACCAAGGTGGCATTGGTGTTTTTCAGGCTTCCTCCTGTCACTGCCACCACCATCACTACAGGAGCCATCTTCACGGAGAAAGAGATGTTTGAGCTTAGTCATGAATGAGTAGGCACTCATCAGGCTGTGGGGAAAAATCAGTGTGACTAGAATGTATGGTGGGGGTAGGGAAGTAGCAAAGATAAATCTTTCTTTGTATAAAGATACAAAAGATGAAAGTAAGTACATTGGAATGGACTTTAATAAAGTTTGGTCCAGCTACATGAAGCCTAGAGGAGAAATTTTCACTCTATGCCCACATTTATTTGAATATTCAAAAAGAACAGCCAGAAGAAATCTCACAAACATGTTACATTCTTCACACAGAACTTAAACAAAAATTATAAGATTCTCCAGATGTAGTCAGTGTTAAGTCTGCCTTAATGAGGCAGGGCATAGTCTGTCAAACGATTCTGAAATTGAAGCCCACCCCACCAGCCAGGCCTGTCAGAAAAGCACTGTGTTACATGTCTCAGTTCATCAATCTAATAAATGAGTTCTCAAATGTCATTTTCCCTCCATATGCAGCAAACATTTTTCGATTATTTTGTTATGCTGTTTTAATTGGGTTAACTCTCAGTGCACCAGCACGGTTCCATCTGTGAGAGACGCTTATGTCACTAAATGGAAAGAAAAAAAGCTGGAAGAGAAAGGAGATGACAGTTAAAGTGGCATGTGGTATATGGACAAAAAATAACCATGCTAAATTCATATTTTTCAATTAAAGATCATAAAATCAACTGGTGATATGCCTTTTATTTCATTAAGAAAAATATTATCCATCTTGAAAACTCTTCAAAGCAAAATAAGTATTTCAATTAAATCCTACAAACAGGTGATATTCTCCTGGTCTATTTGCTACGTGTAATAACTGAAATAGAGTTGTTGACAACATTTGAGAAAAAAAGCACAAAATAATATATGTAGGTTCTAAACCTGGGTGAAATAACTAGCCCGTCTACAAATTAGCACATGGAAGAGAAGAGTAGCAGATTATACCACTCCAAAATATACCACTTTGGCATATTATTTTGAGCTGAAGGCAATTGAGAAGAAATAGATATAAGAAAAGCTCTCTCCCCCTCACCTATTTGCTTAGAAGCAGGACATAAATTTGTAACACCGCCCCACCCCGCCCCTCCTCTAGCAAGAAAGATAGAAGTTAATCACTGGAGACAATTCTAGACCCTTATTAGCCTAAAATAATCTGCATAACAAAACCATGCTAAAAATAGCCTTTGTTTACCATTAGTCCCCCTATATATTTGCATCACCAAAATTTGCCCAATCGAGAAGCACAAAGTTTTCCCTTTGTCTTGTCATTTCCCTATACAATTAATGTTCTTCACTAAGATGCTATTTATATAAGCTCAAGTTCTAACCACCCCTATGTTACTCATCACTGAGTGCTCCCACATATATGTGTGATGCATGTAGTATTAAACCTGTTTGTTTTCTCTTGTTAATCTGTTTCTTTTTTCCCTAGCCAATGAACCTAAGATGGTAGAGAAAAAATAATTGTATTCCTCCCTTACAGGAACTTCTCATGTGCAGCAAAAATCCCGAACGAACACTTAAAATGCTAATGAATTTAATTATTAAAATATTTTGCTTGTTCAGAAGTAGTTAAGTCAATAGGAAAATATTTATTAAGTCTCGATAGAAACTAAAAAATATTTATGAAAAGAAATTTTACCAAGCTTCAAAATGTTATGTTAATTTTTTAAATAACATTAAATTGAATGTTTTAAATCATTTTTCTTTATAAGAATCTGAATCAAGTTTCGAAGCACTTGGTGACTTATCTATGCATACTACTTTCACATATATAAGCATCAAGTATGTGTGATCTACATGAAATATGGATCAATTCTTTCAGAATCTACAACTTGACTACAGATTGCTGACTTCTCATGTGAGGACCATGGTTACCTAATCACTCAATTCATGTGATGAATATAGACAGCCAAACTGAATAAAATTTACTTCAGGGATTATCTGGTTTGACTTCCTACAATGATTGATCAAATTTTCTGCATTATTGTAAAATAGTCATTTCAATTTGTACTAGTTCCACATAGCATGTAGTATACTCCTTTATTCATAAAGAATTATAAAATTTTTGAGCTAGAGAGACCTTGAAGATTAACTTCTTATTTAACAAACGAAGAGACAGGACTCAAAATTTGCCCAATTCAATTAAGGTAGCTAAACCAGGAGCAAAACACTTTCTGGAATCTGAATTTTCTCCATTAGTTTTTAGAGCCGGTGTGGTAAAATGCACGTCAATCTACTTGGGTTCTAATCTTGAAACTATTGCTAATAAACTGATTTTATGCTAGAGTTTTCCAAACAGGAGGGCCTAAATGAGTGAAGATATTGATTCTTTAGGCCTTAGCATGTCTGGGCAAGATCTGAGACAGCCTGAATTCTTGGGCCAGTCAGCCAAGCAAACATGACTCTCCATGTATGACAAACAAATATTATCATCTTCTATTAGTCCAGGGGTGTGAAGGGATTGGAAAGGCTTGCTATTTAGTTCTTTAGGCAATTAAACCTAACCTATCCATTCCTCAGTTACCACCTCTGTAAAGTTATGGCCTTGGACTACATTAGTTGCACAAATACTTACCAAGTAGTTTTTGAATTTATCACATTATGCTTGATTCTTGAAAGGATACAGTTATGAGTAAGGCACAGTTATATTACTCAGAATAATCAAGGTTATACTGTGGTAATAAATAAATATCAAAATCTCAGGGGCTTATCCAACTCAAACCAATGCAAATCAAGGTACATTCCTCCGTCATATAGTCATTCCATCTCGAACATGCAGCATCCAAGGCTACAGCAGCAGGAAAATAGGAAAATGTAGGAGACATACTAATTTTAACCTGCTTGACACAGAAGTGATATACATTAATTCTGCTGCCATTTAATTGTTCAGAATTAATTACATGTTCCTATCCTAATTGCCAGAGTGCTGGAAAATGTAGGAGATCATATAGATATTTGATGACCACTAAGAGCCTCTGCTTTATGGATGAAGAAAAAGGTATATAAATAAACTATGTATTATACCAACTTTATCCTAAGATGCCAAGCTTCAGTTTTTCTTCATATAGTTGCTAAGAAGCATACTATTTGTTCACCAAATGAATCTTAGTTTAGTGGCCTCAAAATATATTGTAGTTGGGGGAATTCCTAACATAAAACATAGTCCTTTCATGCAAGTAAAATATAACACTAGTAATAACAATGGCTCATATCACCATAGGTCTTTGAATTTTTTAAATTCTTCCACATACATGAAAATAACACCCACCTTGTACGACTGCCTAAAAATTAAATTTTGAAAAATACTTAGCACAGTACCTAGCACAAGGAAGGCCTAAAAAAATATTATTTATTATCCTAGTCACCGGTGGCACAGTTATTGGTTTGTTGTTAGGTCCCGTTTGATTCTCTGCAAGCCATGTGTAGCCTCACTGAGGAAAGTTAGATTCAAAAGGCTAAGTCGTTTGCCTGAGAATACATAGCTTAAAGTATAAGAGCAGTGTTGAAAATCTAACCAGTACTTGGACACCAAGTCCAATCACATCCGTACTATTTAACAGGATGAAGTAAAGCAATGCTTCATTTGGAGCCCCAGTTTATCTTTAATTTCTAAACAATCTTTTAGTTGCACAAGATAGTGAGTTAATAAGAGATAATTTGAGCCCCTTTTCTAAGATTTTTGCAACATTCAATTATTTTACAATCATATGACTAACAGCACAAAAGGTTGAATAACTTTTAAAAGAAGAAAGGTAACTATGATTTGGAAGTATCACAATTCTTATGATATCCCCGTCTAAATTGATGAATGTAAAAGTTCCTCTCAATCCTAAAATTTGATGATTCTGCATTGATTAAGTGTACCAGAAAATTTTCTCTTTATTTAGTGTACTTTGTATGTAACTCTCATACTCACTGGGTAATATAAGCTTTTGCTGAAGCTTAGGTAATAAAAAATATTTGTTCCTGTTTTAGTGGGACACACTATACAGGACTCAAACCCTGACAAGTCTCTTGCAAATTTCCAGGCTTATCGATTTCATTCTTTATGCTCTAGACAAGTTAAATTTTTTTTAAATTATCTAAGTATTTTACCCCTGCAGTGTTGATCAGTGCTTGTAGTGTCTAGTTCTTTCTATTATAATATTCACTAACAGTCTAATACTATTTTGTATATTTGGAGATAAATTTAGCCTAATAAAAAGTTAGTATTTTCTCTTCTTTCTTATTTTTTTCTTTATGTAAAAATGGTCTTGCGTGTCATCAGGATCAAGTATACTAGAAAGCCAAAGAGTAGCAATGTCCTCCTAAATTTCCCCCACCCTTAAGAGCTAGAATTGGCCAAGACAGTTAAATGCGAAAATCAAATACATTTTTAATAAATTTCCATATAGAAAGCCAATCTTAACACTTAATTCTTGATAATTTTTAGTTTGGTCAGTCAAAAACATTGAATGTTTTCTCTATTTCTTTCTAGATGCTCTTAATATATATACAGAGACTTTGGAGAATATGAAGGAGCCAGTTTGTACATCTGTTCCTTTCTGTCTGTCCTGTGATACAAAGGTTGCCTTGTCAGCATACTCTCTTCATACTTTGGAGCATCAGAGCTGAGGAAGAGTGGATACCTTTCATGAGACAGTCAGATGTTTTCTACAATGAGTGAGGAATTGTCTACATCACTCCTAAGACTCTTTGAAGATCATAATTTACAAATGATTATTATCACAATAAAAAAAGATATTTTGCTGGTTTTGCAATATCAAGAATCTCATGCATTAGTAAATATTCTACGCTCAAAGCAAGGAAGAAAGATAACCTAATGCAGAAAAGGAAAATTAGATATTTTCCGGTGTGTGATTGGTCATCCAGAACAACCCATGGAAAATAATACAATCCAATGCCCGATTTTTATGCATGAAGGAAATTCATAGCAATATTTTGTTACCAAGGATGTAATTAACTGGTATTACCTCAAAAATGTGAAAGTTCAGCATTCCATTCAAAATCTCTCCTTACTTACATGAAATTAAAAGATTTAAGTAGTAATTGAACAATAGTAGAATTTTATTAACCTTGAATTCTTTGGTTAAATGGCATATTTGTGTAAAATATTAGTTCTTTTGAGATCAGCTTGAACTTTAGCTAAATAATGAAGGTGGTAAAAATCTGTCTTTAAATAAGCTTCACCTTTTTATTCTATACTTTCTTGTCCTCGATGCAACCCTTTCTTGTATAACTTCCTACTATTTCCCACTTCTCTTTTCTCTTTTACTCTTAGGAATGAGTTGAATCTAATCAGGTTCTTTACGATTAAAATGACTAAGAAAGATGAGATCTTTAGTCTGCCAATTATTTTATATTTTAAATACATTTGTGATACTTTAATTCAATGTGATGAAATTCTAATAATGAAATTCTAGAAATCAGTCTTATCGACTAAAAATTGTTTAGAGGAGCATCCTTGGTCTCTGAATTTTGCTACCAATTTTTCACACTAGTTAATTCTGTCCTACATTTTTCTACTTTAGTAACACCAAGGTAAGACTGTTATGGTCTTTTTTTATTAATAATAATAACTGGGTATTTATTCAGGGTTGCACTAATCACTCTACATATATAATCGCATCCTTTAATCCTCACAACTGTATAAATTATATATTATTGTCATAGGACTAAAGGTAAAAAAAAAATTAGGTGCAAAAAGGTGGAGGGATTTATTTAAAATTATGCAAGTGGTGTGGTTGGTCCTTACCACTAGGCGTACCAAACTTCCAAGCCTGGGCTCTCAACCTACAGGTTTTACTTCACATTAGCATGGTAAATCTAACTTGAATGTGCTTACTGAGAAAATGCATAGAAATGGAGAGTGCCCTTTTTTGGTAACTTGTCCAATGTCTCTTGTCTTGTTTTTTCCCATGATGCTTATACCTGTGGGAAATTTAATCAGAACTCACCCAGATATTCCAGGACCAATTAGAGACTATTAAGTTCCTTTCAAGCTTCAATATCTTCTCCTTCCTGCCCTCACCTTAAACCGCCCCCAGCCCCACCCCACCACTGAAATATATGAGTTTAACATCTCATTCTTCTTTTTGATTAAATTCTTTTGAGTAAAAGTGGTTTCTTCCTTCTAGAAATTGAAACTTATAATTTCCTTCCTTCTACTAGTCACTCTGAACAAAAGTTTGGGTGATTTAACAGGAGAACAGAATCAATTATCTCCATACTAATGCAGAAGGGAAGGTAGTAGAAACGGAAAAGTTCTGACTGATCAGAATCAAACATCTGACCAAATCATATAGTCAACTAGGCACTAAATGATTCTTTATTTTATGGCCTGTTAATGAGGAGAAATTGAAGAGATAGTTGCAATGGGGGCAATAAAAACTGCCACAGCTGTGCACCTAACAAAAAGGGGCAACATGGGCTGAAGGTTTACAGTGGCTTCACCGCCAGTGAATTCAGCAGTCGCTTCCATAGCCTTGAAGGCTTCAGACACTGTGATGGAATCAAATCCATTGCATAGACTGATGGCACTTAGTATGCTGCCTTGAACATTGCAAATGCCTTATTTCCTAGCCACTGGCTCTTGATTACCAAGATCAATTAGCATCCCTGTGTCAAGGCTTTCTATATATATATTTTCCAGGGCAACCTAAACTCCACTGTTATTTGCCACCAATGAGTGGGTTAGGATTTAGCACAAGTACCTCTATCCCATGGTGTCCAAAGCTTTCCCTCTATAGTTGATGTCCTGTGGATGAGCAAAGCAGAAATCTCAGTCTAAATGGCCCGACTGCATTGATATCCTACCTTTAAAAGCTGGGGTAGCTGATAACCCCCAATAAAATTCAGGGCCTTATTCGCCAAGTAAACCTTAGGACTACGTGGACAGATTCACAGCACTCAATCTCTCTGGCAGTCAAGAAGATACTGTTGTCTCTTTGTGTCTCCTCTCCCCACAAAAAAAGGCTTTATTAAACTCTGAACATTGGAGACAGTATGTACTTCCTTTGATCCTTTATATCTGCTAATCAACAAATAAGTATCCTTTGAATGGAGATCAACCAATAGGCTGAATTGGAGGCTGTACATCAAGCCGGGACACATTTTCTATTTTGGGGGCCCCCAAATCATAATGGCCTCCCTGAGCTACAATTCTCTGTGACTGATTATTTTTACCGATTGGAACCTCTGGCAAAGGGTATCTATGAAACTGGCAGGCTAGCTTATCAGCTTGCAAGTGGGGTAAATTTTTAAATTCTTCACAGTTTATAATTCCTAATTGATCTTGAATTCTCATTAGAAATTTGTGAAAATATATACTATAGTGATTTGTAGTTTCAAAAGAAGCATTGCTTTTTTGAGTGGAACATTCCAGACACCAAGTCTTTTAAAGCAGCATTAACACAGTCACTCAATTTAAGTGAAGTTCCTAACTCAAGTCTCCTCTAGTAGGAATAAAAGTTTATGTGTCAGAATAAATTAAGAAAGATGCAGAAATGAGTACTGAGGGAACTAGAGAAGTATTTTCATCTTATTCTGTTTTTTAAAAAGCATTGCTAATGATAAATGATTAAATATTTTATAGAAATTACCATTTTAATTAAAATTCAGACTAGAGAATTTAGTATATGTAGAGGGGACACTGGGGGCTTAAAATCCTTGAATTTAAAGCTATTAGTTTTCATATTATCCTTTGGGCCATCTATTAAGTTCCAAGTTGAATATTAAAATATATTAATAAAAGAACAAAATATTTAATCTCTTCTTTATTATATAACTATAGATTATAGAGCTTAGAATACATTGTTTTTCCAATTCTATATGAAATAATCCTGACAATTCAGATGAATTTCTATTTTATTTTATTTTATTTTATTTTATTTTATTTTATTTTATTTTATTTACAAACAGTAGGATTCACATTTTTTGATGTACAGTTTATGAGGTTTTAAGATGTATAGATTCTTTATACATGACCACAGAATGTATACAGAGCAGTTCTAGCACCCCAAAGAGTTTCCTCAGGCTGTCATTTATATTAAGACCTTCCTCACTCATAAGCCCTGGCAAACATTGACCTGTTCTTTTTCTTTTTGGGGAGAAATAGGTAACATTTCCAGAACGTAATGTTAATGGAAACATACAGTTTATAACCTTTTGAGTTTGAGCGCTTTGACTTAGCATAATGCCCTGGAGAATTACCAAAATTCTGACATGTATCAATAGTCCAATTTTTTTTCTTCTTTTTTTTTTTTTTTTTGGTGAATAGTATTCCATATATAGATTACTACTGTATATTTATGTATTCACCAATTAAAGATGTTTGTGATTCTTCTGGTTCCAAATGGTCTTTAACAATGCTGCTATAAATATTTATGTACAGGTTTTCATGTGAACATAAACTTTCTCTAATATACATACCTAAAGGTGTGATTGTTGGGTCATATAGTACATGTATGCTTAGCTCTTTGAGAAACTGCC
Organism: Pteropus alecto; assembly: GCF_000325575.1. Classification (NCBI taxonomy): domain Eukaryota; kingdom Metazoa; phylum Chordata; class Mammalia; order Chiroptera; family Pteropodidae; genus Pteropus; species Pteropus alecto. The sequence continues at coordinate 4,426,663 of NW_006430735.1, forward strand.
AAACTGTTTTCCAGAGTAGTTGTACCATTTTGCATTCCTATCAAGAATGCATAAAAGTTCCTTTTTCTACACATCCCATCAGCACTGGATAGCACCAGTATTTTTTATTTTAACCAAGCTAATAGGTGTATAATGCTAACTCATAGTGGCTTTAGTTTGCATTTCCTTAATGCTTAATGATGCAGAATATCTTTTCATGCATTTGTTTGCCATTTGCATATCTTTTTTGGTGATGTGCCTATTTAAATTGTTCACTTTTTAAACCGAGTTTATTTATAACTTTTGAATTCTGAGAATTCTTTATATATTTTAATGCAAATGTTTTGTCTGCTATATGATTCGCAAATATTTTCTCCCAGTCTGTGGGCTGTTTTTCTATTCTCTTAATAATGTCCTGTGTAGAGCAAAAGTTTTTACTTTCAATGAAGCCCAGTTAGTCAGTTATTCCTATAATAGACTGTGCATTGGGTGTTGTATCTAAGAATTCTTTCTTAATTAAAGGTCAAGAAGATTTTCTCCTATTTTTTTCTTCTAAATGTTTTATAGTTTTCCTTTTTCACTGACATCTGTGGTGCATTTTGAGTTAAGTTTTGTTTATTAAGGAAGATGTAGAAGAAGGTTCATTGTTTTGCATGGGAACGAACTTCCAGCTGTTCCAGCATTATTTGTTGAAAGACTGTCCTTTATGCATTGAATTGCTATTGCACCTTTGTCAAAACTCAGCCATTTTTGTGTGAGTTTATTTCTGGAGTTTCCCTTTTGTTCTAATGTTCTATATATTTATCCTTTCAGCAATACCATACTGCCTTGACTACTATAGCTTAATAATATGCCCTGAAATTCAACAGCGTGTGTCCTTCCAAACTGTTCTTGTTAAAGTTGTCTAGTTTATCTGTCTTTCTACATACATTTTATAATCATCTTATTGATATCTCCCAAAATATTGGACTGGGATATTGATTGATATTGCCTTAAGTCTAGTAATATAAAGAGAATTGAAATTTTAACTATAATTAGTTTTCCAGTCCATGTAGAGCATGTATTGTATCCTGGAAACTTGCTAAACACAGTTACTAGTACTAAGAGTTTTAAAAATCGATTCCTTAAGATCATCTACATAAACAATGTCATCTGCAAGTAAAACTAGTTTTATTTTTTCCTTTCTAATAATTTGGAAAGAAAGGAAAGAAAAATGCCCCTTGTTTCATTTTTAAACTTATTGCATCTGCTAGAATCCAGTACACTATTGAACAGGAGTGGTGAGAGTAGACATCCTTGACTAGTTTCTGATGTTAGAGAAAAGGAAATCAGTCTTTCACCACTAAGTTTGGTATTAGCTATAAGTTTTTCATAAATGCCCTTTATCAGATTGCAGCTATTCTCTTCTATTCTGAGTGTACTGAGAGTTTTTATCACAATTGGATGTTGAATTTTGTCGAACATTTTTTCTAAATCTATTGATCTGATCATTTATTTTTGTTATTAACTCTGTTAATGTGGTTACATATACTGACTGATTTTAGAATGTTAAGCCAGGACTGTAGTTATGATCTGGCATTTCTAATATCTGGGATTTCCCCAGAATAAAACTTACATGGTCATGATTTATTAATCTTTTTGCACATTGCTGGATTTGACTTGCTAATATTTTATTAAGGATTCTTCTATGTTCCAGAGGAATATTGGACTGTAGTTTTTATTTCTTGTGCTGTCTTTGTCTAGTTTTAGTATTAGGGTAATGCTGGTCCCATAAAATGAGTTGGAAAATGTTCTCTCTTTTTCTAACTCAATGAGAGATTTGAAGACTTGATGTTATTTCTTCCTTAGATATTTAGTAAAGTTCACCAGTAAAACCATATAGGCTTGAAAATATTAAATCTATAAGTTAAATTTTTTAATAGATATGACTCATATTGTCTAATTCTTTTTAATTGAGTTTTGATATTTGTGTTAAAAATAACTGATTTATTGTATTGAAGTCGTAAATTTATGTACATAATGTTCTTCATAATATTCATTTATTACCTTTTCAATGTCTATTGAGTCTTTTGTAATATTCCCTCTTCCATTCCTGATGTTGATCATTTGAGCCTTATTCTCTTAGTCAATTGCACTAGAGGTTTAACAATTTTATTATTTTTTAAAGAAATAGATTTTTTTTATTTTTATGTTTTCAAGTCATTGATTTCTGCTTTTCTATTTGTGTTGCGTATACCTTGCTCATTTTTATGTTTCTTTAGGTAGAAACTTAAACTATTGATTTGAAACCTTTCTTCCTTTCTCATATAAGTTTTTAATGCTATAACTTTCCCCCTAAGCACTACTTTGGTTGTATCACATAAAAATAAGTTAGTTATATTTCCACTTTCATTCAGTTCAAAATCATTTCTAATTTCCTTTCAGATTTTTCTCTTTCGCTCATTGATTATTTTAATAGGGTTTTGTTTAATTTTCTAATATCTATGGGTTTTACATATATGATTCTGTTATTGCTTTCTGGTTTAATTTTGTTATAATCAAAGAAAATACTTTCAATAATTACAATTCTTTTACATTTAATTAGGTTTTCTTTGTACTCACAAAGTGGACTACTTCAGTGAATATTTCATCTGTGTTTGCAAAGAATGTGTGTTCTGCTTTCGTAAGGTAGTATGTCCTGTAAATGTGTTAGGTAGAGCTGTTTAATAGCGTTCTTTAAGTCTTCTATATATTTTTGATTTTTTTCTTTGCTTTTTTTACACACTTTCTCTTCTCCTTCTGTGACATAAATATTAGACCTGTTGATACTGTCCCACAGATCCCTAAGGCTCTGCTCCTCCCTGTGTCCCTATCTGTCTCAACTGATATTCTCTTTCTCTCTGTCTTGTATTCTCTCTTTCTCTTCTCTCTCATATCTTTTGTCCCTCATATCTTCTCTCTCTCTCTCTCTCTCTCCCTCTCTGTCATTTATATTGGATAATTTCTATAATTCTATCTTTAAATTTACTGACTTCACTGATCCCTTCCTCTCTCATTTATATTCTGCTATATAGCCCTTCCAGTGATTTTTTTAAAATTTTCATTATTGTATTTTTCTATCCAAAATTTTTTCTCTTTTTTTTTTTTTTTGGTATAGCTTCTATTTCTTCTAACTTCTAAGAACTTTTATTTTTCTATTCTTTTCAAGAGTGTTTTACCTTATTTCTTAGAGTATGGTTATCATTGCTGCTTCAGAGACTTTTTTAAAAAAATAATTCTAACATTTGGATCATCTCATAACTGATATCTGTTGTTTTCTTTTTCCCTTGCTAGGTCTTCAGACTTTCATAATTCTTTGTATGCTGAGTAGTTTGGGGTTTTATCCTGAACAATGTGAATATTTCGAAACTCTGGATTCTATTTAAATCTTCTGCAGAACACTGATATATGCTTTCTTTCGTTTTGTTTTGTTCTGTTTTGTTTTGCTTAACAAGAAGTCAATACATATTCTGGTCTACTTTCTGGGGGCTATCTTTCCAATAACAATTTCATTTTCAAAGAATTTACAATGATATCTGGTTTTCTTAGCTTGTGAGTCACCCAGAGTTCAGACCAAAACCTGAGCAGTGGTCCTCACTGTAGGTCAGTGTTCAAAGCCTTTGCTCGGCTGATGTCATTTAGTTTCACTCATGCATAGCTCAGAGGTTAGTCCAGGACTTTAAACATAGATTTAAAAGGTCACTTTCTTCAGCTACTTTATCTCCATTATCTTTTCCCCTACTCAGTTTCCCAAGATTCCATTTTCCTGGTGTTCTTGTTGGAAAGATGGGAAGTTAGCTTCACAACACTATTGCCAGGTGTTGACTTTAAAGTCTGCCTCTGCCACACCAGAGAGGAGGAGGGGCTCCATCATTCTTCTGGTGCTCTGAAGGGCCGTAAGGCTAGGCAACTCAACAGGGATCAGCCCTATAGTTTTTGCTGCTGCCATGCTAGTTAGGAGGTGAAGGGGGTCTCACTTCTTTGTTACCACTCGCTTGATGTAGGTTGAGAACAATCCACAGAGCTTTTCTCAGTTTGCCACCATGTGTTGGTAGGGAAGGAGAGAGGTATTGAAAAACAAAAAAATAAACAGGAAACTCACTGCCAGATCATTCCTCTAGTCCTGAGTTCCTTACCCAGTCTGCACATTTTATCCATCTCTTACTCTTATGTGAGTTGCTTAATATATTTTATTAATAGAAAAAAATAGTAGAAAAAAGAAATTATTATATTTTATTATAAGAATTTATAATTATTATTTAGTTGTAGTAGGTGGAAGAGATAGAATAGAATGTGTTTATTCCATTGTGTCTACAATCAAAAGTTCCATTTTTCAAAAATTTTCTAAAATGTGGATAATAGAGGAGAAAGAAACCTACCTTATACGAGTATGTGTAACAAAGAGAATAAATGATAGACTACATCTGGCAAACTATAATGCTAAAAATATAAAAATAGAGATTTTATATCT
>NW_006430735.1:4431161-4460531 GCF_000325575.1 Pteropus alecto
ATACACACACACAGACATATATATACACAGACATATATATATATATTTGGATATACAAGGCACTTTAAAAGATTGGCAGCAAGACAATTAAAAAGTTTTTCTTACCATATAGCCTTTTGGCTTTTTAACATATCATCTGCTAATTCCCAACCAACAAACAAAGAAAAAAGAACTGTTCTGAAATCATTGGAGAAACACTGAATTATGTGATGTGCATTTGCTTCAAAACATCTTTCATAGCTCTATCAAAATTTGTCAATCACCATGTGTTTTTGATGTTCGTGGTTATTTAAATATAATTTCCAGTTCCTTATTCAAGTCTTTTTCTAGTACCTTTAGCATCTTCTACATCACTGCACATTTTCCATATTAAAATCAAAATTCCTTTCCATTTGATTTGTGTCCATATTCCTTCAATTGTTAAAGTTGCTACTACAATTCACAAAATATTCAAATTCCAAACTTTCCTGTCATTTAGTATATCAAAATACTCACCTGAATGCTTTTTGGATAATTTTATTGTACATTTGTTTCTGTCAAGCAAACCATTTCAGAATGCCTAACAATAAATTACTACCTCTCTAAAGAAGTCATGTTTGAAGAGTTTTTCTAAGCTTAACTCCTTAAAGTAAAATGTAACAGTTTTGTTTAACATTTCTTTAGAAAGAAGAGTATATACATTGAAAAACTAAACTATTTATATGGCATATATCATATTAGTATCTCGAGATCTGTTACAATTAATTTTTTGAAAGCCATAGTAGTCATTTAAAATATAAATAGAACTTAGAATATAAAGAGAATTAAATTTAAAGAAGAGAGAGCAACAAACTTCAAAATAATTCCTTGAGGAACACGTTTCCATACATAATACTAAATGCATTCATCAGTTCCAGATCACAGGTTAAGGAACTTGTGGAAATCACACAAAATGTACAATTTTCAATCCCATGGGTTGTCATCACTACAAGGAGATGAAATAAAAACTACAAGTTTGTTTTCAATCTCTGCCTAGTGTCAGGGAGAATAACCCCAGCTGCAAAAGCAGTCATACTATTTCTATGCCCTGACAATATCAAATGGTGTTGAAATTTAGATGCTGTGATCAAGGAAATGCCTTTAATCCTTAATGTGAAGTTGTCTAAACTCAGTCAGTTATTAGATACTAATGAGTAAATGGCAAGAAGGCTTAAATGACATTGACAGCTTATATGATCCTACTCCTAGGGCTCTGCTTTAACTCTCCGAGGTAAATAAGCCCACAGCTCCTTTCCTAGAAGTGCCCAGGTAAAGAGATAAAAATCCTACTTTCATTGCATGTTCCAATTCTTTAGGTCTAGCATTTTCCATTCTAGTCAAACAACCAGGAATTCTCTACCCTGACAACAATGGTCAGACTTAAGGTACACATAGTTGTCACAATTGCATCATCACTTAACTACCGTGATTCTTTATTGAGAAGCTAAATTATTAAACAAAATAAAATTACTGAAGCATATGGGATAAGTTAAAATAATAAAATAGTGGAAAATTAAGGACAGAGAGAGTACTTCCCAGAGGCTAGTAAAGTAAGAGACCAACCATGATTATTTTCTCTTTTACCAGGGCAGATTCTGTCTGCTCAATTAACATTTCTCAAGAAGGAGAAATAATTGCCATGCTCAATTATAACTCTGCTTTGATAGTCTTCTTTGGGTGGAAGGAAGCAAGATGAAAGTGACAAATATATTTTGAAGAGGAAAATGTATTATTTATGTTTTCTCTTTCCCACCCCAAATCCTAGAGAGAGAAAGGATACAGCTTTCGGGAAAGCTATGACTTGGATGCTATTGCTTCATTATACAAATCAATAGTAGTTCAGTTGTGAATAAAACAGATGCAGGCAGAGACTATGAAAAGTCACCTGGGCCAGCTGGTATAGATTTTAGCAAACTGATTTTGCTGGGTTTTCATGCAAAGTCCTAAAATAGATCATTTTAAAAACCATTTAAATGTCTCTGCACTGGCAGAGAGGTCAGAGCTGCTGGCATTTATTTGCTGAATACTGTTCTCAGCTGAACACCAATCTGCCTTGAAGGAAAACTGCAGTCATTATTTATATTTCACCTGTGAGAGCTAAATAAATATTTATTAACAAAGAATGTTGACACATACTTCACATATAGATTTTTCTGTCTAATTTCAATTTGGTGGGAAAATTTTTTCTGAGCTTCTAGTCATGATGGAAAATTTTGTTCAGTCACAGATAGAGAAAAATTAGATTTAGCTATGCACAGTCTATGCATATCAAAGGAGCCATAGCTAAAGTTCCTTCATTGTATAGAATATTCCCTTCTACTGGCATTAACAGGACAAGATGAAGATTCCTAACTATATTTTTAAATTGTTGACACTCAGCTCTTCATGCTAAATTACCTCAGTCAGCTAATGCCCTCATCCTTTCGTCCTACTCAGTTTGGAACTTTCTTCAACAATAAGTATCTCTTATGAGTAATTGGAACCATCTTTTCCAAACCTCCTCAAAAATATCTCCTCCCTTTGAATCTGCCTCTTTCAGAAAATATTTTCTACATACCAGAATAGTCTTACCTCTTTGGGGGAACTTCAGAGGGGCCTAAATTAGCATTTCTCTAACTACTGATTATATTTTCCAAAAGAGGCCACAAATCTCCCAAACCAAACACCCTTCTGACAATATGACATTGACACTCCTCCCTGTAGAGTAGGGGGTTGGAGTCCTATAATTCCTTTCCTTGACTCCCAGTAGCCTGTGACTATAGCAGAATTGACATTATGTGCTTTCTGAGACTAGATCATAGAACCTAGCTTCCAGCTAATTCTCTTAGGAAAATGGCCCTTGGATCACAGCCACCATGCTGTGAGTGGATGACAGTCTACGAAGAGGCCCCATGTGGAGAGGAACTGAGATCCCTGGCCCACAGCGTGACTGAGCAACCAGATGACAGTCAGCACTAACTTGTCAATTATGTGAGTTTGCCATCTTAGAAATGAAATCTTCGGTCAAAAATAGAGCTGCCCCAGCTATGCTGCACATAGGAACATAGAGGAGCCTTCTCTGCCAACCTTGACCAAATTGTAGATTCATGAGCTAAATGAATGACTGTTATTGTTCTAAGATATTAGATTTTGAGGTAGATTGCTATATAGCATTTGGTCAATATTAATAAAGGCATATTGTAACTGTGTATTTGTGACTATGCAAGTGTGTGTGTGTGTGTGTGTGTGTGTGTTTACATGTGCATATGTTTATTTTAAAGCTACGTTCTAAGGCTGTGGAAAAGTGATACATTATTTCTTAATCATTGAATATAGCAGTTTTGAATCTATTTTTTTTTTAATCAGCCTAATGCTGATCGCATGTCCTATTCACGCAACTAAAGAAAAGTTCTCACTCTGTTCCTTTGGGGGCTCTTCCCCTACATGTCATGATCTGAGAGGTGTCTTCAGTGCCAAAGCACTAAGAAGCTATCTGTGAATGAAACAAAATGTGGTGTCTTTGAATGGTTCATTTAATTTGACATATACTGGAATTCTGTTCTTCACTGAAGTGTTTACTCATTTACTTGACAGACATTTACTGAAAAGTTATTATGTGCTTATTAGCTAAGCCCTAGGAATAAAAGATCAGACTCATAATCAAATACTAAGAAACATGCCCTATAGTCATGTAATAACTGATGTTCTGCTTATATAAGTATCTTCTGTCTGGCACATAGAATCTCTTTCGGTGTGGTGATTCTGCTACCTCTAAGCCACACTTAGAATATTTAGTGAGAGTGGGAACTCCTATGCTTAAAGTCAGACTTCCTAGATATCTCTTATAATCTTCTCCTTTGAGACTTTATAACTTCTCCCCACATTAGTCAATATTTCAAAAAAGTAACCTATCTATCTGATGATACCAGATGTATATTTGTTGAGCTTGCAGTCTGTGTGCTAAGTTCTATTCTAAATATTTTAAATGTGTTATCTCATTTAATTCTCACTAAAGCCCTATGAGATAGGTATAATCATTCTTATTTTTCAGATGAGTAAATTGGGGCAAAAAAAGGTAATTTACTTGAGGTACATAATTATTAAGTGGTAAAGCCAGGAAATAAACCCAAACAGTGTCTGCAGCTGGATTCTCAAACACCATATTGTACTACTCTTTTACCTTATGAATAAACATTTAGAAGTTTCCACCAGATTTATTATGTTTAATTTTTGACTAATGTAGAGTATAAAACTATAAGTCAGATCATGATTTTCTCCATTCTTCATAATACAAAATGCCATGTGTTTTTACATAAAAGTTTGTTATTGTTCTTTTAATTTGTCCACCGTTCTTGCAAAAAATATATTACAGTCAAACCTTGAACACCTTGGAGGTTAGGGGTACTGACTCTCTGCACAGTCAAAAATCCATGTATAACTTTGGATCTCCCAAAAACTTAACTACTAATAGCCTACTGTTGACTAGAAGCTTTACTAAGAACATAAACAGTCAATTAACACATATTTTATGATATATGTATCATATACCATATTCTTACAATAAAATAAGCTAGAGGGAAAAATGTTATTAAGGAAGAGAAAATACATTTATAGTATTTATTGAAATAAATTTGCCTATTAGTGGACCTGCACAGTTCAAACCCTTTTTGTTCAAGGGTCAACTGTATTTGTAAGCAAGTGTTAAAAAAGAGGCAACTATCCAGCCCAGTTATATAGTAGAAGGCAGTAATCAAACAACATATTCTTAGAGGTCATAACTGAACCTAGATTGATGCCCTTGCCCATCTTTATTTCCCCACTTGTTCCTTCTTGGTCTCACTAACAAAGGCAATGTTGTCTCCTTAGAGAAGATCAAGAATTTGCAATGATTCCCTCTCAACTGTGAATCAAAGCCAAGTGTAGAATACAAATATGGAGTTCAATTTGTCTCATCTTATTTCTCAGTACTCCCTACCACACATATCTAAGCTACTTTATGATCCAAACATATGACCTGATATTGCCTCATCTGTACCTATCTTCGTGATGTTCTCCATCTGAATCATCCACTTTTATGTCTTTCAATGTCATCTACTCCGATTTCCTTTGGAGGAGACCTTTCCACCAAAACACTTCACAACCAACACTCCATAGGCTTTTTTATTATTCAGATAAAAGTCCCAGTTCCTCTCTTTGTTCTCTCTTTTGTGATAGCCTCTGTATTATTTCTGCCTTTTACTCAGCTCCTATCCTTGTAGCTCTACCTTCTGTTCCTGATCTGTCTCTTAAATTTTCCTCATAATGACTCATCCATAATGGCTTCACCTTTTCTGCCAGCTTTACTGAATCTAGTTACACTTGTGTTCTGGCTCCATCTAGCATCCAGGACTCCATCCAGGAAAGTAACTTTAACTTGTTTGGCTGTGGGATTGGATAAATCTAGACCATATTTTCCCCAGGCCCAGCTCAAAATCCTCCTATTCAGAAAGGCATCTCCTGTATTCCACCTTGCAATATCCCTTCCTTGACATAAGGCACTCTATCAGTGCTTATTTATATTTTCAAATACTCTCCTGAGATCTTTTAATTACTTTTGATATTGTTCAGTCATCATTGTGTGAATGCTTGTCTTACTTTCTCTGAACAGTCCATAAATTACTTGACAGCACAAACAGTGTCTTCTACTTTTTAATGTATGTTTATTTTACTTTGAGATAAACCAATTTAGTTTAGGCACAGATGTTCTATACGTGCTTATTGAGTAGAACAAGATAAAATTCCAGATCACAAAACTCTAGAATTTAACAATCCTATACTTAGGCAGTCTTGGTGTAATATTCAACAGGTGAATAAGGGAAATGGTGAAGAGAATATTAGACTATAGTGGGGCTTTTGGCAATAATAATTTCTCCAAAATTCTAACACATCTGGTAGATGCCTCTATTATCATTTCATTAATAATCATTGCCATAGTGAAGTATTGTCATTGATAGGATATCTCCTATCATTCAGGAGCATTTGGGCAGGAGAAATTAAGAACCACTACTTTGTTATGGCCATTGAATAAACTGTCTCTACAATGAAGTTTTCTTAGAAAATGCAATGACTTATTAAAAAGACATTGCATTAAACCATGCAGTTTAGGACCAGATGAATGTCTGGTTCAGCCCCACAAATTAAGAATAAAGACCTAACTAATATTGATTTCATGAGTTATAACAATAAAGGGGTTTAGGCTTGTCGAATTCTGGGAAAAAATTTTCTCTAGAGACACTAAAATTGGGAATAAACAATATTAAAACTATTTGCTCTACATGATACCCTCAGAAATGAATTTAGTGAATATAGATTGGCATGAGTAGCTTACCATTGGATAGCACTTAATACAGTTAATGTTTTGTTTATTTTTCTAAGAATTCAATAAGCATTACAATGTCAAAAGCTTTCTACTACAAACAGCCACTAGGCATTTTCAGAGACCTTTTCTCATGAAATCCTCAAAAAATTACCTAGGGAGTGTTAATATCCTCCTTTTTTAGATAAGGGGAACAAAGATTAATGAGTTTAAACAAATAGCCAAAGTTGTACAACAGCTTTGTAAAAACTAGGATTCAGTATTTATATTTAAGTTTTTAAGCTTTTAAATCCAATGTCAGACAGATGTTTCCTATTTATTATATACAGTTATGTACCATTTAATGTTGGGGATACATTCTGATAAATGTGTCGTTAGACCATATCATTTTGTGAACATTATAAGAGTGCACTTACACAAATCTAGATGTTATAGCCTACTACTGTAATTGTATGTGTTACACTTTTATCCGGCTGGCACAACAGTAGATTTTTTTGTTAACATCAGCATCACCACAAACATACGAGTAATGTGTTGCGCTGCAATGGCGACTACAAAGTCACCAGGTAATAGAAATTTTTCCACTCCATTATAATCTTATGGGACCACCATGTAAACGTGGTCTGTCGTTGACTGAAACAGCGCTATGTGGTACATGACTACAATTACATAACATATAGAATTAGATAATATAGAATTAGACATAGACTATTTACTTCATAATTTTAACTTTAAAATAAAACCGAATTTTAAATTAGGATGAATGGTGACTTTTAGAAAAGGGGTTATGGGATTACCATTTTATTTTTCATCTATTCTCTTCTCTACGTAAATTTTAGCCAGAGATTCTTATTGAACATCTTAGTCCAAGTAGGAATTTTAGTACTAAATGCTGATCGAAATGTGTTCTTTTTCTTATTTTTATAGTCATTATAATTCTGCTTTCCTCCAAGCAAAGGGACAAGTATTAAAGGGTTATTTATCTGTAGATATTAGAAATCCCAATTACTGTTTCATCACTCTGTAAATGGATCTATTGTCCTGCTTCCCAGAAGGCCTACCATTGTAATGATTCAGCACTGTGTATTTCCACAGGCATCCTAGAATTAGAACGATGATTATAACTAGGAAAGAAGTCAAGTTCACATTAGAAATAATTTGTAATAGAATCTCAGGATTTTGAATCCATTTAAAATTATGTAGCTTGTTTAAAGATTCTTTTCATCTGTTTTGAGGTTTCCTCTTCATATAGACTATTTAAACCTCTATTAAAGTAGCCTTTATTGGGCCTCTCACCAACTTCAGGACTAACGCTAAGGCAAGAGTCGGGGACATGGATCGAGTCAAAGGCTTACTTCCTATGTACTGTAAACCAGGAGGGTGATAACCTCGGGACTGAGATAATCTATCACAAAGTTTCCATGATAGAAACGGTACTGCAATTCTTTATAGTTGACAGAATATAGCTCAAAAAAATCTGCACCAATCTGATCTCCCACGTACAAGAGGTATCCTCATGTCTTGCATTTGAAAAAATAAAGAACAACATTCCTTGACCACATAGTCCGGTGGTTTGAATCTTCCAGTTTTGTTGTTCTTTTGTCTTGAAAGAAGCCTTGTCAAATCAGAATGAAAAGAATGTTTCGAAGCGTGAGAAAATTCAAATTTCCTATTTAAAGCCTGGAGTTCATTAGCAGGAGTACAGTCACTTATTTCAAGGGTCACTGGGTTACACAGCAGAGTCTGTCTTTCTGCTACCCAAGTCCTAAACCATTCACCTGAAAATGGTTTAGAAACACTCCTAACTCTATTAGCTTTCTATGGGATCTAATTCATCTTTGCTGTGCTTTGTCTTGTGACCCTGTCAAGTCAAAGGCCCAGCTTTGATTATATGCTATCCTTTTTTTTCTTGATCACTTTTCAGTTAACTAATTGTCTCAATTTAATTGATTGTAATAATAAAACTTTGTTTATATTATACTGCAATTTTATTTTATCAATCACACTTAAGTTCATTATTTTATTATTTACTGCCCAATATAGAAATTTTACTTGGAAGAAATAGTCTTTTTAATTAGACTTTTTTAATTGGGCTACTTTTATTGTGTATGTACTAAAGCTAAAATCTAAATTTTGCAAAAAAGAGAAATTGCTTATTGTTATATTGCAGAGTTAGACTGTAAACAGATTTTACAAAGTTATAATACTGAGAGGTAGAATGTAATACATATAGTTTTCAGAGACTAACAGACCTGAGTTTGGACTATGCATCAGGACTTAACCAGTCCTGGGAAATTTCTGAATTTAAATGAATGCAGCTGTAAAATAAAAATATTAATATCAACCCCATGCAGATAACTTGAAGGTTATAGATGATGTGGGAAAAGTACAATATTTTATCTAATGGCAGCTATTACTCATTTTAGCTTTGCCACTAACTAACTGTGTCATCTTGAGAGAATTGTTTAATTTCTTTGTGTTTCAGGTTCCTCTGATAGAGGGTAGGACTAGATAACTTCAACGTTTTCTGTCAAAATTCAGTTAATAAGTAAACCCTCTCAATTGATTCTTTGTATAATTTTACATTAGCCAGTTTTTTCATGTTACAATTTTCCAGGGGGATAAAAATTACATTAATTGAAATTTAGACAGCAATGTGCAGGTGAGTTGACAAAACAAAATGGTCAGTAGGAAGTATTTCTGTATAGAATTATGGGACAAGAACCAGAGCAAAAGCGATTACATTTAGAAGATAAAACCATAGGTTAGTGGTTAATAATCAGTTTAAAGAACTTGTATTATAATTCTTTATCATATTTAATAAATTATCTTTAAAAAATCACTGGGAAAGATTAATCGACCTGCTTAATCTCTGCTTAATCAACCTGTAGCAATGAGTACACCTGCCACCCACCTAGTCCTTTGAGTTCTCATGGAAAAAAAAGGAACTGAATACATTAAATATAATCATCTTTATACTTGTTAATTATTTCTGTTTATACCACATTGATAATATCTGTTTATCTGCCTTGCAAGAAAAACTATTTTTAAAAATAAGCCCTAATCTTTATTTCTCATCAGTAGTAGTAGGTTTTATTTTTTAATTTGTTTTTACCTCAATATAGCTGTAGCATTTTTTCTAAATATATTTTGAAAAAAACAACTTTATTAAGCCATAAACCATGGTTAATAATTCAAAGCATAAAGAGAGCAACACAAAATATGAAACCTAAGAACATATACTTTCTTGTTTACAAACACATCAGAGGAGACATGTGCACTCTTTTATCTATTTATGAGCAAGGGGTCAAGACATATGAGCAAAAGAGTTTCCAAACTAAGTGCTTGTACAGATCTTTCCTTATCTGAAATCTGTACATTAAATTTGGAGTAAATAAATCTAATGAGAAAATCAGTATTATAGATAGGATTGAGGATATGGCTAACTAGACTCCCAGTAATAGTTTTTCTATGATAGAGCAGTTCATCCTGAAACATCTTATGATAAGAAACAATAACTATAATAAAGTATTAGCAGCAACACTAATGTCTACCTTTTTTGCAGCTTTTAATAATAGATTCTATGACTCAGGACTTTATGATGTATATTAGGCCTTGCCTGGGAGTATGTTTCTTACCTTAAATTTAGAAAATATGTTTATAAACTCCATAAATATAGTTTAGGTAATTTGAAATTTCATGTAATAGCTTGAACCCATTTATAATGGTCAATTAGCTCTATTAAAACTTCACTCTCTAAAACAAAAAGTCAACCACTTTTTAAACAACTGAAAGTAACAAAGCGTGACTGACTTTAGAAAGCTGTCCTGTTTTACCTCAAGCACTGAGTATGACATTTTGCGAAACTTTTAATTCCAATTTGAGATCTTACTACATCACAAGACTTCTTCAAGGTTAGTTTTTAGCAATACCTCTAAGGCAGCCTTAAGGATCTTTGCCACTGCTCTTACAACTCATTCTATTTCTTTCTCAACTACATTCTTCCAGCAAAGCCCTGTTCCAGGCTTGAAGAGATGAACCTATTGGTTATCTTCTCCAGTTCTAGTGTTGTAACCATCAGGGTCAGTTCTAAGGAAAGAAGACAGTAAAATATATTACTTCCTTCTTATGCAGATACTTCACACATTTATTTATATTTGTACTTTTATTTATTATTCTTATATGAATTGGGAAACTGGCACAAGTAAGAAATAGCAGGTAATTAAAGCTACAGGGAAACCCTGAAACTGTTCTTAAATATACTTCCTCAAAGGAGGGTATAAGATTAAAGTTTTATTTTATACCCCAGGAAGAGAACGATTAACCTAGCATGCTGGGACAACAAGGGAGAAATGAAATATCTTGAACTTTTTTAAAAAGTACTTATTTTCTTTAGGATTCTCAAAAGAACTCAGGATTCCCTGAAGCTGACTAAAGAATGACAAGGTAAGTGCATTACCACGTGTGACTATGTTTTTAATACAAATGGCTAGAGAACACCAGAAGCACACTTTAGAAGCAAGAGCCAGGTATCTTACTAACAAGTGACAAAAAGAAAACCAAACAATGGTTAGAGATGGGGAAGGTAGTAATGGTATCCTCTCTAAGAACAGTAGCAACTCCCACTCCCCACACACCTGCAGGCATATCCAAATAAAGTAGAAAGTGGCAGAATTTCAAACAAAGTACTAAAGATGAAGAATACAAAATGAATCTCTAGGCAAAGGTAAAAGAAAAAATTTTTTTAATGAACATGAGAAGTCTTTACTTGGTGATCAATATGAGGAGACATTACTCGAAATAAAAAAAATTGTATAGCTTCCATTCTCAGAGAAGTGAGCCAAAATTAAGCTAACTGAATATATGAGCAAAATACACATGAATTTTGGAAACCACTGCTCCAGAGTGAGTCCCATTTCAGCCTAATGGGGAAAAGTAGGAAGCAATCTCACTACTGGGTTTAGTGTTAAAAGCCTGTTACTTTGCTTTTACTACCTATTTAAGCTTGAAGATATTTGCATAAAAACAGCTCTCTCTTTGACAGACACAAACTCAGCTACAAGGATAATGGCATAGAAAAAAACTATAAAATTAAACATAAGGGAAACCTATATCATCTTCAACTTGCTACAGGGTTTCATGGGGCTGCACTTTGTTTTTGCCCAGACACCTCAGCGTGCCAAATCTCGGAGCCTTAGCATCACCTCCTGCCTCAGCCTGCTTTGCACCCTCTCTTATGGGAGGCTTCTGCTTCCTAGACCTTGAGAAGGTCTGGCAGACACAGCTTAGGAAGTGACTGATGCAATGTAGTGGTGATGCCAAGGATGTCACTGCAGGAGAAGAGGGCCTGGGCTCCCGGGACACTGAAAACCCACAGGGCTGGACCTGATATTCCTGGTGCATCACACAGGCTCCTTCATTCTGCTGACTCTGTAATTTACCCTGCAAGTAGAAGGATAAAGTTAAAAACCCTCAATGACAATGCACACATACTGAAATGACATGACCCTCTGAGCCAGTTTTTCCATATTCTATCTGGGCCTAAGGATCCCAGTATGTTTCTCAAACTACTTATCCTCAATTCTACCCACTCCAGGTGAAGAGTTATCATTATTTTTCCTATGGAAATGTGGCAAGCCCAGCATTTTGCCTTCTTATGCCTCATCCCTACCTCACTGAGAAGGTCAGGATCATTTTCCTGGGCACTAAGCAGAATTGGCTTTGCATCTACCACCTCACCTTCTTCACTTTGTAGTGGTACCAAAGATGTTGGAAAAATTGTGGGCTGGTAGGGCTCCACTTTCTCTTCTTCTTTCTTATTATCTTTGTCTTTGCTATCTTCTTTTGGGGGAGTGGATCTAGCTACCTCCTCTGGACTGGAGGCATGACAGGATCTTGTGAAACATCACCCACATGACTCTCAGATGTCCCCTCCAATAGCTCTGATGATGAGTCCAAACTTCTCTTCAGAGGGGTCATTCTCCTGTGGGTGAAATCTAACTTCTGCATCTTTAGTATCTGGCAATATGTTAAAGTCATCAGTGACATGTTTTGGGATGAAAATGGGAGACTCCTAACCTCTCTAATTGAGGAGTTTATTTTGACCCATTATGCTGACCCTGGGACCAAGAGTCAAAGGCTAAAGGAAGTAGTAAGTAGACTGACTCTTTCCAATGATTTATCCTCAGCTATTATACACACAACAGCTGTACTAATCCCATATTCCCCCTCTGGACTTATCTAAAAAAGTTCAAAACTTCAGAAACAGATTCTGCATGCTGTCCTTGGTGTGGGAGATCTCAGATTTCCTAAAAGGAGAAAGTCATTGAAGCAATTGCCCCATGGACAATGAATTTCCTCCTAGTTGCACTAAATCCATGGTTTAATAAGATTCTGCCAGACATAGTATAAATTCCTGGGAAGAAACAATATTTATCTATGTACCAAATTTCTAGAGCAGTATTTCTAAAAGTAAAAAAAAAAAAAAAATGAGTATGTCAGAATCACTTGGAGTGCTCTTTGAAAAGTGGATTTCTGGAATGTACTCCAGACCTATGATCAAAATATCTAAAGCTGGTTTCCAGGCATTTGCATTTTTTCCCTAGTAATTTAAGTGATTTCATGCACTCTAAATTTGAAAACTTCTACTTTAGAGGGATACAACATCTAGCATTCTATGGGGCCATGGAGATGACTGTTCTTAAAAAGCATCCCACCTTCCCCTATAGGTTTTCTCTAATCATCTCAGCCCATTTAATTTCTCTCCCCTGAACTTCTTTAATCATTATCACTCGATTTGGTATGTTACCCTTTATTAGCTTCTATTATAATTTAATTTCTAAACCTTGTAACTATGTCTTTTAACCAGATTATAGGTTTCTCAAAGGCAGGTACTTTCTTAGACTTGTTAGTTTTCCACAGTGGCTTGCCAGTACTAGGTGTTTAGTAAATTGAATAAGTGAATGAAAATACAAATTGGCTTTTATCTCAGTGTGCTATGACTGATATAAGATGACCCTGCTCTGTTGAAAGAGTTAAAGAGTAATAGAATGCTAAGAAGTATGTGGGCTGTGGGGACTACCTAATTAATTTCCAAAATTTATAGATGGGGAAGCTGAGGCTCAAGTAAAATAATGACCTGCCTAAAGGTGGGATTGGCACATTTTTTTCTGTAAAGGGACAGATAGTAAATATTTTAGGCTCTGTGGGCCATGGGTTCTGTCCTAAGTATTCATCTCTACATTATAGCACGAAAGCATCCATAGACAATAAGTAAACAAATAATCATGGCCTGTGTTTCAAAAAAAAAAAAAATTTTATTTACAAAAACGGATGGTAGGCCAGATTTGGCAGCAGGCCGTTATTTGTTAACCTGTGGCCTTAAGTCATACAACTGGTTAAAAGCATAACTGGGATTAGAAATCAAGGCACCTAACTCCCAGCAAGTATTCTTTCCATAGAAGAGTTGAAGATTATAGAATGAGAAAGAGCTTTTTCAGCTAAAAGAGGGGCTTTAAAGGAGGAAGAGATCAAAATATGTCTGAGTATGTAGGATTTTTAAGATAATATCTGATGACCGTTAGTCATTTACACAACAACTGGTAGCTGAATTCTGCAACTGGTCAATTTTCATATAGATCCATCAGCTGGGAAGGGAATGGAATAGACTATTTTCTATCACAACTGCCTAGGAAAGTATTTTATTTTGTTACTTTCTGACTGAGAAGGAAATATTATAGAAAGATAATGGAAAATACTTTCATTATTCATTTCTTGAAATTATCATTGCCTGGTGGATACAGATCCAGAGTATATAGTCCAGTGATCAAAAATTTCAAGTGAGCATGGAGGCAAACATAAGCTAGGTTATCTAACAAGCCAAAACTTCACTTCTTAACCCAAGATTCTCTTTAATGATGCAAGTAACCTTAGTACTAAAGATTATGTTGCCTAGAGTCTTGAGGTTGTTTTTATATTCTAGGCTTTCTGAGAATTCTGTGGTCTATTCAGAACTCTTTGTTCTATTTTTATTTCCATCCCTAATATATTCCTCATGTGATTACTTTTCCTTCACAAAGTAGATGGTTAACAAATATTTGTTGACTGATGGATTAATAAATGATTGAATGAATGAATAAATGAATGAACCAAAAGCTCTTATAAAGTCCTTTGGCTTGTGACTGTAAAGAGTAGAGTTGGTATATTCCTCAAGAGGACATCTAGTAGTTTTTTAGTCACCTTCAGTGAAGCTAACTAACATAGCAAATGTCAATAAAAGTTTCATAAATGAATTAATGCATTTGATGTAAGCCACTTAAATTACATGTCAAGTCCAAAGGATATTGCTTGTCATAAAAGACGGTATCTAAGGACAGAATTTATTAACTAATATATTAACATGGAATTCTTTGTAATTAGCTTTAATTTCACACTACTAGGACAGCTTGGCAAAATCTTCAAGAGAGATAAAAGCTCTATTTAATAAATAAGAGAAAGTAGGCTCAAGTTCTATCTGTCCCCTCTGTAAGAACCAACTATGACGGCCACAACTACTGCAGCAGCACCCCTCAACAAGGTGGGAATAGAACTGAAAAACAGAAGTCAGCTGAGCACAAAGCCTTTAAAAGTCAACCTGGCTTCTCCACCACCCTGGTAACACCTCTGAGCCAGGCCTTCAGCATACCTCAAATGTCTTTTAACAAGCCTCTGTTCCCTCTAATCCACCCTCCACAAAAGAATCTTTCTAAAACAAAGAATGATGATCACATCATTCTCCTACTTAAATCTCTGCTCCCTAGTCCTCTAGCAAGATACAGGTGCTTTGTGATCTGGCTCCATGTCATCTGTCCAACGTCAAGTCCACACCTCACCCTCATATATCTTATGCTGCTGAGAAAACAGACCACTTGCCATTTGCTGAGAGCCCCATACTTCTTTAAACACTGCGTTTTGTCTGTGACACCCTTTTCCCTCTTCACTACCCACCCTAGCTATAGTATCACCTCTTCTAAGAAGACTTAGCCGACTTCCTCAAGTAGGAAAAAAATGATTCATTTCAGATAACATACTGTACCTACAAAAGATCACCCCCACTGAATTATTATAAGCTATTTAGATATCTATCTCCTTCACTAGGCTTGGCACTCCCTGAGCACAGGAACTCTTGCTCATCATTTGATCCCTAGTGTCTCCATGGTTGGCACCTGGAACATATGCAATGTTTGTGGACTTTAAAACGTAGGTCTTTACAAGCTGTCTCCCAAGGCTTCAGGTCTAGGGGCCAATTCTTGCCTCTCTCTGAAAAGCCGAACACACTAATGTTTAGGGAACAAAGTTTAGCAACTCTGGCCTAGACTCAGAGCTATAAATCCAGCTACCAGTCCCGAGCCTGTGATGTCAGTAGCTGCCTTCACTCAGAAATGAAGAGCTACTCAGCAGTGGTTATCACTATTCCGCTGATTCTATACCAGAAGCATCCTCCCACCTACTTCCCCACTACAATCATAGTAATGCTACCTAGGAAGGTCCTTCAGCTATTTAGATTCCGGGTTCCCTGCAGGCAGACTTCCCTCCTGCCCCTACCACACTTCTCTGTCTCCTCATAGGCTCTCAGCATCCTTTGACCATCCCTACCTCCCCACCCTGCTCCATGTGGAGCCCCCATAAAATGTCAGTCATCCGGGATTGACGTTTTTGTCCAGCATCAGCTATCTTATTCCCATAAGACATACACCTAACTCCAGGCCTGACTCTCTCTTTTGGTGCTGCTACCCAAAGCCCAGATGCGCTCAAATGCAGAGATGCTGTTCATTCAACCCACAGAGGCCATTTGCCTGACAAGATGCAAAAGAAATTTATACCACATGAGTCTCACTGAATCTGAGGTCCATGATTCCTGTGGATTTCACACTTCAGAAATTATTGGGTGTATAATACATATGAATTCACATGTCACAATCTGAACACATTTGTCTCCATAAACCTGTTACACTTCAACATTCTTTGTGATTGATTTTTCCCTATTTTCACATATTACTTGAAGCAAAGCTAAGAGTATTATAGCCCTTAGATAAAATTGCTCCTAAGCAGACTCAAAGACAACTTAGAAGTCCTAGAACAGCAAACTCTGGTCCACTGACCTTCTGGCTAGTTCTGCAGAAGAGACAAAAGAAAAATTTCACTAATCGTTATTGACAGGAAAGTGACTATCCCTGTTTAAAAATGGGAAAGATTGATTGGCATGAGCCAACTCTGCCTCTCAGTGACTTTTTAGGGAATCAAATAACTGAAGCATCAGACAACAATTTTCTTTGAAGATGACCTTTCATATTAAATGAAAAGCTGAAGAGCTAGCCTCAAAGGGAAATAAAATGAATAATCTGTGAGGGCAACTACACATTACTGAATATACAGTAACAAAGAGACTAAAATAAAACATGATAGTAAGCATCACAGACTGTCACATTATAAGTTAAGTATATTTTCATTTTCAGGGTAACATTTATTGAGAACCTACTATGAACGAGACTTTGAAAAAGTTGTTATTTGATATGGCTACCAAAAACTTTACATTGATTGACATAATTTAAATCAGTTGTTTCCTAGCTTTAGCAGGCATGAGAATCACACGGAGGGCTTCTAAAACGCAGACTGCTGGGCCCCATCCCTCATGTTTCTGATTCAGTTGGTCTGGATGCGCAAATGAGAATATCTCTTTCTAACAAGTTCCTAGATGATGCAGCTGGTCTGGAGAATCACTTTGAGAACCACTGAGTTAGATCATCTCAGTTGTAAGATGACACACATTGACTCAGAAAAGATTTTTTTTTAAAAAAAAGGACATTCCTAACCACTTATTATGACCAAATAAAACTGTATAGACTCAGAAATGATTATATGCTGTGTTGAATCCTCCAGCCATGCTGCCTTCCCAGCTATATATTGAGCTTTTAAGAGAATATGGCCAGAAGGCAATATGCTTGAAATCTGAGTCCTATTGACACTGGGCTTCCCAATAGGTCTTTTTTCCATGAGGACTTCTGTTCCCTGGCAACTCTTCATCCAGTCTCAACCTCAAACTAGTTACACACTTTAGAATGTGAATGTCAAAGAAGCTATCTATTAAAAAGTTAGGAATGCACATATAAGGTAGTCATGAAATAGTTTTTTTTTTTAAAGAAAATATTTGAGTATTATTCCTTTCTTAAGTTCATGCTCTTTTCAATAATTTCGTCATCTCATTTTAAAACTTTGCCTCTAGGGGCTGAAATCAGTGCAAAAAAAAGGGATATTATAACCTTTGATTTAGCCTAATAAAACAGTAACGAATAGCACACTCAGTGGGTGGTTAAATCTGATACTATTTTGTGCTGAATTTTCTGTAATAATTCAACTAAAAATCCTACGGCCAGCCACCAGAAGGCATACAGATCACCAAAGTTTATAGTATTACGTATATTAGTCTTAAAATACCCTATATTAATTTAGTGCTTTATTTATTAACCTAAATACTTCAAGTAGAGTTTCACCCAAATATAATTTAGTATAACCATTTAGATTTGTGTTGTTTAAAAACTTCATCTGGCTTTCATCATTATGGGGCTTAAAATTCCAATTAAAGTGAGAGAAGCACTAATCAGAAAGAGTACATTACAAAAGCTATAAAAATATGACCACAACAATGTCACTGCTTCTTAAAGTTTCTGGGGAACCATTTCGCACTAGTTCTTTTGTGTCCTTCAATCAACAGGGCCCCTAGAAAAGGACTTCTGCCACTCAAAGCAAGCTGAAGCCATTCAGAATCACTGAATCATTTGGCCACATCTATTCCTGCCAGGGTTCCTAGCCAGAGTCAGTCAATGGTCCTGGGCTCTCTTCATGCCTTCTCTAATGACAGCCTTGGAGCATTCCAGAAAACTTTAGCACTTCCTTTTTTAAACCATAAATTGCACGTAACTCTTCCAATTCTCAGTCTATAATTTCTCATAAAACTCTTTGAGATCCTCTGGTGAAGATAAATGGCAAGAATTATTGGACTTTAAATTGTTATCCTTCAATGTTATATGCACTGGATCATAACTATATGGCTTTAGTTTCCTCATAAAACTAAACCATGAAGCCATTCTTTTCATTTCAAGCTTAGCAGCACACAGGCCCATGGGTGAAGCAATATAAACACTCTTGAATAAAACCAAATCTCTTCTGCAAAAACAGACTTGCAACTCAGTGATGTATAATCTCTCCTCTGAACCTGTGAAGTCTGTAGGTCTCAGACCACCCAAGTAGAATGGCTAGAGCAATGTTCATGATTTAAAGTGGGATAGGTCTAAAAACTGTCTGTCATTATAGAACTTAGGTTTAGTCCCAGGTCCACCATTCTATTGCCTTATACAAGTCACCAAGTTAGGTGATTGCTTTTGGGGGGAGGTGAGACCTTAGGCTTACAGAATTTTTTTTAAATCTCAGGTTTACAGAATTAGTTTAATCAAAATTACCAGTTTGTGACACACTCTCATTATTGCTCCCTGCATGGCCTTTTTATAATTTATTGCCTTAAATGTTCATTTTAAACATATACATCGTTAGGTATATACTGGAGAAAAAGCCATGCAAAATGTGCATTAGAAATACATATACAAATGTTCACAGAGGCACTATTTACAATACAAAAAACCCTGGAAAAAATCCAAATATCCATTGTCAGGACAATGTGGTAGACTTCACAAGGGAATAGTAAACAGTCAAATGAAGAAACTACAGCTACCTGCAACAACACAAAGTCATTGTTTCTGGGTCCCTGTTTTGCCCTCTTAAATGGAGACAATAATACACTTACCTTATCTTTTTCTGAAGATTGAGCAGATTTTTACTGCACTTAAAAATCCTTTGAAAATCATAACTAACAAATTTTAGTTATTTTTCTCCTATATTATTACTTCTCCAGTCGTACAAGAATAATCTAGAAGCACCATAATGAAGGATAGGAAAAATATAATCTGGGGGATACAAATTTGGAGTTGCACTGCAGGGATTCAAATCTCTAATCTAGCAGTTATTTTCTGTGTGGACTAAGGGAAATTAATTAACTTCTCTAAATCTCCGTTTTCTCATATAAAGTGGAATCAAAACCTACTTAAGAGGGCTTCATTGAGGTCATCCAAGTGTTTAGCACACTGCCTGATATGCCATAAGTGTTCACACTGTTGACAACTATTACATTAACAGGGATCTCTTTCACATTTGTCAAAGGACAGATTTGTTTTCCCCTATCCTTACTGACCCTTCACTCTTCCAACACAACACATGCACATACATACATGTGCACACACACACACACACACAAACACTTGTGCACACATATATTTTCTTTGCTCTTGCCTGTTCTTCAGCAACTCATATCTCAATTAGGATCAAGGGTAATACATAGCACAATATTTAGGCACAGAGTTCCTGTCTTGGACATTAGGACAGAAATAGGCACAATTTCATTAGATTATAGCACCCTTAAATATTTTTTTTTCCTTCTGAGAAAAAAAATTCTCAGAAGAATTTTGCCCAGAATTTCTATTAAAAGCAAGGTTTGTTTGCATTTTATCATTTAAAATACCTGTAAATGGGGAAAGACAACCATTTTCAGAGTCTACATAGAGTAATAAAAGGTGTGGAAATAATTCTTTATATGTAAGATAACCTACTTGGAGTGAAAATGATAAAACTACAGTATTTGAAACATAAACATTTTGAAGGATATATTTTACATTTGTTGAATTTGTTAAATGAGGCCTGGGCAGGTCATAATGGAAGACACTGGGACCTGAAACTAGATCTGACACCAGGGAGGACAGCCCAGCCACAGGTGCTGGGAGAATGTCCAGTCTGGCAGGCAGAACAAAGTAGCCGAAGAATATTGATAATACGACCAGGAAATTGACATCAGGTGGGAAACACGAAATAGTGGAAATTTAGTCACTATGAAAGTACAGCATGGTGCCAAGGAATCCAGAAGCAAAAAGTGTCCCCAAATTCAGGACGACAGTATCAGATAGCCTTATCTGTCACCATAGAACCTCAGTCAGATTATGCAGCAGAGGCTGGACCCTGGTACTTGAAGGAGTGAAAGATTGGCAAGTGTAAAGTTGAATCTTATGTGTTCTTAGAGGACCTGGGCAAACCTGCCAAATCCCTAAAACAGGAACTCAGTCCTAGGTAATGAGACAAAGTCCTGATACAAGAACTGCAACACAAGTTAGATACTAAATCCAAGGAACAAGAGACATTTATGATTCTAGAAATTATGGCAAAGGCTGACAAGAAGCCAAACTAACTTGATGATGAGGAACAAACATGTTTGGTTGGAGCACCTTAAATGCCTCCTCTCCTAGGTCAAGTCTGGCCAGAGAGCTGGGAAAGGCTGAGTGAATGAGCTGCAGACATGGTAAGAGGAAGGCAGCAGAAACTGGAGAACAGGAAGGACCTTACAGTAATAAGATCAAGAAAACCAGGCCTGCAGTTCTGAAATTACTATAAATATAATTATCCTGAAACTTCCAAAACACTAAGTAGCAGCCTTCTTATTTAAATCAAATCCCAATACAATAACCACAAAGATAATTAGGAAAGTCCATGTGAGTTTTGTTTTAATGAACTTGACCTATAGTAAAAAGTCTTTTTTTCCTTCCCTATTCACAGAAAATAAAAAAAGCAGCTCTAAAAAAATTCCCTATTTCCCCCTCCTTTTCATTATTATGTGAATTTAACCTGTGAGAATGAACTGCCTTTTGAACTTCTTTTCATCTCTGAGATACAAAGGCTTTTTTTGTCCTTGTACTCCCTCTAAAGAACAATAAAGATATTTTCCAGGTCTTTGCCATTCTGAGAGCAACAGCTTCTAACAGGGCCCTAAAGCATTGAACTCTGATAATAAAAATGGAATATAAAAGTTGTTTATGTATTTAGCACACCACTATGATCTACCACCTGCCACCAAGTGGTACACTCACAAAAATGACTGTCACATTGATTTAGAAGAAGAATCACCACAAAGCTATCCTTGGAGGTCAAGGATCTCCTCTTCTGGGTGTGAACATTCATGAGATGAATAGAGAGTAGTTTTATAAGCCAGACATGCCCCATTTCTGCTGTGGTGCTCTACCCCTTACAAGTGAAATGACCACTGGCAACCTAGGCCTTTAGATTCTGCAGATGCAACCAATCGAGAACTGGCAAGTATCTTCATAGTCGATGTGAACATATCCTAATCAGTAAGGGATCTTTAGCTAAATAGGTATTCATGAGCAACTGCTCCTGGAATGCTCCAAAGCCTGATAATTAACAGCTGTGCGCTACAATTAATTTTTATTTACGCCTTAGACATTCGGGCCAGATATTATTTCTTGTGTATTACAGATTCATACTCACAAAGAGTCTCAAAGTAGCAGTAAGAAAATAACAACAATTTTGTTTTTGTTTCTATTTTCTTCTTAATTCAACTGTTCTGCAAATTGTATCTCAAAACACTGTGCTGCCTTGTATTCAGCAAACAAATTCCCGAGCTCATGCAAAGGACCATGGGGAAAGAGCAGGCAAAGGCATCCAAGGCTTTCCCCAGGCATTCACAAACCCGTAGAGAGTGCCAGAAGGGACAATCTAAATTAAGGAAATGACACTGAGGTCTCAGCAGGCTTAATTCACCTCTACGGCCCCTGCGGGCATGTTATTTCATTCAGCAATTGTTAATTGAATGTCCACTATGCACATGGTACTGTTCAAAGGTTTGCAAAATGAATAGATTAATTAGTTTTCCCAGGTTCTTTCCAGCTTTTTGATTTTACAAGTTAGTAAATCTAGAAAACACAAAGACCAGGACCTTAAGGAGTCTACAATTCTGAAGATCAGATTATGCAAAGAAAAATCATAATACAGAGTAGAATCGATAAGTGCCAAACACAAGAGGCAAGTGTGAAGAGGAGAGGGTGCTTTGAATACCAGGTTGAAGAGCTATGGCAAACTCCAGCACGCCCTAGGGTTTATTAAAACTCACCAATGGGCCTCACTATCAGAGTTTCTAATTCAGGTCTAGCCAGGGCCCCCAAATTTACATTTCTCACAACTTTCCTTATAGTGCTGATGCTGCTGGTACAAGAACCACATCTTGAGACCCAATGTTCCATGGAAAGCCATGAAAGTTTATTGCACAGGAGAAAAACATGATGGAAGCATTGTTTTTGGAAAACTTAATCTAGAGATAGTAGGTAGGATCAATTAGAAGAAGGTCGACATTTATAGCATGCTCTGGGAAGTGGTCCAGGCCAGAGGACTGGCCAGAGAAATCAGCCAAAGGTCCAGGCCAGAGATATCAGCCAAAGAACAACTGATTTCATTAACACAGAATTGACTTGACTAGCAAATTAGGTATCTGGTGACTTAGGTCAGAAGTATTACTGATGAACGGAATCAAACTTCAAATAAAAATAATTTAGAAATGCTGTTTCTGAATTTTACCAAAGATAAAGAATTCCTTGGAAACCACATCCAGCCTTAATATGGAGCTGTCCAGATTATCCAGATCTGAGAGATACAGAAGCCTCTATTCCTATTTCTCTCAAGTTTCTCACAGTACTTGAAGTTCCCAACATTTGAGTCACTACTTTAGGTTAAGGTGCTGACTCCCGAAAGCCTGGTAAAGTTGATGTGTGTTATCCAGCACCTCAATTAAAAACTCTTGTTCCTCTGTCACCACCGAGGGACAAAAGTGATTTTTCTCTTGAAACTCTAGTTTTGAGGACTCAGCTGTCCTAAAAACTCTTTCATAGTAAGTCATTTGCATCCTCACACATTCCAGCTAGTAACTTAAGACATAAGAATCTCTGCAGCTTTAGGATATGGAGAGGAGTTTTGGAACAGAAGTTATACGTATGTCAGCAAACTGCAGGTATGTGGTGGTTACTAAGTTATCTTTCTTAGCTTGTCTTCAAAAGATCTGCCCTGCTTTACTGTTTCAGGTCAGCCAGCCAAGCCCTCTTAGCATCCACCTCACACCATCCACATCTTTTCTCAGCTTCTCCAACAACTTTAGCTACTTGACTCTCATCTGCCCTTCCCTGCACCCCAAACCCAAAGGTCATTCCTAACTTCCATCATAAAGTTAGAGTTTAAACCCAATCATAGGCATGTCTACCTGAATCACACTGAGCTGCTTGTTCCTAATACCTGGTCCCTCCTTGCTTTGCTCCTCTGTTCTGGTAATTCATAGTGTGTGACAAAGTTTCTGTCTCTATTTCTTGTGGCTATGGGGCTTATTGACACTAATATTTGTCACCTTGTCAGCCCAAGCCCTGTACCAACCCCTTTTCAACCATTTCAGAGTAAACTTAACAGCTATCTGTAATCCACCCATCCCTTTCAAAAAAAATAAAAGCAACAAACCAAAGAGCTTTATAATAGTCTTTGCTATGTATTGTCCAAAGTACAAAGCTTCCACAGTTCAGTAACAATGTGGATAAGATTCCAGCCCGCTTCACCAGCCATCCTCTACCTGCTCCTTCCCAACTTGCCTATATTATAGCAGTCTACTCAGTCCCCTTCTGCCCAGGTCACTTAGCATTTCTTTGTCCCTTATCCTAATACACTTCCCCTGGGAGAGAAAAAGAGAGTTCTATTGTGTTTCCTAGTCAGCTGGCTTAAGGGCTTGCTTCTACCTTGTTCTGCTAGCACTTACTAAGTATAAGCCCTTAGGCCAGATGCTAAGGATATAATGATGAATTAAAAACAAATAGACAAGCAAATATTGCTCCCCCTTCATGGAGCTTTCAATCTAGTGTCGAGTACCATTTCTCTGACTTCTTAAATTTAGATAAAAGTCCAGAAAATTAATGTGAAAGTGAGATTCCTAATATTATTTGGAAATAGGCCAGAAGTTTTTTTGTTTTTTTTTTAATAGTCTACTTGTATCTCAATTTGTAAGAAGACTGCTTGAAAATTACTTAAATTACTTAAAAAAAAAAAAACAGGATTTACACCTGTTGCAATCTGTTTGATGGCCCAGACAGCATTTCTAAAGATTTTGTCACAGTGTAAAGCAATCTCCCTTGGTTGTTGCCCCAGGTGCCTTTCCCACACTGAAATCTATCATTAAAAGAGGCTCCTATATGTCAAATGAAATGGAGAGAAAAATAAAGTCTTTTTCTCACCTTCTGGAGTTGACACTAGTAAAAAACATATTCATGAAATTTTGTTTCTAATACAAACATCAACTTTTCACCTAGCAGCACGGTTCTTTCTTTCACTTTCTTGCTAACATGTTTCTGATTAAAAGTAATACATGCTTAATGTAGAAATTTTTAGAAAATACAGGGAAGTGTAAAGAGAAGAAAACACCTATAACCTCTCTGACTAGCAATAATCACTTTTAATATTTTGGTTTATTTCCTTTCAGTTTTCTTTATTTTTCTACTTATTCTCATCATTAGACAAAAAAAATCTTCTTGTATAATTAAATATTATTTGAAAACATAAGCAAAGCTAAGTCTATACACTTGTAATGAGTTTCTTTCTCCCATTAATCTAAGCCCCAATCTTTTGTGAGAGAGAAGAAGACCCTTACTTTTCATTTACTCTAAATTTCATCTTGAGATCACTCCAAAGGAAAAATGAAAAAAGAAATTACTGATAATAAAATCTCTGAACTTAATCAAGGAATAAGACACTCTTGCAAACTGAACTTTCTCCCCTGAAGAAAATGTCAATCAACTCAAGAAAGTTGAGGGTGGTGTCCAATTCTCTCTTCAGAGCTACAAGTAGGTCTTTAAGATTTTACAGTAGAGCCCAAACTCCTGGCTATAAACCCTCATCCTGTAAGCATGAAAGGCATTTTTTTAAAAAAGTAAAGAGTTTCCAGTCAAGATAGCAGAGTATGTAAACACTGTGCCTGCTTCATCTCACTAACACATCTATATTACAACTAAACTACAGAACAACCATCATTAAGAATCACCTGAAATCTAGCTGAACAGAAGTCCTACAACTGGAGATACACAGAAGAGACAACCTTGAGACTGGCAGGAGGGGCAGAAACATGGAACAAGGCTGATCCCATACCTGTGCATGGCAGTTTATAATCAGGAGAAACTCTCAGGTATGGATATTCCCCCATAGGAGCACAGGGTCTTGGCCCTACACTGGGCTTCCCAGCCCAGGGCTCCAGTGCCAAGAAAATAAATCTTGATTACTATGGCTGTGACAACCAGCAGAGATTGTGGCTAAGTAAGATAGAAGTCTGCCTGTTTAAAGAACCGCATGCTGACTTGCTGACGGATTCACTCACTCTGAGCTTCATGATTGGGGCAGCAGCTCAAAAGGTGCTGGGGACATAAGAGGAGAAACTGAGTTGTCTGGCTTTAGGGTGAGGGCTGGAGGGGCACTTTTCTCCTGGACAGAAGTGCTGGCAGAAACCGTTATTCCTATGTTGGTACCCTCTCCCATCTCGGCGTGTAGATGTAGGTGGCTACCATATCTGAGTCTCC
Organism: Pteropus alecto; assembly: GCF_000325575.1. Classification (NCBI taxonomy): domain Eukaryota; kingdom Metazoa; phylum Chordata; class Mammalia; order Chiroptera; family Pteropodidae; genus Pteropus; species Pteropus alecto. The sequence continues at coordinate 4,457,034 of NW_006430735.1, forward strand.
AGTACCTATCTAACACAGGTTGCCCTACCTGGTAATTCCCTGAGACCCTGCCCCACCCAACTTGCGGGCCCACCTAAGCTGCTTTCAGTGGCTTTTCCGTACAAATGGCCTGTCTTGGCTCATCTTGCAGACTTTCCTAAAATCTCTCAAAGGTTCATAAAACCTAAATAAGCATCACCTGGCTTCGGTGTGTCCCACACCCCTTGCTGAGCATTCCTAAGCCAGGTACTAGCACCAGCTGGCCTCGGTTTGCAGCTTGGCCTCTCAAGGCACATCCAAGCTCAGAGTGGGTGGCAGCCACCTGAAGATTGCTTGGTGACTCTTGCCAGGTGGTCCCAGGCAGGGCACAGGCTGTGGCTGAATTTGGCCCCTCGCAGGAGGCCCAGGACTGCATGTCCAGTGGCCAGCTTTGGTCTGAGCTGGAGCTTCACCAGGGCCACATTTGAGAATGACACACCCAAAGAGTAGACTGGGCATGCACCAGAGTCTTGCTAAAGTGAATCCTATGCCATAGGGTCAGCTCCTGCACAAAAGCTCTTCCACTGTAGTCACGGCCAGTCCTCACAACCAATCGACATGAGGGTCAATCCCTCCTATTGATGTGTCAACAGCAACCAAGGCTCATCTATAACACAAACCATAAAAGGGACACACCTGGAGCACCCAGCTCAAGTGACCAGGAATACTGTGCCCCTGAGCTCCACAGGACACCTACTGCGTAGGCCCCTCTACTAAGACTGGAAGACTTAGGAGCCCTTCCTAATACAAAGAAACACACACACAGGGAGGCAGCCATAGTGAGGAAGCAAAGAAACATGTCCCAAATGAAAGAACAGAGCAAAGCTCCAGAAAAAGAACTAAACAAAATGTAGACAAGCAATCTACCAGATGTAGTTTAAAACACTGGTTATAAGCATGCTCAATGAACTTAGGGGAAGAGTAGAGGAACTCAGTGAGAACTTTAACAAAGAGATAGAAAACAAAAAATGGAGCTAGAAAACATAAGAACCAGTCAGAAATGAAGAATACAATAACTGAAATGAATACTTTAGGAGGAATCAACAGTAGATTAGATGAAGCAGAGATTCAAATCAGTAATTTAGAAGATAAGGTAGCAAAAAACACACTATCAGAATAGCAGCAAGAAAAAAGAATTCAAAAAATGGATTAGTTTAAGGGGCCTCTAGGACAACATCAAGTGTACCAACATTTGCATTATAGGGGTACCAGAAGGAGAAGAGAGAAAGGAATTGAAAACCTATGTGAAGAAATAGTGATGAAAAATTTCCCTAACCTGGCAAAGGGAATAGACATACAAGGCCAGGAAGCACAGAGAATCCCAAACAAGATGAATCCAAAGAGGTCCACACCAAGACACATCATAATTAAAATGCTAAAGGTTAAGGACAAAGAATCTTGAAAGCAGCAAGAGAAAAGCAATTTTCTACGAGGGATTTCCCATAAGACTGTCAGCTGATTTCTCAACAGAAACTTTGCAGGTCATAAGAGGTTGGCAGGAAATATTCAAAGTGATGAAAAGCAGGGCTATACAACCAAGATTACTCAACTCAGCGAAGTTATCATTTAGAATCGAAGGACAGATAAACAGGTTCCCAGACAAGAAAAAGCTAAAGGAGTTCATCACCACCAAGCCAGTATTACAGAAAATATTGGAGGGACTTCTTTAAGAAGGGAAAAGAAAAAAAGATTTAAAAATATGAATAATAAAATGGCAATGACTACATATCTATCAACAATTACTTTAAATATAAATGAATTAAATGTTCCAATTAAATGTTCTAATTAAAAAAAAGTGTGGCTCTGAATGGATAAGAAAAGAGGACCCTTACATATGTTGCCTAAAAGAGACTCGCTTCAGGTCGGAAGATGCAAACAAACTGAAGATCCAAAATGGAAAAAATATTTCATGAAAATTGAAACAAACAAAAAAGCAGGAGTAGGAATACTTATATCAGACAAAATGACTTTAAAACAAAGGCTATAACAAAAGACAAAGACCCATTTATCTAATTTCTGGATATTTATCCAAAGAAACCCAAAACACTTTTTGAAGGGACATGTGAATTTATATGTTCATTGCCTCATTGTTTACAGTAGTCAAGATATGGAGAATACTTGGATGTCCATAAGTGGACAAATGGATGGAGAAAAGGTGATATGTGTAGGTGGTGGAATATAATAACTCAGCCATGAAAAAAAATATGATGTCTTGCCAACTGCAACAACATAGATGGACCTGGGGAGTATAGTGCTGAGTGGAGTAAGTCACACCAAGAAAGACAGGTACTGTGTGATTTCACTTACATGTGGAATCTAAAGAACAAAATAAACAAAACAGAAACAAACTCATAGATACAGAGAACATTTTGATATTTGCCAGATGGGAAAGGGGTTAAAGGGTACGTGAAAAGAGAGAAGGATTAAGAAATACAAATTGGTAGTTGCAAAATAGTCACAGGGATGTAAAGCACAGCATTGGGAATATAGTCAATAATATTGTAATTATTGTAATAACTATGTGTGGTATCAGATGGGTACTGGACTTATCAGGGTGATCACTTTGTAATATAAATATAATCACTATGTTCTACACCTGAAACTAATATAATATATGCCAAATGCAATTTAAAAATAAAACATATATTAAAAAAAATCTTGGATGACAGGAGGCAATGGGATGATATATTCGAAGTGCTAAAGGATAAAACTATCAACCAAGAATCCTATATCGGCAAACTGTCCTCCAAAAATGAAAGGAAACTTAAGACATTTCCAGATAAACAAAAGCTAAGTTTGTTAGCACTAGATCTGATCCATAAAAATGCTAACCCGTTTCTATGAGTTTGGCTGTTTTAGATTCCACATAGAAACGGTATCTTGTGGTGTTTGTCTTTCTCTGACTTGTTTCATTTAGCGCGGTGCCCTCAGGTTCCATTCATGTCGCTGGTGGCAGGATTTCCTTCTTTCTCATGGTTGAGTAATATTTCATTGTATATTTATGTATCTATCATATATTCTTTGTTCATTCACCCATGGGCGGACACTTGGGTTGTTTCCATATCTTCGTTGTTGTGAATTGTGCTGCAATGAGCATGAGTGCAGATGTCACTTCAAGAAACTGATTTCTTTCCATTTATTGGTTTCTTACATTTTTTTCATTAGTGATTTATAGTTCTTAGTGTACATATCTTCACTTGGTTAAATTTATCATAAGTATTTTACTGTTTTTGGTGCTACTGTAAAAGAGATTGCTTTAGTAATTTCTCTTTTAGATATTTTATTGTTAGAATATAGAAACACAACTGAATTTTGTATATTGATTTTGTATCCTGCAACTTTACTAAATTTGTTGTTAATTTTAAGGTTGTTTTTTGTTGGAGTCTTTAGGATTTTCGATATATGAGATTATGTCATAGCCAAGAAAAGGAAACAACCTAGGTATCCAACAATGGATGAATGGGTAAAGAAAATTATATA
>NW_006430735.1:4460551-4477337 GCF_000325575.1 Pteropus alecto
TTTCATATATATATAAAATTAGAAATGTTGTTCAGCCATAGAGGGGATTAGATCTTGCCATTTGCAGCAATATGGATGGACCTTGATGGCATTGTGCTGCTGGGATAGGTCAAATAGAGGACAGATGCTGTGTGGTCTCACTTATATGTGGAATCTAAAAACAAACAAACAAACAATCCAAAAACAAAATAAAACAAGATCATAGATACAGTGAACAGATTGCTGGTTGGCGGAGGTGGGGATGGGGTAGGCAGGTGAAAGGGGTAAAGTGGGTCAAAAGGTAAAAGTTCCAGTTATTGCATAAATAAACCATGGGGATGTAACTTACAACATGGGGTCTATAGTTCACAATGCTGTATTGTATATTTGAAAGTTGCTAAAATATTAAATTTAAAAAATTTTTTAATTTTAAATTAAAAAAAAGAAAGAAAAGTGAAGTTCAGAATTCCAGTTGCAAACTCAAGGTAATCTGGCTTGGTTGCCAACAATCTACATTTAAAACAATTTTTTTTTCAGAGATTTTTATTAAATTGACATGAGCTTAATATGAGCCAAAATGTGATGTTTTCTATAAAAGCAAGAGAAAAAAAAATTTCAAAACCTAATAATATTTATTTTATATGGTGTTTGCAGGTGATGAACCATTTTTTTGTTTGTTTAATTTTAAAGTACATCTTAATTTTTAAATAACTATTATTTTGAACCTAGCTTCATAGCTATGTTGATTTGGTCATAAAAGGAGCTCATAATCATTCAAATCACTTTGTATTTCATCCTCTGAACAACCCAATGAGGTGAGTGAGTAGGCAGAGGAATATTGCTATGCCAGATTCATTAGTTCCACGTAGTACAACTGAGATCTCACTTACCCTCCATGAGATGCTGAAAGAAATACATGAAGTAAGGAAATGGGTAACTTGAACATGGGTTTTATTAGATGTGCATTTAGGATTTTTAAAAAATAAGTCTTGAGTCCTTGGCACGCATGGTAAAATGCGGAGGCATGTAATTGGTAGTGTTCCAATTTATGGAAGTACTACGTAGAAGTTCTTTTGTTTTGGCTTTCATGAAGAATTAAGAAAGGATGTCCTAACCAAATAAATAATTTTAACATGATTACAAAGAGAACAACATTTTTATGCACTTAGTAGAAGCAATTTACATGCATACAATTAATGTGCTAATTTCAGTGATCTTTAGCTATTCATTAAAACAGGCCTAGCAGGTCCTGTACTTGGCAACACTTTGTTAGTCATTTCCTGCTCTTACTTTATGTACTAAAAAGTAATCAGCCATCTATAATTTAAGACTTTTCACTAATTAAATAGCCCTGTCTCTAATTATGTCCAAATTAGAGAGGTTAGTACATGGATAAATATGTTTGTATTTGGTACATGTATTCAGAGATGGTGATTTCTCTGTACGTGGCAACAAAGCCCAATATGTGGTTGACATTTTTTAACACAGAGTAGAGGGGAATGTTAGAGTGCCAAGAAAGTCCTTTTCACGTAAAAATCTGAGCAGCAGAGGAAAAATATTCTCTTCGAGATGGGCTTTATGTTCAGCCTTGTAAACCTAGCGAAATCTGGATTCGTTGACTTTCAGAGAATAATACCAGGGTCATCTGTTTTTTCAGGCCTTTGCCCGACAACTGAAATGGAACAAGGGTTTAGGAAGAAAAGGAGTTAAAGGTTGTGTTTGCAGAAATGTGTTTGCTGACATTGATCAATGGGTAATTTTGTGATTGTACGTTTATTCACATGGAGGTTTCAAAAAACAGATCAATAATAAAGCAATGGTGAAGATGCCAAAGAAAAGATGATTAATGAAAAATATGGTGGAGGTACAATCTGCCATGTAGTACAAAAGCTCCTTCATTCAGCACCCTATAAATAAATATGCATCAAATGGAAAGAGAACATTCCCTTGGAATGTCATTAGAGCCAGGCAGAATCTCATCAGAGCCCATGCTTCAAAGAGCAGTTCCTCATGTCCATAGAAGCAAGTTTAAATTCTCCTGTGTAAAGTCTGTGTAAGCAGTTCCACTTTTGCATTATGCATGATTCTGACATCTTGTAACATGAGCAGTGTTCTAATAGTGATTTCCAATTTTATTTCTTATGTTATGTTTTAACGATTCTATTTAGGTTAGCATTTAACTTTGGCCACATAATATCTTGTTACATTTCCTTGTATAGCATTTAATTATGGTAGCAATACTGTAACCCAGTAATGTATAGGTAGACAAGAATTTAGTGTAGCCTTTGAAGAATTTGTTACTTTTAAAGCCAGTGCTTTGTTCCATCATTCTCACTGTACCAGTTTAATATGTAATGATGAGTGTTAGGCATCACAGCTCCTTACACCAGGAAACTAATAATAAGTAATAATGAGCTGTGCTAAGAGTGAATACCAAAACCTAAAACAACCAAACATGACAGTGGGTGTATGTCTTTCCTAAAGTGAGAACACTCAAGTTCTTAAATATAAAACTCCAGAAGGGTTAACCCTAGGTAAACTTGTGAAGAAGCTAAAAACTTCCCTCTTCCCCTTATTATGTCTTCCTTTTCATCCTTTTTGCAGAAGCCCAGGTTTTTTTCTCTATTGACCTTTGCCCTTAAAAAAAGGATTTGGCAGCCACCTTCAGCACCTAGATTATATCAAGTTAAGGAATATCATCTCCACATTTCAAGTATATCTAAGTCTTATGCATTGTTTTGGAATGTCAGTCTCTATTCAAATTATTTCATCAGTTAGTGGATAAGCATGGATGTATTTGAGTAGCAAATGTGAAACCAATTTTCTTTTCAGATGATTCTTTTTAAACTTTTATAAGACAGTTCAAGCATCTTTACTAATAACCAAATGATTACCAAGTATGCTCCTCTCCATGAACTTTAATAGGTACATATAAGAAAATTATGTTTATGTGTAATATGAGTTATGTATGTAATACACTGTATGAAAAGCAACTGTTATATGCCAGTTGCTTTACATACATTATCTCATTCAAGAACTCTGCATATACTCATGCTTTCAACAAAGGTGATCAGACAAGCAGGCAGAAGTCCAGCCCAGGTTCTCTTCACCAAATTTAAGAAGACACATAGACATTGTTAGCCCCAACAAATGAATGTTTTTTTTAATAACTGGTCCCCCCAAAGAAGCACCTTTATTTCTAATCCACATAAAAGCACTGTATGTACTCGTGTTAGCCAAATTTCATTTCATACTCAAAACAACTCCATGAGGAATGTATGCTTATAGGTAAAAATACACAAGCATTAGAGGGGTTAAATAACTTCTTTGAAGCCCCACAACCAAGATACATCAGAACTTGAAATGAGACCTTTAAATATCATGCATTCTCCCAGAAAAGAGAAAGTGGGAGGAAACTCACATATTTCCCTAATCTATATCTGTTTAGCTCAATTGTTTGAATCACTATGCTAATGAAACTACAAAGCCAGCAGGTTTAGTTTAAGGCAGTGAACTATACTTTTTTGCTAAGTCATAGCAGTACTCATTCTACCTGGTGTGCTTTGGGAGGCAAAGCAAGGAGAGGAGGGAGTTTGATAGTATAGTTCAATGGTGCTCAAACTTTAGTGGGCTTCAGAATCACCTTGGGGAGCTTGTTAAAAAAGATTGCAGACCATCAGCAGCAGAGCTTCTGATTAGGTAGATCTGAGATTGACCTGAAAATTTGCATTTGTCACAAGTTTCCAGGTGATGCTAATGCTGCTCATCCAAAGACCATACCGGTATACAGGATCTGTCCGTTGAATAAACTAAAACTAAACAAAAAAAGTCACCAGTCTACAAGTGGCTCAGGAGTGTTATCTAAGAATATAAAAACAGCACAGGTCTCGGGTCTCATTTTTCTCTCTGTTCAATTGAAACAACTTGCAGAATTACAATGGTATCTTTAGCCTTTTATTTACAGCCACATTGTATTAATGATTAAAATAACAATGAGATAATAGTATACCAAACTAACTACTTTTGGTGTTATTATTATTATCTTACTTAATATTATTATCTTTGGGAGAAATGGTACTGCTGAAAATGTTAGAAAACAAAGAATTGGAAGCCTGCCTTACTAATTGCATATTTATTCTTGTACCTTTACTGATTTTTCATATGTAGACAATCACAGTTAATCAAAGCATTTCTCTCAGGATTCTTCCTAAAGTGTGAAATAAATATTCTAATAAAATGTTTAGTAGAGTATATCTAGTTTCCAATTAAAGAAACATGCTTGTATGGTGTCATGAATTCCTTCAAAAAAAAAAAAACATTTCTTTTGTGCAAAATACTTATGGTAAATCTTAAAACAACCCTATTTGGGTAGGATAACTTAGATCAGAGTGTCTGGTAAATTCCCCTATTGCCACTTACCCCACACACATCCCAAGGAATAGTCTACACAAAATAACTTAATCTTATCTGTATATGTAGTCAGCCAGTGTGGTGTAAAAGGCACTGTTAATCGTCTTAATAATCAATATATATCACATCATAATCAATATGGTAAGCATACCACATGAGTGATCATGAAACCAACTCTGTCAATACATACTAAATGATTATCTAGGGCCACCATCCAATTATCCACTGGGAATCTAGAAAAGCCTTGTTCTTACTTTTTTTTTCTTTTCTTTTTCTTACTTTATTTTGGTACACTTCATGCTTTTAACCTTTTAAAGAATCTCAATTCTTCTGCTCTGCAGCATGAAAAACAACAACACCAAAAAACCTCGCAATGAGGCAATCCATTTACTGAACGATGGGACAGTAGATTCATAGCCCTTAATTAGAGCTAATTTAAGAGAGTTTTCTTATCTTTCAATACCAAATCCCTCAGGGGGACTAGTGATGAAACTGTTTAATGTTTTCACTCAGCTGGTCGGCTCACCTTTGGAGTTCTTAGTTACATCTGGGAAAAATTCAGACAGGTGGGCTTGTCTTGATTCCTATGGAAGTAAGATTGTTCTGACAGTTTGATCACAGTTCTGGAAATCAAGTTTTTCTGGCTTTGAGTTACTGACAAGTCTGTCCTGGCTTTAAGGACAGCCTTGCTTATAGAGTTTTTTTTTTTTTTTTTTTTTTGATGGAGATGTCAAACTAACAATGATTACACTCTAACAATGAGGCTTTTTCTCCCTTTCTTAAAACTACAAGTAGAAGGTGGTTATCTGGTTTTCATGTGAACTATGAGAAATAAGAATTTCCTAAGGTTTTTTAAAATGGACAACCTACTGAGAAATTTTTAATTGAAAAAAAATGATTATTGTGGTCAACTGAAATGAACCTACAATTCAATATATCATATGAGAACACCTCATTAGAAAGCTAGGTTATCTCTTTGTACAGTCATGCACCATTTTAGCAATGGTGATACATTCTGAGAAATGCATCGTTAGGCAATTTTATTGTTGTGCACACATCATAGAGTGCACTTACACAAATCTAGTTGGTATAGCCTGCTACACACACAGACAGACTGTATTGTACACCACCATCGTATATGTGGTCCGTCACTGATCCAAATGTTGTTATACTGCGTATGACCTTATATAATAGATCAAAGCTAGAATGGTAATTGACTCAAGTACAGGATTGTAAAAGATTCAGATTTGCTTCTTTCTCTCAATTTGTCTTTTTAAATAACATTTTTTTAGCTCCTCAATTCTGAAATAACAATAATAAGAATAAAAATAATAGTGTAGATGGATAAATGGTGAGGCAGAACTTTAACTTTTCTAATGACAGAATATTACATTTTAAACATTGCCAATTTCCTTAGCTTTTACAAGTGGAGACATCAATTAGCTGTGAGAAGAACCATTTTTAATTTAGTAATAAGACAAATAGGCATCCATTGTTACGTAGTAAAGATATAACCTGCTTCCTTTTAATTTGTCCCTCATGACTGAAGCTGTTTCACCCTAAATCCCTTGGAATAGGAAACTTTAAGGATGCTGGGATGGGAATGAGTGAATTTCTAAGGTTAGTTCTAGAAAGAAAGGGATGGAAAACTTCACTCCTCTTCCCTCTGAGACTACAGGTTATTCAAGCGTTTCAGCTGATTAAGGCTTACACGGCTGGGCTTAACTGGTGGTTTAGGATCTCATGAACTGCTCAAAGAAACTCCATGAGATAGAGATTTTAAACTAGAGAGCCAGGCTCCAGACTAGGCCTGGTTGTCTTAGACACAAATTAATTCTGTGGAAAAGTTGCCTGAACAAGGCACCCTGATACTGTTGGTTTGCCACAGGAAATCAAAAATAAAAACAAAACTGTGTGAGCACATGTATGTTTGAGTGTGTGGAGGGGCAAACCTAAGAGCTACATGATAGCGGAGGTCCAGCTGTCTGCTGGCACTGGGTGACCATGACTAGGATGACACTGGCTAGGAATACGTACTCTCCCTATGCAGAAATGTACTCTGAAGAAACTTAGCAGGGCACAATGGGAAGACAAAACCACACACCTATCCAGTGTGGCCAGAGGTTGCAGACAACTGACCAGCTGATTTCTTCTCAATGGGATTTGATTATAATTCCAACTAACCACAGTATCTGAGATCACCTTTGGGTGACCGAGTTCTGTCAGGATAGAGATGTTCTTATAATGCTAAGATGGTTGCTCCAGGTCACGTTGAATAGCATGCTTAAAGAAATACGACTCTGTTTTGCTCTGGGATTTATAATTGCTGATGAGTCTGTGCAAAACTACATCACCTAACACTTTGCAAAGCTTAAGATATGCCAGACACTGGCAAGCACTTCACACGTATTAACTCACTTAATCTCCATCATGCTTTACTCTACAAAGGGACCTGCTTGGACAAAAGATCACACAGTTATTAAGGGGAGAACAGGATTCAAACTCAGCCCCATCTGATGCAAAAACAGTTTAGTAATGTAAAAGAATTCAGCTTGCATTACCAATCTCAAATTTCAAATGCTATTATGAAAATCTCTTAGTAAAGAAAATAATAATTAGTTAGAGCCCTGTTTGTTTAAGTGGTTAGCTACTTAATCTTTTAAAATAATTCCCCTCAGAGATAGTACTGGTTTATTAGAGAAAATGAATGCAGTTAGAAATAAAAGTTACATTTTTTTCAGAGAATAACTTCTAACAAATTCTGAGGGGAGCGTATTCAACAATGTTGTCAATACACTTAATACTTCAATTATCTGCATGTTTTACGCTGCACAACCCACCTTCACATACCTAATCTTAACTGTTCTCAACAGATGGCTTTTGCAGGCCTTGAGGTTTGAATGGAATTCAAGTTTAATTTGCCAAGTTGAAGTTTATTTCTAAAAAAAAAAAAAAAGATGTTAAGGAAGTCTTAGCAATAATCCAAGCCAAAACTACTTTCTCCTCTTGATTTTCCACTTGTTACTGGTCCCACTGTGGTTCCAAACATTCAAGCTTAAAACCCTGAGGTCACTTCTCATTTTCTCTCTTCCTTCATCTTTAGAGTCAGTGAGTCACCAAGGCTAGCAATTCTTCATTTACATATCTATTAATTTAATTATTTATTCCCACATCCTTGAGGTTTTTCTTTCTAGATCACCATTATAAATTCTACTAAAGATCACTCTGCACAATATTCCAAGCTTTTTAATTGGCTTGCCTATTTTTAGTCTTACCTCCTTGATCCATCCCATTCAATTCCAAGATTGACTCCCACAAACACTACTGTGCATATCAGTTTCAATGATACTCTTTTTGACTATTCAAGAATATAATAAATTCTAAACCTAGCACTAAGGAGAATTCACAACAGGGCCTGACCTCAATTTCCAGCTTTCCTTCCATAGCTGTTCTCCTAAACTTATTCCTTTAACAGCCTAAGCAGTCTACATTCAGTCCCCCAAAAACAGTTTGTATTTTCCTGTCTCTGGCTTTTTTACTTCATTTCTCCAATGAAAGAATTCCTTCTCTCTTACTATCAACCTATATTTACTTGTCTCATCTTTCAAAGTTTAGCTTAGATCCCATTTTCCCATAAGAAACTACCCTGGCCATCCCAAATAAAAGGAATAGCCCATCCAAAGTGTCAGGTGTCTATTTCACTTTGGCACAGAATTATTTCATAGAATTACCAGTTCCTTTTCCATGTGTATATCTTTATTTGAACTAGATTTTAGAAACTCACAAGCAGGAACTACTTTGTACTTTGTATATATTGTTAATCCCTTGTGGCACTGGTTCTTACATATATATTTATACTCATATTATATATTTTATATTGTATATAAATATTCATATTTCTGCCTCACAAAATACCAATTAACTTATTTTAGGGAACTCTACCCCTTTGTGAGGATTTGTTTCCATGACCTTAAAAGAAATAAAATAGAGTGACGGCAGCAGATTAGAACTAGTCAGGTCAAATTTCGCTTCTATTTTTGTTGTTATTTAACATTAAGTTCTTTTTTTCAGAGCCATATGGCGAGTTACCTGTCTAGTGGCTAAATCAATTCTGTTCTTCCTCATGTACAGAGTCTGTAATTGGCATGTACCAAGTATCACCTGTCTGACTTTGTGACTCAGGTGGATTTTACAGCTCATACCAAAGAAAAGACTCTTTGATGACCAGTGACATCCCTTAAGCTGACAAATCACTTCCCTGTTATCCCTGGTATTTTCCACACCTAACCCATTAGTAAGTGGCAGTTCTAAAAGATGCTGAGAGTTAAAGCAGAAAATGAGAACCAATACTGACAGTACTTAAGTAGACCAGATTTTTAAATTAGCCATTCTGAAACAGATACAGGATTTTGCTGTTAAGCTCAAAAAGCTAAGTCTCATAGCTTTCTTGTGTGGCAGGTCTTAATGTCTGGGAGAAGTTTTAACTGTGACTCGGATGATGGCTGGTCACATACATTTTGTTTTATTTAAATGAGTTAACATCTTCCTTTAATTTGCCTAGATGAGTATTATGGATAAGAATTCTACCATTGCAAACTAAATGAGTATTAGCAGGGATCCCACAGCTGAGATTCAAATATGCTCTGGGAGCTCTTGTGGTCTAGAGACTGGCTGCTAATGTCTATTTGTCCAAGGGACAGTGGAACCTCTTAGAAGATAATGCTTCCTAAGAAAAGAGGATGTTAGGCCCAAAGTCTCAGCTAATAAAATCAGCTTGATTTCTGCCATTTCAGCCCTCCAGAGACTCATATCTGGGTCCTAAGGAGAAAGCAGCTGTGAGTAAAAACTAAAAGACATTGGAGTACAAGTTACTACTACTTTGGAAGAATTTCTGATAAAGGATAACCTAAAAAATAGGAAATCGGTATTCCTCTACGCCCTAACTCACTACAGAATAACCCTCAGTTTCAGTGGTGGCAGCATTTCCCAGCAGAAGAGGCAGAAGTGCAGGAGCAATTAGCAGCAATCAGCAGCAGCACTTGCACCAGGAGATGCAGCAGTGTTTGCAAATACATCAGTGGTGCCTGCAAGACACCAAATGGTTAATAATCAGTCTTGCTCATGAGCACATGAGAAATATCCTTGTTGTCTTCTCGGAAATACCCCAGCAAGAACAGTAAAACTGTTTAGAGGGCTAGAGTCCAGCAATGATCAGTGACAGCCAATGAAATATGGTAGGACTATCAGAGACCCCATTTTTACTCAGGTTTCTTGAGTAGAAAAAAATATAGCTAATGTTTATTGAATGCTCTGAACACACATGTGATTTTTACTTCCAGGTTTGTTTTTGATCCTCAAGTCAATTCTATGAAGCAGGTATTAATATTTTCTTCATTTCATAAATGAGAAACCTGAGTCCTAAGGAGATTAAGTAATTGGTCCCAAGGCTAGGAGCTGATCAGTGATAGCTTGGGAATTCAAACCCAAGCTGTGAGGTTCAGAGACTGATGGGTAACCACTAAGGTATATAGGCTATTTGCTTGAGCTATAGAAAGAGCTAAGAGGGGCTTGTTGTGAAAGCTAAGTATAAATTCATTGTTCCAACAAAAGCCAGAATTGGTGTAGCTGTTTAACATCAGCTGAGAAGCCACTACAGTTAGGTGGGGATCAGGAACCCACCCTAAGATGAGCCAGGGAATCACCATAGCCTGGTAAAGGGACATCCAGAGCAGTCAGCCTGACATCCAGCCAGACCAGTGAAGCAGGTGCAGGAATTCTTGACAATTCCTGCAGCTGCTGCAACATTGACTTTGAGACTTCATGGAAAGTGATTAGAGGTTAGCACATCTGGGGGTTCTTAACCCTTTGATGTGGGCAGAGGAAGAACAAGATGGTGTTCCACTCTCTGTATGCTGGGAAGACTCATTGGTGGTACTTTCCTGGGCTAGGATTTGGGAGACAAATTCCTTTGGTACTTTCCCGGAAAATCACTTCCTCACTGTGAAAATTAGTTTTCTGTGTTATAAAATGAGGGAGTTCAGGGTACTATACAGATAGGAGACCTAAACATACCCCCAGTCTTTCTAAAAGGAGTTTGGGGGGACGGAGTTGGGCAAAATAGATGAAGGAAGTCAAAAGGTACAAACTTCCATTATAAAATAAGTTATAAGGATGTAATGAAAAACTTAATGACTTTAAATAATAATATTGTATTGCATATTTTAAGGTCACTAAGAGTGTAAACCTTCTGTCCTCCTTACAAGAAAAAAAATTGTAACTGTATGGTGACAGACGGCATCTAGACATTATGGTGATCATTTTGCAGTGCATACAAATATCGAATCATTATGTCGTACATCTAAAACTAATATAATGATATATGTCAATTATTCCTCAATTTTAAAAATAATAAAAAATAAAATAAGGGAGTTAGAACCACTCATAACTGAATTTCTCTATTTGACTAAGAACAACTAAATTAGAAAATTGAGAAAGAAGCTTTTACATTTTTACTGTAAACCTTTACTATGCTAAAAAAAAAAAAAAGAAAAGAAAATGAACATTTCAAAAACAAACCAGTGGATGTAGGGCTTAGGGATTGCAGCTATTGGAAGAAAGGCAGAACAAGTAACAGAAAACAAGAGAGGGAGGAAGAAGGCATCCGAGGTTTAGGAGCTCCTGGAGAGAGTTGAAAGGTTTTTCTCCAGGTTTTAACAGAAATAGATTAAACCTTTCTTCAGTGTGTTAAAACATCCTGCAGGGTATTTTACAGGCAAAGATAAGTCAGAGCCCTCTCCATTCAAGACCCAATGTACAAAAGGAACCAGGTGGAGAATAGTAGGAAGTTCTGAAAGTTACTCTGTCAGCTGACAATCAGGGACACATTTCTTGACCTTGTAAACAATGGGATTTTGGGTTTTATCTCTTTTAGAAGAGAGCGAAAGCTTTGTCCCTTAGAATGTTTTAAACCAAGCTAGACAAAGAGTGCACTGTTTTAGAAACATTCTGTATTGTATTGAAGTGCACACGGTAGAGAATGGTCTGATGGGGATCCCTGAGGTAAAGAACTGGGTGACCTATAACTTCTCTATTCTTGTGAATTTCTGCTATCTTAAACCCTTTGCTGCAAGCAGCCAGTTCCCTGAGGAATGGAGAACTGAAATACAACAGGTGGCTTGGCTGGCTCTTTCCAACAGATGTAGAAGAAGCATGCCAAATGCTCTGTCACCAACAACATCACCCAGCACTAGCTCACGCTCTCTCTCTCTCTCTCTTTCACACACACACACACACACACACACACACACACACACACACACACACACACACTCATCACCCACACCTTTTCTCCTGCCCTGTACTTCTGGAAGGGGCCTACATAGGCAAAGTGAGAAAGAAGGCTTTCCTGCTGTGAAGCTTTAGAACTTCTATAAGGTAAGTCCTAGGCAAGAAGTCAATCATACTTTTTATCTTATCCTTGCCCTAACAATGTATTCAATTAGATTTACCAGTAGGCAGTTGTGCATAGAAACCTAAACAAAAGAAAAAGGCATCCTGAAATGTAACAGCAAAATTAGAACAGGTTCACTCAGGAATGATTCAATATTCTGATTCTAAATACAAACAAAAACAAAACAAACCATCAAGTAAATAAACAGAGCTTGAGATTATGCTACTGTCCATTAAAACTTAAGTGTCATATATATTTTATAACATCAGATTTTAGAAAAATGCCTAAGGATAATTCTAGATATAGAAAATTAGAAGGTGGGGGTGTGGAGGCATCATAATTTAAAATGTCATCATAATTTTACTGAATATTTAGTATGCACTAGGCAAAAAATATTATCCCTGCCCTCACATAAACACCCAAATATTTTTAAAAAGGGAGTACTTTTATTATTGAAACAAAACAAGCATGGTAACACATAGGAAGGATTCTGACTGCGAGATACTGGTTAAGGTCACCAGAGAAAGCTTCACAGAATGAGGAGGTCGAGTAGGAGGAAGAGGAAAATATACTTATTTTTCTCATTTAATAATCTTATATTATCCTCTATTTGCAGGTGAGAAAATTGAAACTCAAAGGGATTAAATAACTCTCCCAAGATAGTTAAGCTGTAAGAGAGAACTTGTGCCCAGGCTTCTTTATGTAGGCCACATCCTTCCACTATTCTTAGGTAGTGACTCTTGAACTCATCTATCTGGAGTCTTAATAAATGGACACTGTGAGGTCAACATGAGCAAAGACACAGGGGAGTGAAAGTGCACCGCAAACTTGGTGAACTTCAAGAAATCTAATGAGCTTGGGGAACCAAATGCATGGGTAGATACAGAAGATGAATTTGGAAGCATTTTTAAGTTACAAATGGGGATAGTAAAAGTTCAAATCTTAGAAAAATAGAAATCACAGGTCACTCTCCTGGTTGCTTATCTCCATCACCCCCTCTCTCAGATCAATCCTGGTTTAAAAATACTTTGCTACATCAGAGGCATATAAGTTAGATACTCAATATTCACTGGATGACTAAAATTATGATTGGTTTAATAATTAGATGAGAGATGAATGGAATATTTTAAAGTATGACTTACTAATCAACTTGAAGGAAAAGAAAGGGAGAAGAAAGATCAGAATGGGAAAATATAGTCTAAAGAAATCGAATACACAGATGATCCTAAACTACCATTTAGTTAAATAGTCCTCAAAGGACTAGAAATTCTATCACTGGTACATGTGAACCTATTGCCAAACTTTAGAAAATGTGGTAGGAGGAAGAAAGGCATTTTATGTATATAATTTGTACAAAAAACATCAGAAAATGAATGTCTCTTTGGCTGCTGTCAGAAATTGAACTTTATATAGAACCTTCAAATTCAGTCTAAATGCTAAACTTCTCAAAATACTTTATCTCATGACTCAGTTTATTCTGAGGCTGTGATTATATCAAATATGTGATCTGCAAGATGTGCACTTAGTAAATGTGATTATTGTACTCAATCATATCCACGCTACATGATAAAATCCTTCTATATAGGATAATCAAATTAACTCAGCAAATGCCCATTTTTTCTTTTCAAGACTATGCTTTTTATTCAAAGAATTAAATTTGAATATATTTTCCTTAGTACTATTTCGCTATTTCCAGAAAATGGATGTTCATTTTATATGCTTCATTATCTTTATAAAAAATCAAACAAAAGTATTTGATATATTTCCCTGCCAAGTCAAGAGAAATCCAGAAATTTACTATTTTTCTATTGACCCAGTAAATATAAGACAGGCTCTTAACATTGTTTATGCTGAAAATGTATCAAATTCTATTCTGAAAGTACACTGACCTATAAAAAGTATTTGTTTTGCTCTGGTAAATAGGAACCCAATGTAAATGGATATCTCGGCTTGAACTGTAGTTTATTTTGTTCTAATCAGAACTGATGTATCAGATCACTTAATGATGTCCTCGTTACACAGGACAATCATCCATTCCTCAGTCTGTCTGCATTGCAGCATATGGCACTCCACCAAACTTATATAATAAATCAAGAAAGTCAAATTTTTTAATCCTACAAAAATGACAAATCTCTGAAGATAGATCATAACAAAAAGATAATTTGTCGAAATTGTCATTCCCGAAAATACATTCCACAGAAATAAAAATAATAAACAACTTTCAAAATGGATTTTGTAGAATCTTACAGTCTAGATCAAGAATCCAAAGGTATCGTGGGTATCCGAACTCCAAAAATGGCAACTCTATCAAAACTGTGACCTTGTACAACACTTATAAGGATATTAGGAATCTAAATTTACATTTAGCATTTTTTTTTAGAATAGCTTTCTTTCATTTCCTTTTGTCCTTTGTTCTGTCTACACCAAGTAAAATATGGAATAAGATGAACCTTTAAAACTCAGTTCAATTGTGACCTCTATGGCAGGTCCTCCTTTAACCACCAAGTTTCTTTTGAACATCTCTCCTCTGTGCTCCCATAGCCTCTTATGCACAACTCTAAAACCATAATTACTTACACCACCCTGTAGTCTTTGACTTATTGTCCATAAGAACAAGGAGCATGACTCACTCAACTTTGTTTTCCTATTGCCTATCTCAGTATCTGGGACATGTGTCTCTGAATGAATAAATGACAAATAAACAATATCTACTTATACAATAGAAAAATAATCTTGTACATATGTCCAAAATTGCATCTACAGGGCTTTCTATTTATTTTTTCCTGTTTTTTAATATACAAAGATATTTTAATTTGGCTACCATTCATAATCTGGTACATTTTGACTTTCAGCAGTGTGATTTCCATCAGGCAGTATACCTTACACAGGGTAAAAATAAGTATGCGTGCGCACACACACACACACACACACACACTTTACCTAAATATTACTTGAAACAATGGCATGGACTTATGAGCATGGTGATGAATAAAAAATCTGAAACTCAGTGACTGTGTTCCACTGTGACTTGGGTATATAATTCTTTCTTCAGGCAAGGGACTGTCAATAGGCAGCTTCGAAAAATAATGAATGTTTGCAGTAATAATTTCATGGGTTGACTGAAATTTAATAGCCTTTATTTCTAATTTAGCTTTATGATATGTTCCCGTAGAAATAGTCTCAAATGAAAAATAGTAATAATATTATTTAACCCTCTCTTATTTTGTTAATCCTTTGTTGCTGTTTTATTTGGTTTTGTGTTTATAATTAAAGCAGACTGCTTAAGCCACCTTATTTTTTACTTTGCTGCATCTGTCTCAGTAGACTCCGTTCTCCAGAAGATGGATATCGAATGATTAACCAACCATGTGAACAATGAGGACTCTTGCTTCAGCTCACTACTACCAACCTCCCTCTTGACCTTTTTACTATTCACTATTGAGTAAAGAAGGAGACAAAGAAGACAAACTCTAGATTAGTTTATCTTGCTTATTGTCAGTAGATCAAATTGGGAAAAAGTTTAACACTCTCTAATAAAAGTCTTTAGTGTTCGTAGTTATGGAAAAGTTTGATTCCCAGGGATACAGAATTCTATGGGCTTGAGTTTGCAGGCCCACATGTACAGAGACAACTGACTCATTGCTATGTACAGAACGCTATGTTAGCATTCTGAGGAAGGAAAGAATTCACAAAAACCAGGGTAATACTGAAGCCCTTGGGTTGCTGAGTGCATGATATACAGCAGAACAGTATTTAAAACAATGGCTCTTATTTAAGGATATGCATCAGGTTGAGATGGTTTTGCAAAATTACACATAGCTGGTGTCTACCCTAGAACAAATAAATCAAAACCTCCAGAGGTGGCCTTGACACAGTGTTGGAGCCAGATGGATGATAGATAGGGGATCATTTCATAAACTACATAAATGTCTAACCAATGTACTGTATACCTGAAACTAATAAAAAAAATCAATGAGCCATTCCAAGTGGGTCTGATGTACATTTCTGATCATAATAAACCATTACTTAGTACAAAGATAGTGCCAAAACCAATCAATATGATAATGATTAAAAATGAAAAAAAAAATGGCTTAAGGTAGTTAAAGAACAAAAATTCATTGGAGAGGCTTTCCCTTTGGATCCTCTGTCATGGTGCTCAAGGAAACAATGGCCACTAAGCTTTCGTGATACTGATGTAAAGAGAAGTGTCTAACACCACAGACTCGTTCTACAAAAGAACAGGTTAAGTCAATAAATATAATAGTCACTTTGAATCACGTTTTATCTAAACTAGACTAAAAAAATCACATATTTAGATAATGTTTCACCAAGGGTTTATTTTTAAGCACAATGGCTAAACTATATAAGATAATGAGAGTTCATTCAGTAATTCCTTTTGTCTGCTCTAGAATTAAAGAGGTGCTTATACAAATCTAGTAACCAGATAATGTATGAACATGAAGCTACAATGTTACTAAACCATATCATTTTTAAATACTGTAAAATATTACTAGAAAAAATGTGGATGAACCTGGGTATGTTTTTTATTTTTTTTCTTTTAGAGTTGATGCCAAAGCCATAGAGACTAACGAGATGAGAGCAGAAATAGAAATAAATTTTCAATGGAAACATAATATCTGAGGTGGGATTAATAAGTTTCATCCTTTGGTTCAAGTAAAATGACTCCTCTGCAGAGTTAAAATATAGAGGACAAAAACACCAAAGAGTTGACCTCTACCAGAATAAATGATTTCCTGGACAGGAGTCAAGAATGCTTCTATGTTCTCAACAGTGCTCATCATCTTGTTGGCCTTCAGTCAGTGTTCATAATTATAACATGTCTGTCCCCACTGTGACCTCTAAGAGAACTTGTCTTCCAAGTCCTTTCTTCTGAGAAGAGCATCCCTCTCCTCTACTCCAGGGCCAGCCCACTTCCTTCATCAGGGA
>NW_006430735.1:4477368-4503820 GCF_000325575.1 Pteropus alecto
TCTTGTATGGATCCAATTGGCCTCAGCTGGAGGTCCAGATGGTTCATTCCTTATTCCCCAGCAGGGTTTCAGCAGCATCCACCCCTTCCTGGTCTCTGTGCCATTAGTGCCATCAAGCCTTGAATGTTTTCCCTAAATTCTAACAGCAGCTTAGTTAAGCATGTAGATTTTATTCCCATAGAATAGAGTCAGCAATAGAAGGAAGAGAGCTCCAGAAAGGGTCCAATATCTTCATATGATATAAATGAGAGAGGTCTAATTGTGAAGTATTCGAAAGTTGGTTTTTATTCATGACATTTCCTGCATATATAAATGACTGAGTATCTATATATCTATATCTATCAATATCTATTGATCCATCTATCCTTTGACAGATATGTCAGAATAACAGATGGTCAGAAATCATTTGAAAAAATACCATAAATAGACATATATAGACACATATAGGTATAATAGATATATATAGAGAGAGATAGAATAGATAGATATCCATATCTACAGCTATGCTCATACAGATATATATATAAAATTTCAAAAATTAAAAACTGGATAGGTACCTGTTTAATAAGTTACAACGGATAAATCTATATCCATAGTCATCTATCTATATGAACATTTATAAAGAGTTTCTGACAATTTGTCAATTTCCCTGTGGTTGCCATACTATACAAGATTTTCACCAAATTCAAAGAGTACATTTGGGATGATCTGACTTAAAATACAGAGTCTATGTCAAATGCAAAATTCAATCTGGGAGACTTTCTAAGGTAACCAAAACAGAATATATTTTCACCTCATTTGAAGTATACATTTGGGATGTCTGACTTAAGATTTGGGTTATGTAGAGTATACAAATTTCACTTTATGAACCCCAAAGAACTTTTCAGTCATCTTCCAGAACAGGCTAATTAAGGAAATTTGTTAGTTTTCTAGGGCTTCTGTAAAAAATCACCACAAACTGAGAAGCTTAAAAACATTAGAATGCATCTCTCACAGTTTTGGAGACTAGAAGTCTGGAATCAGGGTATTGACAGAGCCATGCTCCCTCTGAAGCTCTTGGGCTGAATCTTTCCTTGCCCCTCTAGCTTTTGGTGGTTGCTGGCAATCCTTCATGTTGCTTAGTTTGTGGCAGTATGACTCTCATCTGCCTCAGTCTTCACAAGGCCTTCTTCTTTGCATCTTCTCTGTCTTCAAATCTCTCTCACCATTGAAAGTAGGACCCACCCTAGTCCAGTGTGACTGCATTTAACTTGATTACATATGCAAATACGCTATTTCTGAATAAGGTCACATTTCCAAATATGGTGCCAGAGGTTTAACTTTAACATAACTTTGGAGGGACACAACTCAATAAACAGGAAACATTTAACCAATGTGAGTGAAGAGCCCCTCATGCCAAGGTCTGAGGAGATAGGTCTCAGACTACAATAAGGTATGAATACAGAAAACAAATAGTACTGCATCTAGGACCCTAAAAGGGCTAAAGAAACTAAGACAATTTTTTTTCAGCAGAAAAGAAAAGCTTTATTAGAAGGGAAAGCACACTTCCAGACATGGAAGCAGGCCTGAGCAATAGAAGCGTGACTCAAAGGCCCAGACGAAGATACTTTTGATAGTGAAAGCAAGTGTGGTAAATAATTATGCCAGGACAATTGGCATAAACCCGCACTATGCTGAACAAACTGTAATGCATATTCACCTTAGTCCTAAAGGGAAAAATCACAATATTTGATTCCTAAATTGCAAGTATCAATTTGCACTTGAGTTGCTTCTCAAATGGGCAACTTCACGTAAGGCGCTCTAGGGTTAGGCACAGCAGGGATTTATATATTTAATGATGCATAATAATTTCTTTAGAGCAAAACTAGTTTATTGAAAGAAAATGTTTATAAGTATTAGGGTGTTTTAGTTTATCTAGTAATCTGCAACTGTTTTGCTCTGAACGTTTCCATGCACTTACAAATAGAATTAGCTACATTTAAGTCTGAATCTCATCTCCAAATTTTGTTGGTTGGCAGTTCTCAAAGAACTGTCTCTATGTTGTCTTCCCTCAGTGTATTTGATCACATTTGGCAAGAATGTTACTAGTTACCTTCCCTGAATCTTGCTTCTCATGCCACCAAAATTAAACCCGTCATCTAAAGCCTTAAGGATAAACTGTACGAAAACTGCTTAGATATCCAAGGTTACTGAAATTCAAATGCAATAATAGAGTGAAAAGTTTTGCTTTGGTTTTAATTCTTGCAAGAAAAATGTAGGAGGGAAAACTCAACCTGCTGATAGTTTATCTTAAAAAGTAGGTCAGCTCACAGAATGAAAGGATGACCATTAACTAGAAGCTTGGGTAAAACACTATGTTTGCCCTTTTAGAGACTAGCTTTTATGACATCTTATATATCTGTCTATCTGGGTCCTAGAAAATAATAATAAATTACATAGTTTGGAGCCCACAATGTTAGGTACTAGTGTAGCTACATAAAAATTAAACATGACAAGTCTGCATACATTTTTGTGGAGTATTTAAGATATACTTACACATATAGCTAGAAAATGCAATAACAAACTGGTGACTCCAACTAAAAATAAGAGCATCTTAAAGCAGGATGTCAATTAGTGTGGACTAAATCATAAAGAAAGTTTCCAAATGTTATAAACACTGCTCCTTGAAAGTGAGTAGACAGAAGAAAATATACCAAGAGAGAAAGAGAATGCAAAGGCACCAATAGAGAATAGAGAAAGGAACTAACATTTATTGAGTAACTACTATGCGCTAGTCAGTGTACTGGACACCTTACTAATATTATCTAATATGGCCCTTATGGCAAGCCTGGGAGGTAAGTATAAGTGACAAATAAATCATTAAAGTGACAAAGCTAGAAGGCAGCAGAGAGAATATCTAAGAAAAAATTGGCTGAATCCAGAACCTACTTTTGTGCTCACCTCCTCCACCCCTCCCCACCTCCCCCTCACCCCCCACCATGGAACCTGCTCCACGTAGTAAGGAGATTGGCCTGGCAGCCGCCAAGGCCTTTGTGCTGGGAAGTTGCAGGGTCTCCAAGTAAGAGGAGCCTTGGCTCTCTGGAGCATCTACCTTTTCAGGAAATAGTTAACACACTGAGGTGAAGTTCCCTCA
Organism: Pteropus alecto; assembly: GCF_000325575.1. Taxonomy (NCBI): domain Eukaryota; kingdom Metazoa; phylum Chordata; class Mammalia; order Chiroptera; family Pteropodidae; genus Pteropus; species Pteropus alecto. The sequence goes on from NW_006430735.1 coordinate 4,480,502, forward strand.
TTTGGGAATTGGCACATAATTGTCATTTTCTCTTCTACAACTATTTAAAGGAATAAGACTTCAGTTATTCCAAGGAAATATGTAGGAAAAAAGTGACTTTAAAGAGCTGCCTGTGGACGTGATTTTTAGCAGCTTGAATATATATTAAAATAAGCTATAATGTAAGTGTAAATGTGATGAGTCAGTATACTGCCATTTTGTGTATTTCAGAGTCATTTTTCTTTACCTGTTTGACATGAGTTACCAGATTTCTTTTTTCTTTTACATGCAAAAGACTATACAGGAGGGGATGGCAAAGATAATCATTTAACTCATTCTGGAAGTTGTTCAGCTTGACTATACACTCAGGGGTCAAAGTTTCAAATGTTTCCAAATAATTATCACACAGATAGTCTATATAGGAATGACTAATTGATAAAAGGTATCCTAAATAAAGAAATTCCTTCAACTGATATAAGTTTTAACATGTACTTTCTCATTACTGGATAAGAATCTTTGGGTTTCTTAGTACACAATGACAAAAGGAGCTACAGATGCTATCTCCTTACCTCGTCACATGGGACTTTATTTCCACTGGTTAATTAGCATTAGTAAAGCCATATAAAATTCTAAGATAAAAAGGCTATACATATAAGGCTATACTATACATATAAGATGTTGGTGAATGTGCTATCAGAAGCATTATCTGAGTTTTCTTAAACTGAAATACGAATTCTGCTTAAGGTGCTTCATATTCCTTAAGATGAGAATTTTAGCAAGGTAAATTTCATACTCATTAAACTCAAGGTTTTAGCTAGGCAACCCCTAGTAGCTAGTAATGTGTAAAGATGCTTTTCTCCTTTGATTTAAGTGGGCAGATGTACAATACATTAACTTATAAACAGGTTAAGAGCAAATAACTTTCCTTCCTCTGTAATTTGCTAAAGAAAACTATCTAGGAAAAGAAAAGGGGGGCGGGGATGATAAAAAATTAAATGCTTTTACAAGGTTATTAAACTGAGTTAAATAAGAGCTCCCTCCATTCAGAACATTGGCTCATTTGAAGATCTGTACTATGTACCAATTCTGTGCCAGGCATTCAATGTACAACCTGAACATGATGGACACAGAGCTTTCAGTCTAGTCAAAGAGGTATACAATTAAATGAGCAATAAAGGTAGAATGTGGTAAGTGATGAGGAGTTTGCTTTCAGACTTGGAACATCAAGGAAGGTTTCTTGGAGAAAGCAATGTCTAAGCTGACTCATACTATGTAAGGATGAGTTACCTAGACAAAGATTTGGGGTGGACTAGGATGAGAGTCAGAGTGGGAAAAGGGTTTATTGAGGACATTCCAGGCAAAAGCAACCATGAGTCCCAGGGCCTATGGTATATTCATATTATATTCAAGAAACTAAAAACAGTTCAATATGCCTGAAGCACAGAGAGCTCCTTAGATAGGACTTGGTTCATACAAATACATTGAATGACATAGCCATCAACCTTACCCTCGAGGAGGTTAAATCTATGTGGGCACATAAAACTAAACTGTGAATCAATGAAGGATTAACTAAAGAGGAAAGAAGTGTTCAAAGAAGATCAAATCAGTGGGGGAAAGAGACCTCACTCTGCTGCCTTCTCTATTTGGTTTTGTGAAAATGAAAAGTGGGATACCTATAATGATTCAAGCTAGTTAGAAGAGGTTTAACAGCTGTCTAAGTATGCTCTCTGGTTCTCTTGCAAAAGGAAGATGTAAATCAAAAGTGCACAAGGAAATACGAGTGAATGTCAGTATTTGACTGAGGGTAGGAGCATGTGGTAAAGAAGCCACATGGCAAAAGCATCAGGTAACCTAGGAGAGGGCAGAAGTTGGTCAAGAATTTAGTGAGTCAATACATATGGCCCTTTGATCTGAGTGGGAGTTCAGTAAGTGGACCAGAAAATTGCAACAGGAGGCATACATAGTAAAGAGGATACCATTACTATTCTTTAGGGAAATTCTAAGATCTAGCCATAAAACTATTGCGGAAAAGTAGGCCCTGAACTACCTTTTAAACATCAAATCCCTTATAATCCCATACAAATTGTAGACAGAAACTCTAGATGCTTCCACCAGCAGAAAAGAGGCAAATTAAGACTAAGGCACTCACATTAATTTTAATGCACTATTCACTGCAGTGGTCAATCCTCACAAGGCTTATATGTCACCCACAAATAGGTCATTTTCATAAGAGGATTATTAGACACTTAAGTTAGTGAAGAGGTTGGAGACTTTATCCTCTTTTGCTGTTGTCAACTTACTGCTCTTTTTGTGGTAGTGAGGATCGTATCACTCTAAGGTACCTATAGGAAGGTCTGCCAGCAACAGGATGCAGTTTTTTCCAGTGTACAGTTTAGATGTGTGTGTGTGTGTGTGTGTGTGTGTGTGTGTGTGTGTGTGTGTGTCTTAGAAGAAAAAAAACAAAAGTGAGGAAGGAAAACAGTGAAGGGAATGAAATGAGTCAGATATATATGTAAATAAAGAGAAAGAACATGTAAGAAAAAAATGAAAGAAGACAAAACAGAGCAACAAAAGTATAAGGTGGAAAGTGATGAAATAATTGGTTAGGTGTGTTACACAAGACTATCATTTATATAAATGTTTATATATAAAAACAAAATTACAGGGTGTTTCAGGGATACCACATTTACAGGTAGTTTTTTAAAAAACCTACTAGAAAGATTGCATCTAGTTCATAAAATGATTCCCTCCGTTAGGGGAGTAGGGTGAAGAATGGGAATAATTAGGTGAAGAAAAGAAAGCCAACTTTATCTCTGATTTAAATCCAAAGCAAAATGTGAAAACAGCTTCATTCGTAAATTCCAGGTGGGTACATTGGTGTTTACTATATTATTCTCCATAGTTTTATGGTGTGTGTGTTCAACTTTTCAAAATAGAAAAAGAGGGAGAAATGGAAAAGATTTTGATAACAAGTATAAAAAGCATCAAGGTACATGGTCTATCAGCTCATTACCAGCCAAGGGAGACAAGCTAATATTAATGTCACAGCATCCTGAGAGTGACTGGAGGGCAGTTTCTCTCCAGGATAAAGATAATTATCTTTGGTGTTTCTTCTAGTCCCAATATGGTTTTCTGATACCCCCTCCAAGAACCACTCTGGCTGCTCCGTGATCATTCTCTGTGGCTCAGCTTTGTTTACTTTCTGAGATGCTGATTAGCTGATGTGTTTTTTGTCAACTGAAATTTACAGACACATTACCATGTTTGACAGGCACTGTGAGCTACAGTACAAGAATTTCCTGAGGAGAAAAGAGCAGCGGGCAGTACTAGATGCCTTTAGTCCTTTCCAGCCTAGGTGGTGTTTCCTAGCTCTATTAATGGCATCGGTGTGAAATGTTAAAAATCCTTCACTAAAATTCTTCTTCATCAGGTCCCTGTATTTCGAAAAGGCAAATTTTCTTTTAAGCCAATATATAATGGTATAATAGATACTTGTAACACAGATTCTTACTAATAGGCTATGTTTACCAAGCAAGAAAAGCTTTTTGTATCTTAAGACAGGGAGCAGGATTCAAACTTCCAGCTAACAGGTTACCCAGGCTCTGAATAATTGCAGAGCTAGGAAAAGAGAAACTGAGGTGCTGTGAAAGACAAGTGAATAGAAGCAAGTACACAGAAAAAAAAAAGAAAAAAAAGATTGCTTTGTGTATTATATTGTTCAGGAATTATAGTAGCTCGAAGGAATGGACAAGTTAATGAATTTCTTGAGGTTACATACTGAGGTTAATAGCAGATAGAATCAATGGATTACCCTACATCTGAAGGGGAAGAAACAATGACATGTAGAGAGATTTTTAGATATCATTCAGGCACAAAGTGAGCCTTGAACACAAAATCTAGATATACTGAGAAAGTTTCACTGAAGATTAGAGGTGAAGTGGAATTCTGTGATTTAAAAAGTACATACGATTTTTTTGTCTATTTTCCTAATATAAGTCATGTCAATACACACTATCAGTCTGCTAACCCCGTTTTACCAGAAATAAAACTAGGTAAAACATGTCTGAGGGTCACAAAGCAATGAAGATTATAAATTACCACTTCTAGGCCTGTTGCTTAGCTACCAAACCAGTCTGTCTTCTTACCCCGTAACTGCCTGCAGCATTATTTGCAGTTGTTTAAATATATTTGAGCAAATTCTGAAGTAGAGACCAAGAAATTATTATATGAACTCAATTAAATGAAAGAAAAATTCTTGAATGTTTAAGATAAAAATCTATGGCCTGAGCTAGAGTCTGAAAGTACTAAAAGGGTAAACTGCAGCTTTGGAGTATTTCTGGTCCCTGGTAGAAATTTCAGTAGTAGAACTAGAAGCAAGGGGACAATTGATCACTCATCTGAAAGCAACTGCCAGACAGCACTTTCTTTGATGGTTTTGTGCTAAAGAAGAGACTGGTTTGTTTCCAGTCTAATGGGAATTGACAGTTAAGCTGCCAATCTTCTAACCTTGTTATAGACATATGCTATATACATATGTTATGACCATGTACATTTATCCATGTGTATATACACACACAAAGAAATACCACTCCCAAATATATTTATGTAGATAGAGATTTATTAAGGAGACATTGGTACCTTGTTTGAGATGGTAAAAGCTAAATATTATATAACCGTGGTACAATTTCTCTTATTACTAAATGAGTCAAAAAAGAAAAAGAAAAAATAAGCACAATGAAATCAAAACAAAAAACTGAAGTTCTAGCAGATGCTTCTCCTGTGTGATTTTTTTTCCTAAAGAGGATGAAATGCAGATGCAAATGAAAAGTGAAAGTTTAAATGCGTTTTGTATAAATGTGAGGAGTAAACATGTTGAGTGGCTGAATTAGTTGCATATGTGTTGAGAGAAGTGTGATATTTGAAGAGCTAAAATTGGAGGTGAGCAATGACAATGACCAAGAAATAAATTGTCTAGGTGTTAGTTTCAATACAGGAGATGAGAAACAAATAGGGACTGGAGAGAAGATAGGGAAACATTTTGATCAAGTTAGGTTTGGTAGGGGTTTGAGAATATATGAAGAGAGGAAAATAAGCTGAGTACAGGATTAAGGGAAAAGAAGAGCGAGAAGCTCATACTCACATACTATAAGCTAGGGGTCCCTAACCTCCAGAGCCGAGGACCAGGAACTGGGCCGTACAGCAGGAGGTGAGTGGCAGGCAAGCCAGCAAAGCTTCATCTGTATTTGCAGTTGCTCCTCAGCGCTAGCATCACCACCTCAGCTCCATCTCAGATCATCAGGCATTAGATTCTCATAGGAGCACCAGTCCCGGGTGCCAAAAAGGTTGGAACCACGGCTATACGTAACCACATAAATATAATTTCAAGTTAATTTGCAAAGGTGATATTAATATGCAGTTAAAAGGACAGATGAAAGTAGCAGAATAAATGAGGAAGAAGTAAGCTATTTGGTAACTAAGAGAGATCTAAATGTTTATATCATGACAACTTAGTTATCCAAAGTGGTGTCCCAGGATGATGGAGGGTAAATCTTCCAAGTAAGAGAATATCTAAAATAACCCCTTAAATCCCATTATAAAATAAAGTAATCATTTTGTTGAAAATCTCACTGAGATATACGACACTCCTCCCTGCTCAAATAAATATGCAGAATAGTATTTATCCTTTTTTTGGTAACATAGAATCTATATTGTGAGCATCTGCTGTTGTTCTGGATGTCTCCAAGCCACTGAGGACTTCTGATTTCAGACTGGAGTCACTGAATTCCTCCATCCTACTGGTCTATTCCAGTTGCCAGTTCTTAACATCTCTTCCCTGGCAAGTCCAATGGTATGGAAGGTAGCCTCTATGCTAAATGACCTCAGACTCTGCTGCTCCAGTTACTTATTCAGTTTCTTCCTTTGTCCCTGGGCCAGCTTCCCAAGCATCTTTTGCTCACTTTCTGGTTGTAAACTAACATAAAGATTGACAGAGGGGAAATTTGTTTTAGTCATTTTATGTTATATTGACTCAATGTGGCAAGTCCAATGGTGTGGAAGGTAGCCTCTATGCTAAATGACCTCAGACTCTGCTGCTCCAGTTACTTATTCAGTTTCTTCCTTTGTCCCTGGGCCAGCTTCCCAAGCATCTTTTGCTCACTTTCTGGTTGTAAACTAACATAAAGATTGACAGAGGGGAAATTTGTTTTAGTCATTTTATGTTATATTGACTCACAAAGAGAAATGTGGTTCTACTCTGCTAAGTAGCAAAATGTGAGATTCATGCGTGAGCTGTATTCTTATTTAGAGATATTTTATGTTAAATTTTGGATAGTGAATATTATATACCACTTGATAGTTAAGGGGGTGGGCTGCCTTGGTATTATCACCTTGTATTCTCTCATTTCTGATTTTTCCCTTACACCATCCTTGTTCAGACTGTCCACACTCAGCCTTGATCATTTTCCAATTTTTATATTGTTACTTCTGGGCTGGAGCAAGAGCTCCAGAGAAGCTCTGCTCTGTTATCCATTCCAAAGTAGGATATACATAAAATTAGAACTTTTGGAAAACATGTCACTACCTTAAACAACAAAATCTTCCACAACTCCTACTTCTTAGCCATCTCTCTTTCTTTCAGAAAGGAGACAGGAGAGATTAGATGAAATGAGGCAAAGCATTTCCTCCCTTAAGAATCTGCTTGCTCAGTAACTTAAGGTTTTGCTACTACACGTAATATCCCCTTTGATTTAAATGTCTTAGGATAGATACAGCCAGGATTTCTTAGGATAGATACTGAATGTGAATATGCACCCAAGCTTAATACGAATGACCTGCATGCCTCAAAGGGTGTTTGTTATACCTCCCTCTGAAATTGTTAGATATAGATAAATGACCCTTCTTATATCAGAGGGAGAGTTTCAGGTTTGTCTTTGGGCTTTGTTTTGCTTTTGTCTTATTTAAAAGGGATGTATCCTGTACTCAGCAGTCAAAAAAGTTTCTTCATTACTTAGAAGTGTCTGTATGTAATGACAAAGAACCAGAGACAAAGAGAGTGAAAAGTATTAATGCCTTAAGAACTAGGCACGAGAATCTGAAAGTCCTTCCAAAAAAACAAAATCAAACAAACAAACTAAAAACCCATAAAATTCAAGAAGGCAGCATGAGTGAGCAAAGAGAAGGCAAGATAACTAAAAAAGCAAGAATGAAATACTGAGCTAGACTCAAGCTAAAGGTATGCTACTCATTCCTAAAGAAGGAGCTGGTTGGCAGTCAAAGTCCAAACTGTCCTTATGTGATATGTTCGTTTCTCAAATAACTGATAACAAGAGAACTCCAACTGCAATTTTCTGAGGTCACTCTTCCTGTAGTTTATTTTTTAAATAGCTCAAGCCTCCATTCTTCATAATCCTGTGAGAATTTTACATGTTTCACACACTTCTGAGAGTTATTAGAGTCGAATGCTTTCATGGTCACCTCTTATCTTGCTTCATAACAAAATCAACTAAAATCAGATATTACACATCTGTGTTTTTAAAGTCCTTCAACCAACTTCTATTCTTCCCTTCCTGCCACCATGGAAATTTCTCATTGGAAAACCTTTCCTCTCAAAGCCTAGCTGTCTAACACATTGGAGCATCACTCATCATAAGAATCTTTAAACCTCGCATTTTATAGTGTCCTAAACCTCTACCTCCCAGGCTACCTGAGTAAATTCTAGATCCCTTGTTATGCAAAGTTATTCAGCACTCAGCTGTTCCCTCCCTTTCACAATTATGACTGCACATTGGAATCACGTGAGAAGCTTATAGCACACCAACATCCAGGCCCCAACCTATACCAAATGAAGTGTTGGTGGGTGAGGCTAGAATATCATTTTATTTTAGAAACTCCCCGGGTGATTCTAATGTACAGCTAGAGCTGAAAACTTTTCTAGGCCAGTGCTTCTGAAATTTTACTGTGCATGAAAATCATGGCGGGGGACGGGGGGACTCTTGTTAAAATGAAGTTTCTAATTCAGTAAACCTTAGGTAGTAGGGCTCATGACTCTGCATTCTAATAAGCACCCAGTACCACACTTTAAGCACGATTCTAAACCATCGATCTCCAAACCTATTGCATACTGGAATCACCTGGGGAGATTTAAAAACTGATGCCTGGGTCCTAAGCCCAGAAATAAAAATTTTAAAAGTTTTAAAAATTTTAAGTGCTTCCAAATCTGTTTTAGACCATGAATGCAGGAAGAGTGAGTTTGTCATATCTATCATCTCTTCCATTTCCAAATCAAAAGCCATCTCTCCAATATGAATCTGGCTGCTCCCCTAGTATTCAAAAGCTTCTATAGTTGGCTCTTATTTTAAACAGCATTTTTCCATCCCAATTAAAGGATGTTATATGTGTGTCTAAGACATTGACTTAGTAAGTCAATATTTGTTATTATCAACTAATACTTTTATTTCCAAAGACCCAATACAGTAATGGCTTTAAGTACTATCTTTAGCAGATATTTCTAAACCCAGGTAGACTCTTTCACTCATCAAATCTCAATAATAAGACCAATAAGAAATTGCTCCATAATTGGCACCCCGACATGGGCTCTTTATAAAATTAATACTTAAACAAGGATGCCAAGGTCTTAACCTGGGGGTAGCCAATGAGCTATTCATTGCATAGGAGTCCCACGTATGTAAAGCTAATCACTAGTGAGTCTATATAGATAATCTTTGGTTGACTACAGCATGAGCTTTATAGACTGACATTTCTGTGTTCAAATTCTCTATTCAAAATATTACCTGTGTGACCTTGGACAGGTTTACTAACTTCTGAGTTCAATTTTTCCTATATATAAGAATTAAAATAATTAAGCCTGCATTATATACAAACACTATATACATATATAGTACACATAATACATATCTAAAGAGAATTTAAAGAGAAATATATATATTAAGTCACTGCCTGTCCATAACACTGTGCTTAATAAAAATTAGCAACCTTTCTTTGCATATTATACTGTAGGCAGTTTGCAATGAAAGCTGGCAAGCCAGATTTTAAAAAACATCAGTACTTTCATAGCTTGATTTTATACCTATTTCTAATTCAAAGGAACACTATAAAGCAGAGCAGTATACTAGATGTTATAGAGAACTCTGAGGGCAGTAGATATGTTTTCTGTATTTGAAAAGCATATCACTTACTGTCATGCAGGATAAACATAAATATATACATACTAAAACACACAGCTAGTTTCAGCTGTGCAAAGAATCAAACCTAAGGACTGTACTGTTGCTGAGAGACCAAGCCCTGGGGCCATCTATCTGTGAAAGCTGCATAAAAATGATGAGTTTGTACAAAATTTTTAGGGCACAAAGGAAGAGTCTTGGTGTGACAGAAAAGGGAAAGCGGTCAGGTGAATAAAGGTGACTACTATTTAAGCAGTGTCATTGGCAGGGTTTGCTGGCAATATACTTCCAGCAGGAAAATTTTACAGATCAGTATTTAATGACCTATATTTTTTAATGACTGAATATAAAATGAATTAGATTTTAAAATCTTAAAATTCTAAGGTACTTTGGGATTCTCCTTTGTCTTTTCTGTCAATTCTGTAGTGTTATATACAAGAGACATAGTTCAAGAGATTTAAAGAGTATCCTATTACCTTGAAGATCTGTCTGATCTGCAATTGCCTTGCTGTTGTGTGCTTTTTCTGCAGAAACTCGAGATGTTTGAATAGTTTTCACTCCAGACTACTTTTAAGTCTTTTCCTAAAGTGAAATGTATGTTTGTCATGTGTATTTGGCAAGAAGGACAGGAAAGTAGATAGAGCTTTTATTGTACTTGATACTCTGACAATTTGAGTTTCATTCACCTATAATGAGATGGCTAAATTTCACTATAAATAGTAGTTGTACCATCCTCTGATCAACAGGCTCCATGCTTGTGTAACCAGATGGTATAAATGTACATGCCGAAACGTCAGCAGACTCACTTCATATTAACAATGTTGAATTGATCAAATGCCCTTTAAGATTATGTGTAAATGGATGCTGTGATATGAGATAGCTGGGATAGCCAGCAGATTTTCCAGCACTACTCAGCACTATCCTGAGCTCAGCTGTCTTTTTATCATTTTTCTACTCATCTTCTTTTTTAAAAAATCATCTATCAAGGGCACATGAAAACAAGGATTATTGCAAAATCCAACTCTTTCACTACATTGTTGACTCTAAAGAGGTCAGGAATCACTCTTCTAACTTCTTATATGTGGAGCCTTAAAAAAGATGTCTCTGTACTAAAAAAGGCACAAGTCTTTTCAATTTGGGAGCACTCCAGTATTCAAGTGCTATACATAGAACAACTAGATGGGTTGTCTATCATGCCTAAGTCCCTATGGATTCAATACCTGCTTCATTTTTATACTCAAGGTGTGGTGGTTTAATATTTAAGTTCCATGTAACCACACAATGAGTACACAACAACGAAATGCTATAAAATCTGCAATACTTGAACCCATCATTTAGCTGAGGTTGCAGGGCAAGAAACAAATCCAAAATCCAAGGAAATGTACTCCAAGGATAAATGAAAAGCAAGAACTTGCTAACCTGGGGTAGATGCTGCTGGACACACAAAATAACAATTCAGCTAAAATATTTAAAGAATTGCTACAGGCCGAGTGTGGGCTAGCCAGAAAATATAGAACTTCTGGGGGCTGCAGACATAAAGGGAACTTGTACCCACTCGCAGGCCCACTCCACACAGATCTTGCCAAATGTTCACACAAAAAGCTGGTGAGAGTACTAAGAAAGCCTCCCTTGAGATAAAGTGCTAGGGAGGGAATAGTATACTGGAAAAGCACAAAACCCCACTTGAATTCTTTTCTCCTAGGATCAAAGGCCTTAAACTGTTGAAGGGAAACAGTGTCTGATGAAAACTCATAGCTAAGGGATTGGTATAGGAAAAAACTCTCTAACCCTAGGGGAGGGGCAGGAACAAGTGCTGGGCCTAGACCATTAAAGGACTCTCCAGGTGGGTAAGTGACAACATCTTGAGAAGTTTCTACTCCCATGATCCGAGATACTGTACCTTCCTAAAACTCAATTTTAATTAGAACAACAGAGAATACTCCAACACACACACACCCACGCACACACCCACACACACGCACACACCTATCATGATGCAACTAAAGCTAGTAGCAAGAAAAAGCGACACTCTAAACACAAGGTAATGCTAAAAGATTTGACATTGGTTTTACACAAAAGGTACCCATAGCAACCACTTGACTGACTCCAACTCCCCCTATGCTAAAGACTTAGCAGAAGGAAAGGTGTTATAATATCTTTAGACATAAAAATCTTTTATTTCAGTCTTTGCTATCCTATACGAGATGTATAAATGCCAACAAGAAGTTACGAGGCATCAAACAAAGCAAAGAAAAACAATACATGTCAAGAAAGAAAGCAATAAATATACCCAATCTCAAATATGGTACAGATGTTGGAAACAACAGACTAGTAATTATAAATAACTATGATTAATATATAAAAGACTCATGTGGAAAAGGTAGACAACATGCAAAATCACATGGTAATTTTAGTAGAGAAACTGAAGCCATAACAAAAAAAATTCAATGGAAATGCTAGAAATTAAAATATAACACAGATGAAGAATGGCTTCAATGGGATAAACAATAGACTTGACTGCAGAATAAGTGAAATTTAAGATAAGTCAGAAGAAATTAACCAAATGAAACAGAAAGGAGAAAATTGGTTAAAAAAAATAGACCATGGAACTATATCAAACAATCTAACATATGTGTAATCAAAATTCCAGAAGAAGCGAAAGGAACAAAATAGAAAAAAAAATGTAATAAAACAATGGTTGAAAATTTTTCAAAAATAAATGACAGACATCAAACTACAGATCCAAGAAGCCTAGTGCTCTCCAAACAGAATAAATACAAAAACACACAAGAAAATAACTATACACATCATATTCGAACTGTTGAAAACTGACAAAGAGACAGTCTTGAACACAGCTGGGGGGTCAGAGGGCAAATATATAATACAGTCACACACCACATAATGACTTTGAGTCACTGAGCTGAAAAATTCCTATCACCTAGGACATCATAGCCACTGTAACGTTGTAGTATGATGCATTGCACACATAGTCTAAACAAAACTACTGTGTTGCTAATTGTATAAAAGTATAACACATATAGTACATAACATTTGATAATGATAATAAATGATGATGTTACTGGTTCTTATACTTACCATACTATACTTTTTATATTTATTTTAGAGTGTATTCTTTCTACTTAAAAAAAGTTTGCTATAAAACAGTATGCTATGTTATGCCTGCAGCAGCCTTATATATATCATGTTTACCACATCTCTAGATTGCATCATTTTCTCTTGACTTGACTTAATCTTGTGTTGTTTTTGTATAGTGACATGCTATACAGTCTTGTAGCCTAGGAGCAATGGGCTATACTATATAGCCTAGGCATGTAGTAAGATATACCATCTTACTCTATGCACTCTATGATGTTCACACAACAATGAAATTGTCTAACAACTCATTTCTCAGAATGTATCCCTTCATTAAGTGGTAAAAATGACTTTTTACAGAACAAAGATAAGAATTACAGTGAACCTCAGCAAAAACAATATAAGGAAAATAATTGAGTGGCATCTTGAGAAAAACTGTTAACCCACTATATACCCAGTGAGATTTCTGTCAAAATAAAAGAGAAAGAAAATGTACTTCAGACAAATAAACTCAGAAAGAGTTCATGGCCAGCACTATACCTAATATTAAGAAAGTTCTTCATCTATGGCCATGTTACCCTGAACGTGCCCAATCTCGTCTGAAATCATAAAAAAGTAAACCATATATATATGTATACACATATATGTATATATATATATGTGTCTGTGTGTGTATATATATGCATACACACACACACACACTACAGACATATGTATGATATAATTTCCAGGAGCAAAAAGAAAATTTATAAAGTTGGCAAGTAAATTTTAGTACATTTACACAATGGCATACCATGTAGCCATTAAAATCAAATGTAGGAAAAAAATATTGATGTGGGAAGATGTTTCCACTATATTGCAATTTATAATATGCACTATAAGGCATATATATAAACTAAATGGTTCCATGTTTGCCACAGGAAAAAAGCATAATATCAGAAAAATAATTCAGAAATATACCCTAAAATTGTTAATAATTATTTTTCAATTTTCGGTTTTTTCCTTTAAACCCTTTGTTTTCCAAGTTTTCTGAACTGTACATATATTACTTTTGTAATCAGAAAAAAAAGTTCTTGAAAATGAAGTTAGGCCATGAAAGAAAATAAAAGAAAGAAAAAAAAGGAAGGAAGAAGGAAGGAAGGAAGGAAGGAAGGAAGGAAAGAAGGAAGGGAAGGAAGGAGAAGGAAGGAAGGAAGGAAGGAAGGAGGGAAGGAAGGAAGAAATGAAAAGAAAAGAAAAAAGAAAGAGGAAGGAAGGGTGAGAGAGGGAAGGAACAGTTTGGAGGTAGTGGTTCTTTGTATGTCTTTGTTTATATTTTAGGATGGGATATTTCATAAAACGAATAGGTCAAAGAGAAAAAGTAAATGCAGAAGCTGGTCAAAAATGCAAGAGAGAGAGAGGTTGTTTAGATTAGATTCAAAGTAGATGGAGATTAGGTGTCCTGGGCACAGGAAGTAAACCAGCCTTGAAGAAAAAAGAGACACATCTTTTTGCCAGTAACTATGTGGTTAGTCTGCCCCATCTTGCAGTTCACAATTAGGAAGTCCACTGTTGCCCCATACCTCTACGCAAGTTTTCAATAGTAGCAAAATAGTGGTAAAAGTGATGTTTTGGTCCCATTAGCTAACTGTCCTGTTGCCCTTTGTCATTAACTATCAGGTCGTTGAAAAAGGAAAAAACAGAAGATGAACAAAACTGCAAAGACAGTTTAGATAATGCATAAAAGCATAGTTTAGAAGAAAACAAAGTTGGAAAATTTCATAATAAACATTCAATTTCCTTAATTAAGAGATAATTAATTGTGTGTTCTTACAGCTAAAGAATCAAAGAAGAGCTTGGCAGAAAAATAAGATTTGCATGGCCAAATGAGATAAATATGAAAACATGTCAACTTAGATGAATAAAGGATTATTGAAAAAGTATGAGGCACCAATCACATTCAGAGAAACCCAGTAATACAGAGACCTACCAATGCAGTCATAAGACTTTCTCCAGAATGCCTTTGCAGTATGGTAACAGGAGCAGAATTGAGATTTAAAAATAAATTGCTTCTCTCAATTAATGCTTGCAAAACACTTTAAAGTCCATTGGTGAGTTATGCCATAGGAAAACAAATACTGTCTTTAATTGAGTATTTTATATTTTGGAAAAGCATGGAAATGAACCGTTTGGTGGAATTCTTGTATTCATTGTGTTATTCACCTTATCTTTAAAAATTTTTTCTCATGTTTGTGAATGAGGCTCATCAGTATTAAAATGAGGCGTATCACCTATCTGAGACATATTTGAATTTGGGTGGGTTGACTAACTCTAGGTAGTATCAGTAGAGCCAGCGTTTTGTATTCCACTATCGCGTCTTCATCTTTTAAATTCGAAACTTTCCCTTATCTATATATAGTTAGGGAAACAAGGCAGAAAAAAAAAAAAACATTTCTTTCACATTACTTCAAAAGGCCTCTGATTAGTCTAAGAGCAGCTATATCAAGTGGCGATGTGCTACTTTGATTCTTCTGACTTCTACAATCACCATATTCAATCATGATAATGATTGAAAACTCCCACTAAGTTGAGCACAGAAAATCCCACAGGAGAACAGAGAAAAGTAAAGGCATCACAACCAGAGACCTGATAGTTAATGACAAAGGGCAACAGGACAGTTAGCTAATGGGACCAAAACATCACTTTTACCACTATTTTGCTACTATTGAAAACTTGCGTAGAGGTATGGGGCAACAGTGGACTTCCTAATTGTGAACTGCAAAATGGGGCAGACTAACTTCACATAGTTACTGGCATAACATTGGATAAATGGCCAGACTTCCCCATACAAGAACCTTCCCGATAAAAGATAGACTTTACCAGGTACAGCATAGAGGGGCCGGCCTCGATTTGTACTGCCTGAGAACTGAGCTCTCCCAAGATGAGTGGGGGGAAAAGCAGAACCAGGCATGCTCAGTTCCATCCCTCCCTCAAATCAACCAATAAGACGACGTCTTTTCTCCTTCAGCCAATGAGGTGGGTAGAGGATAACAAGCATGTTAAGAGAAAAGCCTTCCTCAGGGAAACTGGAGGAGCAAAGAATAAGAATTCCTCCCAACAGAGTTTCTCAGCCTTGCCTCAGGCTGACATCAACACTACCTTTAAGAGACCATTTGAAAGGAGACGGGTCCCTCTTGGGATGATCTTTGAGATCATACCATGCACTTACTACAGAAGCCTCCAGTTTTTACTCCAAGCAGCATTTCATAGTGAAAGGAGAAACGGTGCTCTTATTTTCTAACTGCTTGCTCCTTTAGGGTGCCAGAGACCTTTGACACTTTAAGCATCAAAGTAAAACGGATTGAGACTTCTCATTGCAAGTAAGGTAAAAATCCAATAGTCAAAAAGTAATTGTAATTTTTATTTTATTGAAGTAATGTACGCAGAGTTTCAAGGCTTACAATGTAAACAAGAGTCCCCTGCCTTCAAACTATCATGTTTACCAAGGACAGTAACTTTCAACATTGTGGCTCTTTTTTCTGGCACTTAACTTCATATTGAAATATAACCCTAATCTCTTATGCCTTGATTCACCAATTTAAACATTAGTTTTTAACTTCCTCATACCTGAAGACATTGGCAGTCTTACCCAGCTTTCCCCATCCCATAAAATTAAAAATAACTTTGTATTAAGTCGGTATTTAGTTTCTACATAAATATTTTTTACATATACTTTATACTATTACATTTTCTTAATCACATTTTCTTACATTTTCTTCATTCCATTTCTTCCTGAAGTTAACAATTTATTCACTTTTTTATAATTTTATTTATTTTTATTATTATTATCCATTGTTTTTCTCATAGCTTCTAACAGACTATGGTTTCACTTTTCCATATAGCCAGACCTATTTTTTTTTTTTTTTAACTGTCAGTTCTATGTGTTTCCTGAAGTTACTCTGGTCTCTCTTGCTGCTCTCTGGGCTTGTTGCACAGCTCTCTTCCTGGCATTTGCATTTGCCATCATCTTGGGAATTGCTTTCATTTCTTTCTAGTGTTGGATCTCCTTTTCAGATTCCATGTCATCTTTTTCTTGAATTAACCCTTGATTTTAGAGTAACTACCTAAAAATTAGAGAATGAGAGGTAAAAGCATTTAGATTTTACATGTTTGAAAGTGGCATTATGCTGTTCTAACAATTTCTTTATAATTTGTCTACAGATAGAGTATGGTGTTGAAAATCATTTTCAGCTGAGTTTTTAAGGCATTCTTCCTTCGGATGGCTATTGAAAAATCTGCTGTCATTCTTAATCCTAATAATTTATATGTAACCTGTTTTGTTTTCTTCTGTGGCAAATTTTGAGATTTTCCTCATTATCCTGGTGGTCTGAATTTCATGAGGAAGTACCTTGGTTTGGATCTATCTTACTTTTTTTTTTTAATTAATTGTCCCGGTCCCTCAGAAGTCACTTTCAAGCTAGATTCATATTCTTCATTAATGAAAATTTTTTGTATTATTTCATTAATAATTTTCCTTCCCATTTTCTCTATATTATCTTTCTGGATCATCTATTATTCAAATATTAAAATTATTAAACCAATCTTTGATTTTTCACATCTTTTCTCACCTTTTACCTTTTATTCTATTTTCTGAGATATTTCTTTGACTTTATCTTCCAACCAGTATTTTGATGTTTTTTTCTTTATTTCAGGTATCATGTTTTATTTTCTAATAATTTATTCTTAATTTGCCATAATTTAAATTTTTAACATCTAGTTTTAATTTTATGATAATAGTATCATTTCCTCTCTGAGGGTACGAATCATAGTTTTTTAAAGTTATCCTTTGATTCCTAGATTGCTTATATTTTTGTCAAGTTCCTTTTTTGTTTGTTTTGCTCTTTTTTTCTTGGTTTTGCTTTTTTTCCCCCCAATTTGAAGGTGATTCTTCGTGGCTTATTCATATTTAAAAGTGATGTACTCTAAGACTTATTGGAAACTTCACGAGTGGGTGAGGTTTGTTAAGAGTATACACACTCTTCTGTGGGGATTGGGTGGCCCACTAGCCTTTCTGCTAGATCATTAAAAATTTCAATATCTATGGTTATTTTCTCTGTGACTTTTCACTTTCCTCAGAGAAGGATCTTCCAAATTCTTGCCTCAGGGAGGTGACTGCTGATTTTCTGGGATTTGAGCAGGAAATGAAGGGAGGGGTATGTTCTCATCATTCATTGTATACAATTTCACTTAATCTATTCTGCTTTGAATTAGCCAATTTACCCACATCCATCTTTGTGCCTGATAAGCACAAATCTAAAACACTTATAATAAAATTTCTTCTGAAACCAAACCTTTAATTTCCTCTGGAGGTGGCAGGAGAATGGGCACATGCTGCATGAAGTAAGAGTGGGGACTAGATTTCTTTCTAATCCTAATTTATATTTTAAACCAATTCATTTGTTTTTAGTCCCCATCTTAATACTTGTCTTAGTTCATTCAGGATACTATAACAAAATAACATAGACTAGGTGACTTATAAACAGCAGAAATTTGCTGCTCACAGTTCAGAAGCCTGAAAGTCCAAGGTCAGCTTGCTAGCATGGTCAGGTTCTGGTGGGGGCTTTCTTCCAGGTTGCAGGTTGCAGACTTCTCATATAGCCTCACATGGTGGAAAGAGCAATGGAGTTACCTAGGGCCTTTTTTTATAAGGGCACTAATTCCATTCATGATGGCTTCTCCCTCCTGCCCTAAACACCTCCCAAAGGCCTTACTTCCTAATACCATCACCTTGGGGGTTAAAATTTCAACAAATGAATTTGGAGGGGTGGGGTAGAGGAGACACAAACATTCAGACCATGACACTCCTCTTTCTGATTAACTGATGTCTCTAATGTCTGAGCCTTTCCACAGTTTGACAAATGAATAAGTTTGCACTTTGTTCTCTCTCTCTGCTTTCTTTTAAGATTCATCTTCCCTTGTCCTCTTACATGTTTCTTCCATCCACTTGTCACATTTCTACCAATTTTTACCTTTCTTGTCCATTGCTGTTTCTCTCCCATTCTCATTGTCATGTATTTTATAAATCAATACCTGTTTTATTCCTTACTGTAATTTTGCTATAATTTGGGAGGCAGCAGAGATGAACACATTTGTTCAATCAGCCATGTTTACCTGACAGGTTTCAGTGAATTTTAAAGTGACTTTACTGTGCTAGGCATGACATACCAAGCAGTAAAGGATTTTGTTTCTGCCCTGAAAATCTTAAGAATTAAATATGCTCTTTGAGATAATAGTTCAGGAGTACAAATGAATGCTATAGACAAGAAGTCATATGATTGTTTAGATGAAGTATCAAGTGATATGTGACCTTGATGTAAAAGAGTCAATAGACTCTCGGTCCTGAGGAAGGAAGGAGGCTGTGTCTCAGGCCCAGGAACTGAAGAACCATGTGTCTGAAAGATTGCACCATGTTGTAATGGAATAAGAGCTCCGAATTCCAGTACATGTTTCACACTGATGATTGAAGTCTATTTGATCTATTGATCTATTCCTAAAGTTCCTTCTCCTACCCATAAGCATATGTAACTCCTAAAATGATTTAATTGACTTGCTGTAATATTATAGTTTAAATTTTTATACAGACAGCATCTGAAATTATAATAATTTTTAGCTAGTCCCTGCCTATATTCATCTCTAAAATGTTTTGTTGAAACTTACTCATCCAGCCCTATAGTCTCTTAATTTTTCTTTAATCTTCTAAGAAATAAAGTAAGATAATAGGTATATTTCTTGATGTCTTCCCCCACCATTCTTCCCAAGTCCCAGTAAAAATTACATATATACACTGCATTCTTATCTGACATATATTTATAGATATCTCTCTTTAAACCAAGAAGGAGATACTTATAGCTATGTTTGAAGAGGTAAAAGGTCCAGAAGTTGTTACTGTTTCATTTTACAAAATCAAAACATGTACAAACCCTGTCATAGCTTCAAGTTTTAAAGTTTTAGGGCTTTACAGAAACTTTCAGAATTTCAATCACAGCTTTCTAAAATTTTACAACACTGCCAAGTTAAACAGCAACAGTTTGTGAGATTTATCTGCAGAACACGTGGCTGATGACCTTTAAGGCAACTTGCCTCATATGTCAACTAGAAAAAGACATGAGCTATAACTAATGAGATTAGTTGCTTTTCTTATTTTTGCCCATTTATGTAACTCAATATCTGGTATAATAAATGTAGTATAAGGTCATAGAGGTGTTTTTAAGGGTAGTTTTTCTCTAAAAGATGGCATTTTTTGAAACTAATTATTAAGAAAATTAGAGTTTTTGGCATTTTGATCTAAAATATGTCAATGTTTCTCAAAGTAATTGGGTTGAATTTTTCTACAAATGTGTATATTGGCTTATGTTAATCTTGGCTGAACAAACTGTTACCATGAGATTGCATTTAAAACAACTGGTGAGAATTGTGGAAAACACATTTCAACCACTAATAACTTGCCTCCATATTACACATCTCTTTGAACAGCTCAAAAGAGTTTATAAGACATTTGTTTAAAATGTCTTATAAACATTTATTTATTAAAAATAAATGTCTAATAATATCTTACTAATACCAGACATTACTTTTGTTACAAACAACTTTTTTTCCCATAAGGAATGATTATCAATAAAATGTTACAGATAAGAAAACTGAACTATTTATGCAGGTTTTATTCACCAGTAAGAGAGCTTTGTCCTAAAACAAGAAGCAACAATGCTTACATTAGGTTTTATATGATCCATAGTTCTCACCAAAAGTAGAATAATGTCTAGGTTAACAATAATCTACAGCATAAAAACATGAAAGAGTTCTGGTACTCTAGGGTATTTAGTGCAATATTTGCTGACTTTAGTTATGCAAGCCTGAGGTTAAATGTTGGTCTATTACCTCTAAGCTGTTTAACATGAGGCAAATTTCTTCACTTCTCAGGTTGTTGATATAAGTAAAGGCACCAGATCATGGCAGATAACAAATGGAGACTATTATTAACTTATACAACAAGGTAGAAGTTAATGCATCAAGACTTGCTGGTTCCTGGTCAAAAATGCATCTGAAGGAGATGCATTTAGGTGGAAATTTTGACAGACCTCTTCAGGAGAAATCTGGTCTATTCCTTTTGGTTCTGTATTCTAGACAATACTTTGTACTTTTGTCTAATAACCTAAGAATTTTTTTGTTTTCTTTTTCTCTGTATAAAAAAATTGTTGTCTTCATTGTTGCTAAAACTACAAAACTAACAATAAATCATAATACACCTTCATATATTATTCTGGATAACAAGTTTTTCTGCATTTTTGAGGTTATGGGTTATGTTTAAAATGTTATGTATTTGGGGCAGAAGCATTTTAAAGCCATATTACATACTTTCCTGAGTTAAATAGACTATCTGAAATATCATTTAAAGTATTTTTAATGACCCATGTTCTTTATTGTTAGCAACTATTAAATCATGCTCTATACCTTATTTAAATAAACAATTATTGAATACCTCAATGAAAATAAAATTTATTTTCTTGATGAACCTACACTATAGTATGAGAGAGAGAGACAAGAGAATTAAAAGCTATAGAGCAACTTTACAATAACTGTGCTATAAATAACCACAAGGTACTGTAGGGGCTCAGAAATGGAGCACCTTAATTCAAAGCAGAAATGCGTGCTTTGGGATAAGAACTAGGAATGGTTTTATTTTTAAAAATAAAGAGAAGTTAGCTAACTAAAGAAGAGGGAAGGGTATAGGGAATTTTAGGAACTCAAAGGAGGGTTTGGCACTATAACGAGGTGCAGGTGGTAAAATTGCAAAACAGTTAATGATGGAGAGGTAGGCATTGATGAGATAATGAAGAATTTTGAATGCCAGGCTTAAGAGTTTGACATTTATCATGAAAGCTATTAGGAGTCATTGGAGACTTTAAGGAGACTTAGATGATCAGACTCATATTTTGGAAGGATTATTCCAGCAAAAATGTGAAGAATATATAGCAGGAAAATGAAACTAGTGATAAAAAGGCAAATTAAGGGCCTAGGGCAGGATTCCTGGAGGTGCAGGTTCTGACAGCTCTGGAAGTGCTGGGGTGACTGGGGATATAAAAAGAAAGAGGTAAATACAGGAATGAATAAGAAAACTGATCTGGTCTCAGCAATTACAGAGTAAAAAATATTGGGCATATTCTCCACTGTAAATACCTACTAAACTAGAGAAATATACGAAGGAATTGCAATTTTTTTTTTCTAGCATTGGATGAAAGAGAGAAGAGTTGTGATCTACAGAGAAAGGCGATAGATGATATAAGCTTACAATCACCAGGTTTCTGGCTGACGACATATTCCAAGCTATAACACAGATTAGTAGAGCCCACATACAGAGAAGTGATCTTGCTGGTGAGAAGAGAGATTAACATTCACAGATTCTGAAGTGACTGGAATTAGTTAGAATACCAGAGAGCAGGGATCTATGTAGAAATAGAGCTGCAAAATTTTGCATCAGGCTTTCCCTTCAGTTGGCTATATTCTAAGCTGTACAGCACAAGGAAAGAGTAAATCATGCCTAGCAAAGAACAAGTACTGGGAACCTATGAATTGAATACAGATGTCAAAATTGCACAATGCTGGGAGAGGCTGCAATCAAACCCAATAGAAGTAGTGAGAATTTGCTGAACACTGGACATTTTGAGGTCTCAGAAAGGCTATGCTTAGGACTGGGGCTTTTTTTTTTTTTATCCTAAGGTAAAGATTACTCTAGATTCATCCTAATAAAACCTAAAAAAAAAGTCTAAATATTCAGCAAGTAAAGTTACCAGTAAATTAACTCACCTCTCACAGGGTCAACACTCTTTAAAGGAAGACAACATAATCCAGATTCTCTACAATGTATCTTCCACAACATCAAGCATGTAATCAGAAATTATAATACATACAAAGCAACAGGAAAATATGACATATGACTCCTACTCACCTAAAAAACAAACAAACAAAAAAAGGAGCAGACACAAAATAAGACATTATAAAGATGTTTGAATGACCAAATAAGGATTTTATTTTTTATTATTTATTTTATTTTATTTTTCCCCCCTCTTTGGAGGACAAGGAGAAAGTAATCAGAAAGAGTATCACTTGGAATTCAAGATTCAGATGTAGAGCAGACCTGGGAAACAGTGAAATAAAACAAATAAGACTGATACCAAGTCAGTCCCTCACAATGGGCTGCTGAAAAGCAGTGAAGTAATAATGGCATAGGAATACTGAATGGATGATGTCAGGCACTGAGGAAGAAAGGAAGCCAGTAAGCCAGGTATCAAAGCTTTGCACGATTATTAGATAGTCAGAAATTCAGCAGTTGAGAGTGACCAGAGATTTTTTTTCATTCTTTGCCCATAGTTTACATTCACAATTCTTACTTCTCACAGCTGCCAATGTCTCTGAATGTAGAAGCACCTCTCTCCTCTCCTAATGTGTTTCTTCTAACCTACAAGACGGTTAAAAGCCAGACAGCAAAGCTTATTAAAATCATAGGTTATATTAAGCTTAGTCAAATTATGTGCCACATAAGAGCAAACTGGTTTTGAGAGAGCACCTGAGAAGACCTTCTACAAATGGGAGCAAGAACTTTTGTTCACATGATCTATTTTGGTTTTATTTTTGGTTTCAAGCTATGGTCTAGGTGGGTGAGGTTGCTGGTTAACACAATTCCAGATAAGTAAGGTGTTATTGTACATAAGCAGCATAATAAAATATTGTATGTCATTTATTAAATCTCCTTTAACCTTTGGTAAATTATAAATAAATAATATTAAATAAAAATCTTTCCATTCTGATGTCTTCTTTTTAGCCTATATATTTATTCATCATTTGGAAGATAAACTGAAGATAATTTAATGAGCCAAGATCTAAATTCAAACAAAATTAAGTTCTTTTGGGCAACTACTGACAACATCATTGAATCTTTGGGCTGAGCCTGAAGCTGTTCTTTACAATGGATTGAAAATGGTGATATCATAATTTATAAGGAGAGACTAGATTCATAATGAAGCCTGAGAAGGAT
>NW_006430735.1:4503832-4550756 GCF_000325575.1 Pteropus alecto
ATTTACTAAACTCTAGGGCCACATATCTTGCGGTAATTTTGAGAAATTCTAACTATATTCTAATTTTCCACAAGTATTATCTTTATCCATAACACTATCATCAGGTCGTTTTAAGCTATATAATAATGATGCAGTACAGGGCAAATTCCCCCGAGTTGGGGGAGATCAAGCCCTGCACCAAGAGAAGAGGGTACTTTGGTGGAGAGTGTAGAAAGAATTCAATACACACGCCAACATTAAAGTCAAAAGGAAAGTTTATTAGAGAACAGATAACATTCCACAGAGTGTGGTCTCCTCTCAGAGGCAGAGAGAGAGACAGTGAGAGGGACAGTGATAATAGACAGAGACTAATACAGCGAGAAAGAGAGAGTCAAGGTACTGAGAGGGAAGGTGATAGGGCCCTGGAAAGACAGTGAGTAGAGCTGAGTGTTCAAGGAATTTGATTTATATATCATTCTTTAGCCATGGGGAATGACTCTATTGGTTCCTGTTTCCCCTTCACAGGTGTGGACTTTATTTACCCTATTTCCTTTGATGTGGACATACAGTGAGGAAGGAGAAGAGTATGTAGCTTAAAACTTAAGAATATGTAAAGTGAAAGGCCGGCTGGCAGTTCTCAGCCTTTAATCTATAGGACTCTATTGGTTCCTGTTTCCCCTTCACAGGTGTGGGAAATGGGTTGTTAGCAATCTTAGCAGAAATCTTCCTTTGTTCTGAAGGTGCCCTCCTGGCCTGGCTGCAAGGCTAATCAGCATATTGCAATCTCTGATTGTGGTTTGATAAACATTTTAATTCTCTTGCCCACTCCCTACATTAATAATGTCTTTGGGAAAGCTTATAGGAGACATATTTCTGTAATATTTGGATTTTATGTAATAAACGTGTTACTTTTGTGCGTGATAAAAATAGGAGGTGAAAACTACTATATATACATATGCAGAATTTGCTAGGTGTTTGAATTACGCTGGAATAAAATTAAAGTTCTACTAATCCAGAAAGTGTGTAACAAACCAATTTTTAAATCAAATCGTTTTTGCCTAGCTTTGGCTAGCTCTTAACTACTGTGTGGGCACCAGCAAATCAATCAGAATGGCTGCTACATTTTTTTGACATATTAAAATACCTTAAAATTAAGAAGATATTGGAGTATCTTAAAAATAAATTTAAAAAAAAAAGACATTCAAAAAGACCAACCTTGACCTGAGGAGGACATGGGAAAGGCAGAGTATATAATCTCACAATTTTTGTTTGGTGAAAGCTTATATCTGAAATGAGGACAGAGACAATGGATGCCATGGGATTTCCCTCCTTCCTCTTTTATCCTTCTGACTTTTCCAAGGTTACCTTTGGAATACTGACAAATCATCAGACTCTGTACTAGAGCTCTAAAACAGGTAGCTACCTTTATTTTAAGAACCATCAGCACCTACAAATAAAGAAATGTTATCTTTTTTTTTTCCAGCTCTAGAAAATGAAGGAAATTGAAATCAAGGCATTTCTTTTTCTATTTTTCATAGAACAAGCCTATGTTATAATTATAAACAAACCAAATTGTCAGTTGCTTTTAACTCATTATTTAGGTAGGAAAGAGGTGTTTGAGATGGTTGTTGTTTTTTAAAGAAAAATTGCATCTGCACACATTTGAGGAAACCTTGAATTCCAAGTTAGATTCAATAATCAACAAATTTTTAGTTGGAATGCTGAGGAACAGTATGAGTAAATGTAACTGATTTTTTCTCCTTATGAATATGTGTTGTATTTAAATTTGAAGTTGAAATCTTGGGCAATTCATACATGAAGTAATGGAAATTAAATTGTAATCAACATATTTGAGTTTGTGTTTCTTAATTACAATTGTGTTTACATGCAGAATATAAAACAGAGGGCTTTCGAAAAAGAAGGTATTATAAGAAAATTTAACCTTGAAAAATGAATTATCTCTTTAATTAGTCTATAGCCTCTTGTAAAAGAATTCATAGAAGAATTGCTAGAGAATGTGCTGGAGAATCTAGGGAAATATTGTTTAAAAAAATAACCTTAACATTTAACATCGTCTTCGTGATATCGATTTTCTGAGCAGAAGTTTCATAAAGCCAAATTGCCTGTACATGTTTTCCAGCATGCAATATTTAAAAAAAAAAAAAAATCTCTCTGGAAATGATGATAAATAAATCTTTCTATCATTCACCCTGGCCATAGACACCAGCACGAATATTGGTGCAAGGACAGGAGATGGATACAAAACAAACCACAACTATAGCACTGGGTGGGAGCAGCAGGCATAAGACTCTTAAAATTAGATTCTTCCTTTTAGGTAGGCAGAATGAATAACCACTCACAAAGTCTGAATTAGAAACGTAGAATGTTACAGCTCATGATAAAACTGAGCATCAAAGAGATGAGTGCAGCAGATTAATTACTTAATTTCTCCTCCGCTCCACCTTCTGTTTTCCTAGTCACCATCCTGCCACTTGGCCACTCTATGAGAGGGCCTTCACTGCTTTGTTATTGTCAACAGTGGAGTTATCAAAAATCTCAAACACTCTTTTTTTTTTTTTTTAAGATCAAAAGCCTTGAGCCAGGTGTAAGGCAGGAAAGATTAAAAAGGTAGACCGTCACATATGAGCTTTCTCAAGCCTCCTACAATCCATCTAAGAGTCTTTTTGACTTTTATTGTTACTAGCATTATCCCAGTGCGCCACATTCTTCACATTCCTCCAGCGATGGGTTTGTGCTTAGTGTGAGGCCTGAGGGTGCCACAGGGCTCTTCTCAGCCTTCTTGTTCTACTCTGCTTTCATCAGTCCCTGCATTCTTGCATGGCAGAGGGCTTTTCTCTTCAAGCACTCGTTCCCAAACTTATCAGTAAACTATTGTTCTTATAATTTGGTGCTAGGTGCCTGCTGCAGAGTTGGGGTGGTTCTTGATTCTCCTAGTCCAGGCCCAGTGTTGGATCTCAGAGTCTATGCATCTGGGCCTTGGGGATGGGGCCTTTTCAGTGTTCCTGCCTCTATCCCCATAGCAACCAAATCTCTCTTTGCTTTTGAGGCTCCAAGAGCTAGCTACTCTATCTTGTCTCCTGCCCTGACCCAAATCTTTCTTGTGAGCATCAGAGTAAGCCCATGGAGAAGAGAGTGCAACAACTGTGAACTGCCCTTCTGAACAGGGCTCCTAGTTTTTCTAAACTGATAGGCTAGCCCATATTTGGCCTGTAGAAATTTGTTGACTAAAATTTTAGCTGATTTCTTGTTATTTGTTTCCATGAAGGCCACCTCTTCTTCTCATGGTCTGCTAAAGGTGAACGAATATGTGTGTCCTGTCCCTCCTCAGAGGGGCTTATCATTCTTTGAGATTCGGTTCCCTTATCTGCCTAATAACTATAGTTCTCTGATGCTAAGAAAAGATCTGCTTTTTGAAAAAGACAATCTGGATTATTTCTATTGTTAATATGGGGCAAAATTTTTTTTGTGGCTTTCTATGTCCTAAACAAAAGTGGAGCCTCTAGTTCCTATTATTATCTAAAACAAAACATCCTTAAAACTTCCTTAATTTTGTTTAAAATCATAATAGTCTCAGTGAATTGAAAGAAAATGGGACCGACAGTACCTTTGCCAAAAGTAATTTCTTTGCCTTCCTCCTCCAAGGGTTGGGAGAAAAGATTATTGCCAAGGGCCAGATATCTGTCTGGTAAGTTCTAAAAGAAAGAAATGGGAAGTGCTCCCTAAAGCTTCTCATGCTCAGAGCAGCAAAATTCAGGGTCCTGATCACCCAATGTTACAGACCGAATGAGTGCAGCGGGGCCCCCCTTGCCCCACCCCACTTCATATGTCGAAGTACACTCAGAGTAATCGTATTTGGAGATGAGTCCTTTGGGAGGTAATTAGGGTTAGATGAGGTCTTGAGGGTAGGGTTTTCATGATGGAATTATTGCCTTTATAAAAAGAGACACTAGAGAGCTTGTTTCCTTCATTTCAATCACACAAAAGAGATCATGTGAGCACACAGTGAGATGGCAAACACATACAATCCAATCGGTCCAAGAGAAGAGGCTTCACAATAAAATCTGCTTTGCCAGCATCTTGATCTTGGACTTACTAGCCTCCCAAACTGTGAGAAATAAATTTCTATGTCTCAAGTCACGTAATCTATAGTATTTGGTTACAGCAGCCTGAGTTAGAAACTGAGCATTGAGCAGTTAAAAATTATCTGAGATCAGTGAAAATTGTTTTGGTTTGTCACTAGAATGTGGGTATCTCTAATTTAGAAAGGTTTTAGTTATGAATGGCTTTTTGTATAGCCTCAGCATAGGCTTACATGGTGAACCAGACCATCCGAAGAATTACAAAGATCCAAAGTAACTCCTATAGGTCAACAAAGAGGGTGGCAACATCTTCAAATGCTCTGATTAAAACACACTTATTTTTTCCCAGATAGTCAGAGTACCTTAGCAGGGACTTCTCTTTCCTGTGTCTCTCCTTTGCATATCTAAAGGCCTCTTTTTAGATTGATTTATTCATTTAACAAATATTTATTGAGTGCTACAGTGTGCTCTGCCCTGGAATGTTGGAATTTATCAGAATACAAAACAGACAAAGATCCCTGCTTCTACTGTTGCGTATTCATTCTAGTAATGGGAGAGAGTATTAAACAATATGCAAGCTCAAGGGCAGCCTGCTGGCCCAGTCAGTGCCTGGGGAGGAGGAGGCACTCCTGGAGCCGCTAGAGAGACGGTGACAAAACCTAGCCTTCAAGGAAACCCAAGTCGACACTGGGCTGTTCAGGAAGCATGCTGGCCATGAGTATGGACCCTCCAAGAACAAAAGAACAAGACAAACCACAAAATGGTTCAGAAAGATATTTACGACAATGACTTTGAGCCCTACCTTACTGGACAGTCAAATAAGAGTAACAGTTACTCCTTCATGGCCAATCACTACCTGTCCAGCCATTACCCACAGTCCATCGTATTCCCTTACTCCCTCAATTAGGCACCATGATCTACTGGAGGAGGCCCTCCCATCCCCCACCTCACCACCTACAGACAGCTCAATAGTGGACGAAAAGGAGATTTGAAAATAGTCAGTAGACTATAGACCCATTTTTGTGTGCATGATTTTGTATACATTCCTACAGAAATACACAGAGAGAAAGAGAGAGAGAGAGAGAGACAAATCTTTAGAAGGCCAAAGATGTTACATTAACAGAGATTATTGCTAGATTTGGGGATCAGTGCTGCTTTATTTTCCTCTAATTTTAAAATGTATTTTGTTTTATGATTTAATCATGTCTAGTGAACTTCAACTTTTTAATTTCTTTTTTTCCCCTTTTTTATGCCCAGTGAGGTGAAATTTTTTCATCTTCCTCTTCTCTCTCTCTCCCTCCTTCCTTTCATCTCTTCCTTCATTCCTCCCTTTTTCCCCTCTCTTGCCCTCCTTTCTTCCTTCTTTCCTTCCTTCTTTTTCAAGAGAAACTACTGCTAGTCTCACTATCTTTGAAATTGCTTTATGGAACCTTATTTGCATAATTAGTGGCTTCTTGGCTAAGTGTACAGAAGCTCAAACCACTTTGCCTCAAGGTTTAAGATTATTGAAATCTGTTAGATTATATTAGGATTACCTTGACAAAGAGAGGCCCGATGACAAGGACAGGCAAAAAAAAAAGAAAAAAGAAAAAAGAAAAAAAAAATCCACGGAAATAAAGTCGCCAAGACGACAGAAAAAGCTAGGACCAAAAAGCTAGTACATGGCTGACAGAAGAGAGGTTCTGCATAGGTAAAACTATCCCAAATCAGTCTTCCCACAAGCAGGCTGTGTCTTCCTAAAGTAATTATGTCTGCAAGTATAAAAGCTACAGTGTGAAGACTTCAGAATAATTTTATCGTGGAATACCATTGTCGAGTAGATCACTGAGGAAGGTGTTGAGAAAGATGATCCTTCCTAAAATCTTGCAGAATCATTGAACAGTGATCTGCACTGGCTGATATAAAGGCTACTGGAGCATGAAGTCTACCCTAAGCCTCATTCTCTTGGACACCAGCCAGTTGTAATAATCCCCAAACTCTAGTTGCCTCCAACTTTGGCTGCAACACAAACCACAAGGCAGCAGCACTGTGTTGGAGTAGTTAGTGGCTTTTTAAAGAGCAACCAATATCTGCTGGCAGTTGTGAAGTTCTCCAGCTCAAGCAGTAGGGTTGCCATATTTAGAAGACTAAAATGCAGGATGCCCAGTTAAATATGAATTTCAGATAAACAATGAATACTTTTTTAGTATAGATTTAGTATAGATTTGTCCCAGGTGCATGAGACCAACTTAAACTAAAAATGTATTCCTTGTTTATTTAAAATCCATATTTAATTGGGAATCCTATCAAGACGATTAGTCCAAATAACAGGCTAATCATGTATTACTTCATATTTTTCTAACTTAAAACGTTACCAAAGAAAATGTTATAATGGGAAACATTTGAGTTCCTCTTCATTACAGCTCTAATGTCTTAGCAGGTAAATATTACAAGAAGAGAGAAGATGGGAGAAGCAGCTAACTTCAACCATTTTTCTAGTAAGAGCGTTCTTATTGCCCTTGATCTAGAAGTCTCTACAAATTGGATTTAAAGAACTTTTAGCCATAGGATTTGTTTTTAGGCATTGTTTAATTGCAAGAAATATATAAGCAATAGAGCTGGCAAGAAGACAGAAGCAAATAGAACTGGCCCTTGGAATATGAAAGGGAGTCGGGGGTGGAAATGAGTATCAGGGAAAAAGAGATTGAATTTCTTGCTAACCTGCTAATCTAAATGAAAAAAGTCAGATATAATACATAGAAATGTGGTTCACTACCGGGAGCAGTTATTCGCATCTGAACTGTAATTTGGGACACCCCCCAATTACATCTACAATGATTGTTATTTGGACAATAAAGAATAATGGTTATTAAAAAAACAAAAAGCCAAGGTTTTGGAAGCCAGAAATTCAAGTAAGAAAAGCAAGAGAAATCGGTCACTGACATCAAGGCAAATAAATCTGTTATCTAGAAAACTGCATCGTAATCAACAACCTTGCTATGAGAACAAGAACTCCTAAACCTTACCTAATGCCAAGGCAGGAAATACTTGACCTCTTAATATTTCCTGCCAAAGGTGGAAGATGGAGCAAATTCAGGGTTCCCTGGGGCTACAGGTGATTGCAGGGACATGATCGTAGTTACCCTTATGTTCCTGACGTCTAGTCCTTTGTTGGTATATAAATCGTTTAAACTGTGTGGAAAGCACTGTAATGTTACAATGAGAGTCCTAACATGAGCTATCGCTTAAACAAAATTATTAAGCTTTCTTCAGTAACAAAAGGTACAGCCTTTTTATTCTAATCCACTTTGCAACTATGATTAAATCTGCAATATAACGAATAACTAAGTGCTTAATAAATGCTTTTTGATGGGAATGTTTTGAATGGTAATAAAAGGCCTGAAGGAGACTTGAAGGGATTATTGATTGCCCCCCATATTGTGACCAACTTGACAGAAAAAGCCAGCTAGACAAATATTTGTCTTACTGTACTTGTTTCTATCTGCCCTCATCCCAGAAGGTTTTAAGAGGGCTTACCTAGGCAAATATTTTCTTGTTTGTTGGCCTAGCAAGGAACACATAACGGAAATAAGTTATCCCTTTCTAGTTGTGCCCTGTTTTCTTCAACAAGGATGAAGTTCCTAAGGAATGAGTAAATCAAATGAAACAATTATTAAGTCTTCACCTTACATTCCATCTGCAAATATGTTTTTCATATTTGTTCCTCAGTACACATTTGCTAGAAAATATTAAAAAGATTTTAAATCAACTGTCAAATTATAGAAATTAATTCATTAGAGCATTTTGCAGAGTCTACTATGTTCAAGGACCTTTGCTTTGTGTTCAAAAATTTTTTGTGTGTGGTGGAACTAAGCAATCCCTCTGTAGGCAAATATCTATAAGAATGTCCACAAGCACTGTCAATAAGAGTAAAAACTGGAAGAACCCAATAATTCATCGATATTATAATGGATGAATAAATTTTAAAAATTCATACAATGAAATATTGTTCATCAATGAAATGAGTGAACTCTACTCATACTCATCAACATGAATGAATCTCAAAATTATCTTGCTGAAACCACAGACAAATTCATGCAGTATGATTTAATTTATGTAAAGTTTAATACTTAGAGGAACTAATAATAATGTTTAGGAATAGATATCTGGGCTGCAAAAGTAAAAAGGAAAACAAGGGAATAAAAATTTAGAATAGAGTTTACCTCTGGACGACAGTAAAAGGGACATGTTTGGGAAGGTGCTTCCACTGTGCTGGTAATGTCGTTTCCCAATGCTGGGTGGTGGATACAGGGATATTTAATATTATTTAAACTTTACAGCTAGGTCTTCTATACTTTTTTGTATATATGATATATTTCAAAAATTATTTTTAAACAGAAGTTTAAAAAATAATTGAAGGAAAAGCCACTGGGGATATTTTTTCTGTTGAGATATCTTAGACATACCAAATCTATAAAACATTTTAATAAGCTACTCTTAAAAAAAAACTTTCTCTAGGTTTGTAAGTTTCAGATGTTGATGAACAATTGTTAATTTAGGTGGCTGCTGAAGGTTTGGGGAGGAATGGGGAGTACTTCTAAAGAAAATCTTTTCTTTGCATTTAAAATAGTCACATCATGTTAAATAAGAAACCCATGTTTCTATTTAGTATAAATTTGAAAAGAGACAGAATTAACTGAGATGACATCTCACTACACATGACTATATTTATTAGCTAAGAGTAATCAACTGAATGTCAAACAAAATTAAGATTCAGAACTGACTGGATGAGTCAATAACCCCATTATATAGATGGTGAGACTTTGATACAGAGCTAGGTAGTATTAAAAATATATTAGAGATGTTTAGATTTTTTTTTATTACAGTACTTAATTCAGAGACCAGTTTTTCTTCTGTAGTGGAAAGGAGAAGAAAAAATTTAAACAGATTTACCAAGGAAAAGGTGTAGAATTGGGATTGATTAACCTGGAGAAAGGAAAACTAAAAAGCAATTGCTAGCTGGCTTCAGACCCATGAGGGTTTATAAAGGAGAACCTTGAGTAAATGTTTCCTGTGTCCCTAGAAGAATAAAGAAGGGACATTGTATTTAAAGTGAAATAGGAAAAAGATAGATAGATAGATAGATAGATAGATGATAGAGAAATGTTTCCTGTGTCCCTAGAAGAATAAAGAAGAGACATTGTATTTAAATTGAAATAGGAAAAAGATGATAGATAGATAGATAGATAGATAGATAGATAGATAGATAGATAGATAGATAGATAGCATGTATATTAATGTATTTTTTTTTGTTTGTAAATACATAAATCAGCAACAGTTAACAGGAATTTACTTCTGAGGAATGATGTCAATAGTTAACAGGAATTTACTTCTGAGGAATGATGTCAGGAGAGAGTGAGACTCGGGATAGTCATCTTTAATTCTCTATACTTCTATATTTTTTTTTTGATAATGAGTATGTATTACTTTTCACTTTTCTAATTTAAATTATTGATCAAGAAAAATTATAATGAACAATATTTGGGTTGGACAGCATGGTGTCTCTGGTATTGAGTCTGTTGTCCTTGTTACCCTTTTATCCCTCCAATTGGATATAAAGAAATTTTAATAATAAGCTTTGTCTTATTTAAGCATTGTTTAGTGTAAGAAATAGAAATTCACTTGAACTAGCTTAAGCAAAGCTATTTCAGAAAACAGAAAGTACATCTGGATGGCCAGGAATTGGAAAGCTGACAGAAAATCTCTAACTCAAATGCTCTCTTTTTCTTGCTCCTCTGTGCTTATTATCTTTACTCTTCTCTTTTTCTATGTGCAAATAATTTTCTTCTATTTTTTTGGTGTACAAGAGATGGTGTCTTCTATCTCTGAATCTACATTATTTCTCAAGATTTGCTTCTACAACCAACTACCTATAAATTCTAAATCACATTTTAAAATCTCAAATTGTCCCTCTGAAGTCAATCATCTGTACCAGAATGTCTACTTTTCTAGTTCACAGGGATTGAGGAAGAGCTCTGAGAATGACCAGGTTCTCTAAGATGAAATGTGGGAAAGAAAGGGAAGAATAGCATCTTTTCTAAAGAATCCTTAGTTGTTGTAATAGTTTGCTAAGGTTTAACTTAGGGAAATATGCTGTTCACTCCATGTGGTCTAAGGTTCAATGTCATAGATATTCATAACAGTGATATATAACTTTTTTTAGTAATATTATGTTTGCATTTTCATCAGACTATTTTATTCATGAAAATTTCTATCTGGATTATTTAGAAAAGAAAAACTTAAAAGGAAATGGTTGCTTTATAAATCAGAAGCATCTCTGCAAATTCCAAAGCTTGGGAGGAGCCTAGTGAACATAAAATATCAGTGTCATCAGGAAAGGTGAAAATAACAAAAGTCATCCTGGGACAACAGAGTAAGATGGTAAGTCATCCATTCCAGATAACCTTAAGAATGGAGATGCTATCAGTCTCCTCTAGATAAGACAGACCATCTCTGGTGTTTTGCTGAATGTCTGAGGTGAAAAGACAGGCTGAGAGCAGAAGTCACAACATTAAGCATATTCATGAAGATAATGTGGAAAATGAGCCATAGAAACCATTTTCTAGTATAAAACTGAAAAGTTCCAATATTATGTATAGAGACACAAATGCAGTATCTTCCTTTAAACTAGATATTTAATTGAACAAAAGATAGTTGAGATGTGAGGTATTTATTTACAATGAGAATCTATCCATTGTGAATCGTTTCTTAATAGCTTGGCATTGTACATCTGATAATACAAATTTTTTTTCAGGCAAGAGAGATGAGAAAAAGTACAGACTAGATGAAGGACTCTTTCAAGGTAAGCTAGGTTCAGTGCATTAATAAAGAGTTCCAGAAATTGGTTCAGTATAAATAAAGTATAAGACAATCAATGAATAAAATCCAAACCAGAAGATTTTCATTAAATATTATCTATACTTTTCTTGACTTAATTATTTTGATTAGTAGTATTAGGAGATGAAAGTAAATATGTCATTGTTCCTCTATAGTTAGGACTTCAAACTTCACATAAGCCCGCAATCATGGGGACATGTGCTGTTGGTAAGCCCCAACTAAGGTTTGGTAAGCCGTGGAAGAGCTCAGTGCATTTTAAAAATCATGTCTGAACAATCTCTTTAAATATTTTTCCTTGCATGATAAATGACATCTTTCCAATTAAAGAGTAAACATAAACTGAAACAAAATGATTTGTGGGTTAACAGTTTACTTATATTTAAATTAGTGGTTCACTCTTCTAATACAATCCTCAGACCCACAGCATAAGCAGCACCTAAAAGCTTTTTGGAAATACAAAATTTTAGGCCCCACCCTAGACTTACTGAATAAAAATCTCTGGGGTGGGACCCAGCAATTTTAATAAGCTTTCCGGATGATGCACATGCACACCGAAGTTTGAGAATCACAGCTTTAAATATTCTCGTCTGATGACGTTTATTGAAAAAAAGAAAAAATCTAGGCCATTGATAGAAATGAATCCCTCATCAAAACACCTGCAAATGTATTTTTAAGCCTTGATGGATTAATCAATCAGCCTGGGATATAAAGATTAACCAAAATAATTGCAATTCAGCAGCCTTTAAGCATTATATTATTTTGGATACAAGAAGTCAAGTTTCCATTTTTCAGGTGAAAAATAGTTCAATAGTATTATAATAACTTTTCTTTTGCTACTGAAGATTCCAACTATGGCATTCTCTGTAATCATAGCACTGCAGAAATGATACTCTGATAATGACTGAGAATGCTTGTTTAATGAGGTTGTCTAACTTAAGGACTTGAATTGAAATTTTCTGAGTAAGTTTTCCCCTGGCCTAAAGATTTTATACTGGCATTTGATGTTTCAAAAGATCATCCTTTATTCGTACTTCATTTTTCTCACCTTTATATTT
This sequence comes from Pteropus alecto, assembly GCF_000325575.1. Lineage (NCBI taxonomy): Eukaryota > Metazoa > Chordata > Mammalia > Chiroptera > Pteropodidae > Pteropus > Pteropus alecto. Next base: position 4,515,843 of record NW_006430735.1, read on the forward strand.
TTCCCAGGTGTGAAACTTCTGAGGACTTCAAAGGATGTTATAAATGCCAGTTAACATAGGGAATTGATTATCCATTTATGGCCTAATTGCTCTGTTTCTTTTTCCTACATCTCTTTTCATGTTTTTCAGATTCCCCTTGTTGATCTACAAGAGCCCTTAGAGGATAATAATATTGCCCGGGATTAATGAAGCTATTATAGGTTAAAAAAAAAAAATGTTACTGAAGATATTAGCAAAACTTTTACAAGACTTTTTTAAAAATCTGTGTTTGGATAGACTTTTAGATCTAACTAAGTTTACGTGCAGACAAATGGCTCTTTTAAAAATAGATTCATTTAAATTATAGTGTTCTGAAGGAGGGTTTTAAATGCACTGTTATTTGTACATAAAATAAAGTATTATTTTGATTAGAAAGGAGAAAGACATGGAAGATAAAGGCAAGAAAACACATCCACACTTACATAAAACTATGTAAGCTATGTGAAAAAAGGCCTGTTTATTTTCAAAAAGTTTTCATTTGGGGCCTTACAAACAGAATAAGTAGTTTTCTTTTTTAAACCTCTATTCCTCTTCAGTATATATTGGTTATTTAACTTTGAAATAAAAGATATATAAAATATAACTTTTGAGAAAAATCTTAGATGTTATTGAATTCAAAATTTATAGCTAAAAATTTTCCTTTATATGAATTTTATGATGAATATAATTTTGGCATCACATATCTTAAGATATTCTCATTATAGCTACCCAGTCTTGTAGTCAAATTTCCCCTAAAAGGTAGCCAACTACTTAAAGCTATTCATTCAGTATCAAATATATATTTCTCAATCACTGATATATAAGTATTAAGTATATAATAGCTTAGAGTAATAGTAGAGTACAATGCTTATTATAATAATTATTTAGTCAAAGATCCAGAAATGCAAAAATTTTGTCCCAGTAGCCATCCTTCACTATACGAGGTGTGACATGTCCATTTATTTAGCCAATACATATTTACTGAGCACCTACTACTGCCAGATTCTGGGAACATAGTAGTGAACAAAACAAATTATGATACTACTTTTACGGAACTGGCTTACTTAGAATGACAGATGGTAAACAAATATACAAATAAATATTTAATGTATCAGATGGCAAAAAGTGTTAAGATGAAAAAGTCAGTTAAGGACTCAAAAGTGAGTGGGATATAAGTGGACAGGGAAAGGTGCTCTTTTTTTTTTTACAAGATGATCAGGTTAGGAAAGGCCTCTGTGAGAACGTGATAATTTTAGAAAGCAGAAAATTGAGAGAAGTTTTATGAATATAGAGGTTGTAAGTGAGGAGTGAGAGAGTGATGGGGTTAGATAGCCAGGAAGTAGATCACTAAGGGCTGTGTAAAACTAGGTAAATCCCTTTGGTTTCATTCTGAGTAAGACAAAAAATATTGAAGTGTTTAGAGCAAAATCGTGGCATGGGTATTGAAATGATCACTCTGGCCGCTGTATTAGTGGCAAGTTGGAAGCAAAGACTTTCATTGGAAACTATTATAATAGCTCAGGCAAGGGGCGATGGAGACTTGGGTTAAGATGGTAGAGATAGATGGATGAAAACTGGTCACATTTTGGATACATTTCAAGGTACATCTAAGAGGGTTTACTATAGATTAGATGTGGGGTGTATAAGAAAGCGAGGAATCAGGGATGACTCAGGGTCTGAGACTTGAGCACTAGAAGAATGAAAGCTCAACAGAGAATATCCTCATGTCAGGAACAAGAGAAGATATTTTATTATTAGTGGAAGTTCTGACTTCTTGGAGGACCCTGTCACATCTTCTAAAGGAGAACTTGGCAGGAGAAGGAAATAACTGGCAAGAGAAAACAATGTCCAGAAAGAATGAAGGCCATTCCCATCAGAACAAGTGAACTGTGGGAATCAGAGACACTTGCCATGGGCCACCTTCACGTGGCCTGTAGACAACAGATCTCTCAGCATCAGACATCCTCAGATGCAGGTCAGAGTTGGAGATAAGGAAAATGAAGACAAAGAAAATAGATGACACCCTATAATAATAGCTGATGGAATTTGGGAATAGTGATAAAATATCCCCCAGGAAATCTTCAGCAATAAGTAGAAAATTTTGCAGGGGACAGGAGGTTCTCCAATAGCAAATGTGGAAAAGAGCCATGAAAACACAAGTTAAAGTTAGTTTAATATTTATTTCATTTATTTCATTCAAACAGAGTATGGCTCATAAAGGATTTCTTATGATTTCTTTGATTTTAGAGATGTTATAAGAAATGGGAAATTGCTTTCATTGCTGCCATTTTTCACTAGTGGAATATTTTGCAATTATTTTTCTATAATATGATATAGAAAATAAAAGTTCTAAAGTTGCACAAAATGGCATCTAAAATGTCTAAAACCTTTCCATATAATTTTATAAATAAAATATATATTAAAATATCAATACATATTTTAATATTAATAAGCCACAAGGCAGATTTCTATTTGATTTTACTTATTTTGATATTTCTTATGAAAGCTATTTGTACTCTTCTAGAGTATGATGTATAAAGATAGTCTACCAAGTTCTTCATTTGAAATAGGTATGTTCCAACATATATTACATCTTTATGTGTGCTGTATATGTAGTGCATGCTGCAAATGGTATTTTAAAACACTACAAATACAGTGAAGAAGAGATAAAGGCTTTCTATATCATATCTAGGAATATAAACACCTCTCCTTTAAATATACAGTATAAACTGTTAGTATGAGCTGATGATTATTTATGTAATAGAAAAATTGCATTTTGGCTTTTGTTATACACACAGCTATTTTTCTCAATTATTCTTGCCATTTCATCCATCATATCAAGAACTACCTCAGAGATAAGAAACAATGACCATTTTCTTCCAGGAACAAAGTGAGAATTATTTTGTTTCATGATGTGATTTTTTTCGTTCACAGTTCTGAAAGTCTCGTTGGTGGAATTATTTCTTAAAATCTTCACACCAAAGATAGAATTTTAGAAAAGAGAGAGAGAAGCTATCAATATAGTGCTATTTTCATATTTTAAAGAGCACTGAAAAGAAATTAAGATCCAAATGTTTAGGAGTAGTTTTAATATCATAACTGAGGGAGTCTCACATGGAAGACTGAGTCTCTTGTTTAATTCACTTTGAAAAGTGCATCCTATGAGTGAGATGGGGGAGTACAGATGACATTACAAAGCTTTGCTCTTTAGAGCAACCTTATGACTATTATTATCCAGAGTATATTCAAAACAACTGCTTATGTGTTTATCCTGGATATGCTGGTGAGCCTGTCACTGTTAAAAAGAATAAAAGGAACTATTTTTACATAATCTATAATTAACCCAAGGGACTTTCTTCTGAATTTATAGCTTAGTAAGGATTCTAAATGGATTTAAAAGGTAGATGAATACAGCTATTGCATTTTCATGAATAACTCTCAAGGGCTGCAACTGACATGAAATAAGGATATCACTCTTCTTTTTCAAATACTAGCATTGCTTTCAAGATATGGGGAGAATTTCAGTAAAATATAAGTAGAAGATTCCTTGAGGGAAACTTGGAACATAATTTCCATTGTATCGGAAAGCCTATTGGTCTTGTTCATCACTGTATCTTTAGCACAAACTGCAGTGTCTGGCACATAATAGGAGCTCAACAAATATGTTCAGTACTTGATTGAGCCTCTTTAGGAAACCATACATGTTAGATGTATGACAACATGGTCTCTGATATATAGGAGTGAGTGAAAAATAAAGATTATCTGGAAATGTTAAAGTGACTCTCTTCAGGGCCAATTAAAGAATTTCCTATAATCTTATTTGAAAAGTAAAATTAATTACAGGAAAAGGTGTCTACAGTTCAAATCTTTGAACCTGAAGCATGCACTGTTGTTGTCCCACCCATATCTCCTTGGTCTTTTATCACTGTAGTCCACTCTAGTTTCCAGCTACTCCATCTTCGTCTCTTTGCCAGAAGGCTCATCTGGTTGGCAGAATCAGGGCTGATCTTGGATGTATGACTAGCACAGTTGGTTTTACAGGTACTCAGAAGGGGGCCCAATGCTTCTAATTTAATTCTCTGCAGTTGCTATATTGAAATTCTTAGCAAGTTTATCTTTAACTCTGAGTTCTGTAAGTGAAGTCCGATGGGACAATAGAACATGTACAGGAGGCTTGGAGCCTTCACTCATATGCACTCCTTCTTCCTGCTGCCTCCCTGCCTCTCCCCTACCCTGACCCAGTGATTTCTGTCTCCCTTTGCCCATGGTGCAAGTTGGGTGAGAGTCAGGGCTAGACACATGCATACAACACATCCCATGTGCCTAGTTGTGGGACAGGATGGGGGAGGAATGAGGCCACTCTGAGGATCTGTAGTTTTCCTATGAGTATTCGTATGTCAGAGGGAGTATAACATTAAATAGATAGCAAAAACACACAAACACACACATGCACCATGACAGAAAGAGACAGAGGGAGAGAGAGAGGAAGAGAATCTTTTTCTAGCTTTTTGAGCAAGGAGCTCCACATTCTCATTTTTCTGGGCCATGCAGATCCACTAGTGTGACTAAGTGAACCCCTCTTTGCCCATAGGTATGGCAGACCAGCTGTTCCAGAGAATAATCTCTACCTCATCTCTTCAACCCGCCCTTAACTGATGACTGTTTGCTGGAGTCAGTGGGAGAATTATGACGCACATGTTCTACATTGGCTCCAGAGTTCTCTAGCAGGCTTCAGCTGTTTTCTATCATGTGGTAAATTGCTCTGATTGGCTGCTCTCCCTTTTCTGTCTTACTTTCTTACTTCCTCACTGGAGCTTCCTAAGGTCACCTTCCAAATAAACAATTTGGATTTGAATTCTTGAGAAACCCTAATTAAGATAGATTCATAAGCCAATGTTTGAGACATTTCTAATAGCCTTGACTAACAAAAAATAAATATCTTCAGTAGAATGGGTTCCTTTCTTCCACAGACTTCTCTGTAATTCAGAGGCTTTGGAGTTTATACTTTTGCTTAACTTTTGCTATCTAGAATCCATAACCAAACTTAATAGTTACTCCTTTATTTATATCCTGTTTCTCTGATTGGAATGTAAAGGGTTCGAGTTCCCTAAGGGTTCCTCTCCACTCTATAAATCTAGGAAAGTCCTGACCTCTTTCTGAAAGAAAATGGAAAGTTGTCCCTTGCCTATTCCATAAGATGTGATAATGTTCTGTGGGATTTTGAATTCTGCTGTGGAGGTGTTTGTTTTTGTTAAATATGACCCTCACATTATAAAGAAACTACATAATGTATTTCTAATTGTTTGTTCTGGAAAGCACATATGTTTAACTGAATCTGAAAGTGTGACTTCGACATTTCTTTCCAGATTTAGGGAAGAAATTGGAAACAGCGGAAAGGTATAGAGGGTTATGGGATTTTTTTATTTTAGACACAAATTTTTTTTTCAAAATATGTTTTACACTTAACATTTTCTAAGTTTTAGATCTTCATTTAAAAATTATTTTATACCATGAAACTTGATTTATTATAATAATAATTATTAATATTATTATTATTACTCTCTGTCCTTGAGCACTGCTGCTTTCTGCTGATATGAGAGCAAGAGAGAGTTTAGGGAAGGTGATGTCAGGGTTCTGGTTGAACTTCTCACTTTGGGAATGCCTTAGAAAAAATATATAATTAGATATAAAAGATATATATTATTGTAAATATATATAATTATATAAAATATATAATTAGAAATTAATTTCCACCTGCTTCCTCTTCCTTCCAATGATTCATGAACTTTTGGATGAGACTAGTTGCAAACATTGATTAAAAAGGTCCTGTCCCTTGTCATGTTTGAGACCTAATAAATGCAGGATGGATAAAATCAGTTGAGGGCTACTAAGGAGACTTCTGGATCATCTCCCAACATACGTACTTTGTGCAGACCTCATCCCCTCTAGGTAAAAACCTGACTACCAAGCTTCTTGACTTTGAGCTTTCTGCTTGACCTGTCTCTCCTGATCCTTCAGTTCTAACTATCCTTTATGTCTCTCTGCTCCCCTGTCTCAATTCCTTTTCCTGGTGAAAAGTTCATTCCTTCATTCACTTGTCCATTCTTTGAACAAAAAATAAATAGTAACACATAGTGGGATTCAGTGATCTATAATTCAAGTACAAATGTGATCTAAATAATGGTAGCATCAACAGCACCTAAGAGTTTGTTAGAAATCCAGATTCCTGGTTCCCACCACAGACCAACTGATCAGAACCCCTGGCGGGCCCCAGGAGTCCATGTTATAACTAACTGTCCAAGTGATTCTTGTATACCTAACGTTGGAGAAGCACTTGTCTTGGTCTGGACTGGGGTGCATTTCTAATAAGTTTTCAGGTGATGTTGATGCTGCTAGTCCAGGGACCGACCACACACTGAGAACCACTGATATAGAGGTTCAAGTTATTATTCCTGCTACCTAACAAAAGCCTGAATCCACCAAACCTCCTCAAATTATTTTTTAGCTTCAACCTCTGCTTTGTCCAAACTAAATCCAATTATATGTGAATGCTCCAGGTGTGACTTGCCAATTCTCGGCTTCTTAACTTTGGTAGCAACCTGAGACTGCTGCGACCATACCCTGTGGGTATTATCACTCTCATTATTTTTATTTTTGTTTCATATGCTTCATCAGAAAATCTCATGGCATGTTGAACTGGGCACAAACTTAGAATTAGATTCCTGAGTTTAAACTAGAAATTAATCACATTACCTGTCTAATTTTGAACAAGTCACTTACCATTTCTGAAACTTATTTTTTTTATCTGCACAATGGAGATGAGTTGAATTGGAAGACATTATGTATTTGAAAGAAGCTAGCAAAAAGGTCTGGCATGTAGTAGGTACTCAAGGAATGTTATTTAAATTTTTATATCACAGTACTCTTTCTTTAATACTATCTGAAACCAGATAATAACATAAGACATGTTAAAAATCATTAAACTTTTAAATCTTGTATATGTCTTCGGAGAGCATTTAGTTTCATTTAAAAATTGACTTAACTTTATTGTCTATATTTTATTCCTCCTTCATTTTGGCGACCTCTAGGAAGTGTAAAAATGCTATTTTTCCTTTGATTTTTAAAAATAGAGTTTTGAAAAGTAAAGCAGAGTATAAAAGAATGTCACAGTGGTAGTTCTAATATTCCTATAATTCCTTGTCATTTGATGTCAAATAAAAGTCACAGCTAAATGTACCCTAAAATTCCTCATTAGAAAAATAGCTTCAATATTGACTAAGCCTTTTGCCCAAGCACCTGAAACCCTTTTATAGGTATTAGCTAATTAAGTTTTAAAACACTTCCATCAGAGAAGTAAGAATTAGAACAGATGGACCACGACAACATATGCTAGTTTAAGAAATAAGGGGTCATACTAGATCTATCAGAATAAAATGAAAAGATTACAGCACAGCCGGCCTGTTGATTTCTATTATTTTAACAACTGATGTGGAACTCCAACTTTGAAATTGTTTTTTTAAAATCATATTTACATAAAAGTAATGCATGCATATGCTTACAAAAGTCAAATGGGACTAAAAGGGTTATAATAAATATCAACAATTTCTTTCTTCATACCTCTCCATGCCCAGGTCTTATTCCCTAGAGACACTCTCTCCTTAACTACTAGCTTATGTATTTATAAATAGTATATTATATTGCTATTCTTGATTTATCAATGTAAGATATTATTTCCGTGATAAACAAGGATTTAGTTTAACACAACTACCACAACCCCTCCCCGATTCCTTCCATTGTAGTTATATCACTTTTAATTAAAAACCCAACAGTGTTGAGAGTATTTCAAGTTTATACAAATTTTCACTGTAGAGTTAAATAGTTGTACTATCGAACAGTTGTATTGTGGTTACATTTCCTTTACCGTACTGCTTTTTTAGTTTTGTTACTGGAATTCCTATTTTTCTTTGTTCCTGAAGTTTCTTCTTATAGCCATCCTTAATTTTTTCTGAAGTCCCTCGATATCATGTATTTATCAAATGAACAGCCCTCTTTCTCCTTCATCAACTTTCTGCTTCATCTGCTGTTCTTTAGATCTGCTGCGCAGTTATCCTGAGTCTATCTTGACTGTTGTCCTGGGTTGCAGCCAGTATTTCCTGGTCTTCATGTCTTTCTGTTTCCTAGTTTACATGCTGTATTGCTGGATGCAAATTATCTGAGTCTTTGCTGACTGAAAATGTTTTTCTTCTTCTCTCTACCCCACACTTGACAGACAATTCTAAGGAGAAAATCATTTCCAATCAGAATTTTGAAGGGATTTCTTTGTTGCCTTCGAAAGACAATAAATGACTGGCTATTAATAAACTCAAAAGTAATGGATTAAACATGCCAATGCCTATTTTGGTGTCCCCATATATGAACCTCTTAAAAATTCTTAGAAAGAATATAGATCACATGGTAACAAGATTTTAGTTTAAGGAAGGACTGGCTACATAATTTGAGGGGCCCAGTGCAAAATGAAAACGTGGGGCCCTCTCTTAATAAATTATTAAAGTTTTCAAAGCAATGATTGTAGAGCATTAAAGCAAGCATAAGGGCCTTTTAAGTGCAGGGTCTTGTGCAACTGCACAGACAGCACATCTGTGAAGCTGGTCCTGGTTTCAAATCTGGCTCTATAGACCATCTCTCAATCTTCAGTCCCTCACTTAACTTCACTGAGCCTATAGTCCCATTTATAAAATAGAAATAATAATATCTATCCTTCCAACAATCTGGGGTTGTGATTAGCTATATATTACATGGTAAAAGTAATATATGTGTAAGCAGTCTGTAAATCATAAGAGTGTAAAGAAGACTAAGTATACATGAAATATTTTCTGCATCATTGATAAAAAGTCTTAGATTGGAATGTGCTTCATTATAGCTCTTTTATGGATGAATAACTGATATACAGACATTTCATAGCTTTAAATATATATTTTAGAGTCATCTAATACTAGAGTTTTGTACAAGAGAAACTACAATTCATTGCTGATCATCACATTATAATCTGAAACTCTAAATTAATTTCTTAGACCAAGGGTCCACCAACCATAGCCCACTGCCTGTTTTTGCACAGCTTTGAGCTAAGAATGATTTTTATTTTTATTATTTTTATTGAGATATATTTGACATAAAATATTGTATCAGTTTATAATATACAACTTATTGGTTTGATTCATTTATATTTATGATTGCCACTATAGCATTAGCTAACAACACTATGGTGTCACATTATCTTTTCTTTTAGTGTTGGGAACAATTAAGATCTTAAGGGACTAGACTAGAAAATGGCAACTCTCTCTGGCTGGACCAGTTAGATAAAGGCACTCTCTCCCCCAGGCAGGCCTGCACTGGGGCACAAACTTAGGTAGACAGGGATGCCTTTCAGTCTCCATTTGTATGCCCAGGGCCAGACACCCTTATGCATAGCACAACCTGACCAACAATATATTGCAGATCTGAAGCAGGTGGATCCCTATCTGTATTTTATTTTATGTTTAGACATATTTTGTTGGAATCTTCCAGGATGTTAAAAGAAATTAATGTTTGATAATATGCTCTGTTGGTGAGGCTGTGGCTAAAGTTACTCTCATACATTATTGGCAGGAAAGCAAACATCATGCAATTCCTACAGAAAGGAATTTGCCAAATTCTAGCCCAATCATGTATGCATTTACCTTTTGACATGGAAATTTTAATTCTAGGCATCTGTTGTAAAGAGAAACTGGCAAAAACACAAATTGACTTATGCCTAAAGCTATACTTAAAGACATTATTTAGAATAGTAGTAAATTGGAAACAACCAAAAGATCTATTAACAGTAGACTGGCTGAATAAACCAGAATTGGCAAACTTTTTCTATAAAAGGCTTAATAGTAAATATTTTAGGCTTTTTAAGCACACTATCTCTATTGCAATATTCAACTCTACCATTATAGCATAAAAGCAGCCATAGAAAATAAATGAATTTTAGTGTGGCTGTGTTTCAATAAAACTTTATTTGTTGACACTGAAATTTGACTTTCATATAACTTTTGTGTCACAAAATAGTCTTCTTCTCATTTTGTTTTCAGGTATTTAAAAACATAAAATTCATTCTTAGCTTTAAGTTATACAAAAACAGATAGCAGCCTAGATTTGGCCCTCAGGCTGTAGTTTGTCAATACCTGGAATAAACTGTGGCACATTCCCACAATGGAATCCTGTATAATTGCACAAAGAAATGATGAAGATGTCTACGCTGATATGGAGCCAGAATGTAGTAAGTGAAAAAAACAAGGACCAGAACGGTATCTATAGTATGCTATTTTTGCATAAGAAATTGAAGAAAATAAGGGTATATATGTATGATGTTTATATTTTCAAAAAGAAATTATGGAAGGATAAACCAAAAACTAAAGAAAGCAGTAACTTATACAAGGAGGGATAAAACAGGGTAGAATGGACAGGAGTGAATGTAACTTGTAATATTGTTTTGACTTTGGGATACAGTTTTGATATAATTAACAAATAAAATGATATAACAAAGGAAAACATTGACTGAGTTGTCAACATTTTAAAAAATGGATATTTTACCAAAAAATCTTAATTTCCTTTCTTATGAGATATTGAAAGATCTGGCTGATATCACTGAGTCTACTTTCCCATATGGCAGCTGTCTGAGGGAGCAAAGATTTAGCAACTTTCTTTTCAGTAAGACATATATTCTTTGATTTGCTACAGGACCCACCTAGTTGGCTTCACTTTATCTTGCTTGCTTGGCCTGTGTAGGCATTCAGTTTGCAACTTCTGCTCTAGAAGAAGCAAATGAATTAATTTTTGATGCTTAGTATAGTGGTAATTGGAAACTATTCAGTATTTTGAGCATAAGTATACAATGATAAATGTAGTATTTCAGGGAGATTAGCCCACCAGTGTTATGTGTAATGATTGAACCTGATTCCAGAGAGGCTAATCCAGAACAGGTTATGCTCACATGGCCATGAGATAAATTGATGCGGATGGATGATGGCTGCGGGTTGGAGAGAAACTGAAGAAAAAGCCAACAGGATGGGAAAAGAGAATGAGGAATTATATTACAGCTAGAAAGGACCTGAGAGATCATTTAATCTCACACCCCTCTTTTATAGAAAACTGAAGCTCAAAGTGATAACAGACTGTATTTGAAATTTCACATCTGGTTAACATCAAAGTTAAGATCATCATCTAGGTTTTTCAAGTCTTAATATAATGTATTTGCCACTAACTGTTATTATTTTGAGGATTCCATTGACAGGCAAAGACAAAACTAGTTCCAGAACTTTATAACACTCCCAGCAACATGGCACTAATTGCACCATGGTGCCTCTGGCATATAAAGCAGGTACCATTCTGCCTGGTGGCAAAGGTGTATCACTGACAGAACTAGAGCCTTAAAGAGAGAATTTTGGAAGTGGGGGGAGAAGATAAAAAATTTGAGTTTTAAATATGGTGAGTAAAATGAAACATGTAATTGGTGATTCTAGTAAGCAGTTTTAAATCTTTACCAGTAGGCAATTTTACATAAGGAATTTCCCTGTTTTTTTGCTACTATAAATTAATATCCTTTTATTCAGGCTACTGGATCTGTTAACAAAAAAGAGAATTGTCACTATACATTTGTGGAAATGCATAGATACATACAATACAAAAAGTGAATCCTGATGTAAACTTTGGGCTTTAGTAATTAATAGGATACCAATAGTGGCTCATTATTATAATAAATATACTACACTAATGCAATATGTTAATAATAGGAAAAACTGTGGGTGCAGGTAATACATGGGAACTCTCTGTACTTCCCACTCAAATTTTTTTGTAAACTGCTCAAAACAATAAAGTCTATCAATTAAAAAAAATTATATTGGTAGAAAGATCCATTAGTAACCTAATGTGAGGCTACCCAATCATAAATGCCAATTTGCTACCTCAGTGGAGATCCACTGGAAAATATATTTAGAAAAGGTGCAAATGACTAAATGCTAACCCAGATTTACAGTGAATATTACTTTTTCTTCTGAAAAACAAATTGTGAGAATATTTTAAAAATCAATTTAAAATCAATTAAAAATATTCAACATTTTTTTGTTTGTTTTAAAAAGGGAATTGTTTGAAACCAATACACAATTTTCCAGCATTTTTCTTGCTGAAAGCTGACCTGTTTGTCATTGGCATTATTGATGAGATTGGTCTTTATACTTGACAGAGATTTTGTACTCTATTATGGATTACAACACACACTCACTGATTCTGTGGCAAATGGCTGGACATTATACATATAAGACTGTTGAAATGATCCACATCATTGCCAACCTAAATATGTCAGTCCCCTGGGAAATAGGAATTTCTAAAACTATACTGATTACCTGGTGGTCTACTGAGCCATTATCTTCAGAACAACCTATGGTTGTTCTCATAGTAATATAATCACATTTTTATTATCTTAAAACAGAAAAAGAGTGACTTGTTCATATTCATTCTCCAAGGACATTCTAAAAGTTCTTTTTCTCCTCCTTTTTCTTCTTTATTTTGTTTTTGAAATAAGTCACTGCATGATGACAAAGAAATGAATGAAAGCATATGTAGGCTCTGGCTTTGTTATGCCACAGATTTAAAATATTGGAGTCTTAGAGCTTCAAGGAATTTATTTAATTATTCTATTCCAATGGGTCTCAGCTGGGAATCATGCACCCATCCACCCCCTTGAGAGCCATTACTGTAATCCAAATGCTTCATTTTGTGATAAAGAAATTAAGATTCAAAGATATTGGTTGATTTGCCCAAGCTCTTTGGTGGTAGATCCTGAGCTTGAATCCATTTCTCCTGTCCTGTACAACATCTTTCCTTTCACATCATGTTACTTCAAGTCAATTGATGCAGTTCTGTGTATCATTGGCCTATATCAATGAAAAGCAGTGTATTAAAACTCTATGATTGCTACAGTCCCATCCAGCTCTACAATACTATCAATGAACTAACTGTGTATAGGTGTGTGAGAGTAGGTGTGTGGGAAGAGGTAGTAGTTTTTGGCTTTCATTCTTTTTCTCTCTTTCACTTAACTATAAAACAAATAAGGAAATAAAATATATTAGATCCAGCATGAATAAGGAAATTGTACTGTAGTTGATTTCCAGGGTCATCCTGTATGTCACTGCAGGCACAGAGAGGCTCTCATGAGGTTCTCATCTTTTGCAGGTTGACTAGACTATCACTTTTCACCTTCTACCCAGCTACACTTCCAGCAGTAGGGGTTTATATAATAAAATGCACACACTGGTATAAATGCTCAGTCTTAAAGTTCTACTTGTTTCCAGAGCATTCAAGCTGTAAGTAACAGAACCATCATTCCTACTTCTGATGAGTATAGCGTTATATAATTCCCTCTGCACAAATTTAAATACCTTCTTTATGGCTGTCTTACCTCTCTGGATTGGGATGATAAGATCTCATTTTCTTTCTGCCTTGAAGAAAGATCTGAGAGAAGCTTTAGTGGACCTGGTAAATTACTCCTTTTGGACTTCCTCAACTCTGTGGCTTATATTCACCATCATGTAAGGGAGACTCCTTTTCAATATACTCTCAAGTTTTGAGAAAAACAAACTACCAGAATTTGAATTGTTGTTCTGTGGCCAAGAGGCAATTCCTGGCTTCTGGCTCTAACTACTCTGTATACCTCTCTGAATTGTGAAGATTAGTGACGCTGTGGGCTATATTTCCTTGTGAGAGCGCCTTTGGGTACATGTGCTCTCCTATTTATCCCCTGAGCCAAAGACTACAGACAGCAGAAATTATTAGGAACAATGGTGTTCCTTAAATACAAATCTTATCTTTGTGTAGTTTAACAGGAAACCCAGTACCTTAGGGAAAAAATAAAATTGGAGGTACAATCCTTGAATGTGTAGAAACCATGCTTTAAACAGGATCCTGTTAATGATTAACACAGCTGAGACTATTTGTCTTATAAACTGAGGAGGGTAACTCAGAGTTATGGTTTATATAATTAGAAACCATATTTGCAAACAGATTCCTAAGTCTACTTACTCCATAATGTTCAATACACACTTGCACATGTACATATACTTGAAGAGGAAAAAAAAATCAAGAAAATATTGCTTCGAATACCTTTTTTTTTTTATATTTCAAGATAATAACCACAGCTACCAGGACAGGCTACTTGAGAATATCAAAAGCATCAATCAATTTCATAGTTAGCAGCATCTTCTTTCTTTGGGGAACACTTTGTATGAGGTAGAATGTGCCTATTTTCTCCCCTCTACGAGGGGAGCTGGATAGAGAGGGTGAGAGCAAGCCTGCCAGTTCTCCACGGATGGACAGGGAAAGAGAATTAGTCAGAATTAGTCAGAATCTTCCACCTGCTTCCCAGATACCTCTTACCGTTTTTGCCTTATTTGTCTTTTCCTTCTAAACTTGGACTATTTGCATACATAGGCAAAAAAAAAAAAAAAAAAGAAAGTGCATATAACTTTGCCACAAACAATGGACAATTAAACTAGATTTTTAAGAACTGCCTCATATCACCTCCTCTGCGCCAGATTTTCAGGTTTGGGATCTGAAACTTAAAAATAAAAGAAAATCTCAATGCAAAAATCCCTTTTAAATTGCTCTACCCCACCCCAACTCTTTTTCTCTTCTTTCTCTGACTTTTTTTCTAGTTTCCATTTATGGAAGGGGAAAACATGTGAATAAATACGGACTATATCCATTAAAAGCATTATCTGTCCTTTGCTGTTGTTCACTAGTTTATTTATCAAATATTCTTTGAACGCACTTATATATTAGCTAAGTGCTAGGTGTGCATGTAATAGTCAACAAAACAGACAAGGTCTTAATGAAGCTTATAGTCTTATAAATTAGACATTAAATCAAATACTTTCTATGTGAAGAAATAACCAAGGGTAACTAATTTAGGCCAGAGGGCCAGAGAAGGCTTCTTTGAGGCAGTAACACATGATTATCTGAAAAATATTTGATGATGACTCTGTATATTCTGGACAAATTATTCTCCTAAATCTTATATAAAAAATATCTCTAAGCATATCCACGTATCTGCAAAATAAATGTAATGAAAAGGTGTGAACATTAATTTTTAAGTGTGGTCTATTCTTTTTTCCTGGATTGCAAATGGTTTTATTTAGTAAACTTGCATTTTCTAGTATTATGAGAGAAGACCCCATATAAAAATACTTCTTTATTTGATGTCAGTGGTGTTACTAAGTACAGTGGTAAAGACAAAAGCAGTGAACCAGATAACTCTTTTTTAGATGTATAAGGAAGAATTTAACATCCCAATATGAATGAGAGAGGGTGTCTGCCTAGTATTATAAACAGAATCAAACCCTTTTTCGATTATACTTTCATTGTTATTGCAATCAATGCAAAGGAAACAAGGAACACACAAACATGAAGTAGTAATTTTTCTAGACATTATCTTGGTTAAACTTTAGAACTTTGTTATAAATCCATGAAATACAGTCTACCTCAGAGTAAGCCCACATTGGATCCACCCCCAATGAAATTGCTGAATTAACAAGATAATATGAAAATTTGCTTTCAAATTTATAAAGTGCTTAATTAACTTCCCACCTGGTTCTCGAAACAGATCTTTGAAGTATTAATATTAACCTTATCCTGCTATTTTAAAAAAGAAATAAGAGTTTAGACAATATAGTGAATTAGTGAGTGGGGAACTGAGTTTCAAAACTTGGTTTTCTGACACCAAAGCCTGTGGTTTTGCTGCTGTATTGCTGCTCAGCCTTATTTTAAGTGAGAGAGCCCCCGAGGCTGTCCTGAGAAGAGTGACAGATTTCACACTGTAATATATCAGTTGGACAATCACACTTTCTGCTCTGTCACTTCATGAAGACTTAGGGGTCAAAACCTCATCTCATCCTAGTTTTCTTTAGACATGCACTATAAAATCTTATATTCAAAAGCAGAAGGGGAGTTAAAACTAAAACTTTTCATGTGGCTTTGAGGCACTTTGTGACTAGCACCTGTAGAAGCAAACTGCTCAGTGAGATCCACACCTGAGTCTCATAGCTGTATTGCTGCCCTGTCTTTCATACAAAAGAAAGTGGAAAGAGGTCTCTAAATAAGGTAAGAACTTGCAAACATGCTGAGAACATCTCCTCCTGGAACAATATTTAGTGGAGAGAGTTCTTCACAAGCCTGCCTCCTCTTTAGAGGAAATCTAAAAGCCTTCCGAAAAGAGTCATGTGTGTCCTAATAATTTCAACATTTAAAGAAAAGCAAGTTCCTGACCTTAAGAAAGATAATAATAACAGTAATAATGATGATGATGATGATAAAATAATAAAATAATAATAATAATAATAATAATAATAATAATAATGGCAATGAGAATGGAACACTTTTGCTTATTTGGTCTCCATTGTTCTGAAGTAATTCCACTTTTGGCAGCTTAAGCATTCTTGAATTATTTTCCATCTCAGAATATTTAGGTAGATTATAGCTGATTTCTAATTACAAGAAAAATTGTTGTCTAAAATTACAATAACTGTGTGTGACTGACATTGTTAGTTGGCCAACTCCACAATCACTCCAAAAGAGATTCTTGCAAAAATCTAGAAAGGCCCATACTAGCAGTAGGCTTGTGAACCAGTCTTAGCCAAAGAAACATGAAGGAGGTCTCTTGAAAGCCTTCTGGGGTAGTTTCAATATACTGTTGAAGAGATGTTGTTGACTTCCCAGTCTACTTTCTTCTTGCCTTTAACTTAGCCATGATGCCTAGAGCTGTCACAGTCTTCTTGTGACTGTGAGCATTGAGATCATGAGAGTGAAGAGCCAGAAATCTATGGAGACCATGGGTAGAAAGATTGAAAGAGTCTGTCGTAAATGTTGTTAACCAGCTGAACTAACACCAGCAATTGGCTACTTCCAGCTTCTCCATTATGTGAGAAGGTAAATAAATGCCTCTTTGTTTAAGCTACTGTTCTTGCGACTATCTGTAATGTGCAACTGAACATACACTTCAACTGCTAACAGTTATCAGCTTTCAGCTAGTTACTAAAACGGTTTAAACCTGTTTCCTTATATATAAAATATAAGAAGGCTGAACCCTTTTAGATTTAAGAATGCTGATTCAAAAATTTCATTGGCCCTATTGTATTTAGAAACAAATTTTTTTCAAAAAAGGTACTATACATATTTCAAGCTTCTATTTTCAATTTTATAATTAGCATGATCTTTGTAGCGCCATGGGGATATGAAACAGTACATATTTTGTTGTCATTTGCTTACTATTTAAATGGTTAGGTGACTTCATGAAAAGTATTTTGTGTTTTTATGATTCTTCACAAGTGTCAATGCAATAGGAATATTCCACTGAAATTTATGGAATGCCAAAATTCACAATGTATACTTTCTCACACAAAAACCTACAAAAGTAATGGCTTATCACTGAAGAGTATCTATTTTAAGAGGACTAAGACTTAATTGTCTTGATTGTCCTGGTTGTCTTTGATTGTCCTCATCAGGACAATTTATAGATTGTGGACAAGGAGTCACTGTCAGGACAGAATACGAAAAGATAATGTTTTCTACAGGCAAAGATTTCAGATAAGGGTGTCTTTTATCTCCCTATTTATTTAATCTGTATGTAGAATATGTATGAAAAACTGGGCTAGATTCAGAGGAAGCAATGAAAATTGGTAAAATACCAATAACTTAAGATATGCAGATGACACCATCTTACTAGCAAAAAGTAGCAATGATTTGAAATGACTTCTGATGAAAGGGTAAGAAGAAAGTGCCAAAGCAGGACTGTATTTAAACATCGAAAAGACAAAAATCATAACTATAGAAAAAATACACAATTTTAACATAGATACTAAAGATATTGAAATTTTTAAAGATTTTGTTTGCCTTGGTTCAGTAATCAATTCAAATGGACACTGCAATCAGGAAATCAAGACAAAGCTGAGGCTCAGAAGGACAGCAATGGAAGAATTAGGAAAGATCATCAAGAGCAAAGATGTGTTATTAGAGACCAAGGCTAAAATCATCCACACCCTCATATTCCCAGTTACTATGTACAGATATGAAAGCTGGACAATGAAGGGGGCTGATAGGAAAAAAATATAAGATTCATTTGAAATGTGGTGTTGGAGAAGAGCTGTATGGATGACTTGGACCACCAGAAAGACAAGCAAGTGAGTCCTAAGCAAATTAAGCTTTGAACATTGCTGGAAGCAAAAGTGACAAAACTGAAGCTGTCTTACTTTGGGCATATCATGAGAAGGCAGGGTTCTTTGGGAAAAAAACAGCAATACTGGGAAAAATAGAAGGCAGTAGGAAAAGAAGAAGAAAAAATATGAGGTGGATTCACTCCATAAAAGAAGCCGTAGGCATGGGAGCTGAGTAGCACCATGGCAGACAGGACAATATGGACATCACTCATTCATAAAGCCACCAGAATAGAGTAAGAGCTCACTCAGCCACATGTAGCATACACAGAGTTAATTACAAAAGGTTTATCAGTTCAGTCCTTACTCTGAGCACAAGAAAAATACCTTTTCTAGTGACAACTTTGAAGAAAGAGTCTTTTTATTGTTTCTATTTAAAAATCACTATGGGAGGTAATGCTTGGTCATTGAAAAGAAACTATATAGGCAATAGACTGAAAGTAAGGGATTTTAAAGCACTCCCCAAGTAGATCTGCAACAACAGACTTACAGGGAATGAATATCACATTCCTTTTCAACAGAAGACCATGTTATCATAACAAAGACTGTTACGTCTTCTCATATATAATTTTAAGAGTTTTAAATGATAGGGCTCAGAGGGTAGGGGAAGGGGGGAGGTAGATGGGGTAATAGGGGTCAAATACGTGGTGACATTAAAGAGTTAAAAATAAATATATTTTTTAAAAATGATAGGTTTTAGCTACTTCTGAAGTTTAAATTCCTGAGAAATTACATTTATTTTCAATTTTAAAAATTAAGATTTTTAAAAAGCAGTTCTACTACACAGACTTTTTCAAGTACAATATTTGAGGTGAAAAGCTTAAAAATAACAAAATTATTACTTTTATGTACTTCAATTTTTAACAGGTTAATATGTCAAAAATAGCTGAAACCACAGTTTTTTTGCTCTTAACACTTTTAATAATTATTGTAAACCAAAATTAATTTAGATTTTAATAAAAATTAAAAGCATTTATTTGAGCAGAAGGAGCTGCAATCCAGGAGACACAGACTGAAGTAGCAATCTAAACTGTGTTCCACCCAACCAAAGGACAGGCCGTCTTTTATAATAAAATTTCCCTCCTAGGTTTCCAATTAGGTTCATTTTATGTAAATGAGGTATCCAAACTGTGCAGTTCTAATTGGACAAGTCTGGTCCCAGTCATTGGTAGAAAGAGGAAACCAGGATTTCCTTGTAATGGTTGGCTCAGAGAGCATAAACAAGCAGGGCATAGTAGTGGGTAGCTGAGAGTTCAGTCTGAAGTTCTTCCTGGGGTATACAGAGTATGTAAGAAGTCCCTGTCAGTAAATGGCTAGTAGGCTCTTATTTATAAAATTCAGATTCTTGATTGACTATGGGGAGTCCATTTCAGCAGATAAATTCCTTCTCGGGGGTTCATATCAAATGAATCTTTCTTCTTGGGGTCCACATTATAAATCAGCATGATTTGGATATAGTGCTAAGTTTGGCTTAAGTGGTATAATACTTTAAAAATGCAGCTTAGTATATTATTCTTTTTTAAATTCCTTTTAAAAATCACTCAAAACAGGTTCACATTATCTTGGATTTAATACGAGTAATAAATAACTAAAAAAAGTTTATACTAAGTGACAACTTGTTTATAGTTTTTATTGATGAAATTTAAACCAGTCAGAATCTCACAAAATTCCTGAGAACTTAAAACTATCAAATAGAATTTATGTTGCTTCTGTGTAAGCAAATTCTTGTAAATTTGTTCTTATCTCTCTGTAACAATGATGCCAAACAGTAAGATGGTAATTTTCCCTACTGGGGTGGCATTTCCAGGCAGCTTAATTACCATTTTTAGGGTGTCCTCCAATTCATAGAGATCATCTCTTCCAGAGTCTTCCTATTAGCCAACAAGAAAAATTAAACGTTTCACTTTCTCTAGCCTCTCACTCTAACTAGCTAAGAGTTGGGGCAAATCAGACCAAGCAAATAGGAACTAGTTTGGATCTCTAACAACCAGTTTCTACATGGCCCTTAATATAGCCTTGCAATTTTACCACCTGCCTATGGTCAGCTCACTCTTCTACACTACACACCAACTAGTTCTACTCGTCCACAACTTCTACTCGTCTCAGATTCCATCCGCTTCTGTACTCCTTATACTCACAGGACTCTGCATTTTCCTTAAAAAAAAAATTTTTTTTTTCAATTAAAAGCTTCATGCAAAATTTCTTCAACGTTACAGTCTCCTGCCACCAAATCAATGCTACTTCTCCCCTCTCTTATTTCTAGCCCATAAAAATGGAGGAAATGTTTCCTCTTATTATTCAAGCTCAATCTCTCCACATATATTGTGGATTATATTCTTTTTATATTTCCAGGAGACAGTTGGATTGTTGAACACATTCAAAAAGATTCAAGAGGCTTTGCTAGAAATGATGATTTATTCAAGCATCTTAGATTTTGCAAACTGGAAACACAGCTAAGCAAAACTTAGACATGTTGTGAAGGAGAAAGAAAAGCCGAAGGTTCTTATAGTAAAAGTACATTCTGGAGAAGAATCAGTCCTGCATTCTTAGCATCAAGATTGGTCCAAGATGGTAATCTTCAGATGTCCAGTGGTCTGGACAATAGAATAATTTCTTTTGAGGTAATTTAGATGGTCACCTGAAAGTTTGATGTATATTCAGGCATGTTCCTCCAAGTATTGATGAAGAACTGGAAAGTTCAGAAGTTTATGTTCTCAGATAACTTAAGGCAAGAATAGAATCATTTATTTTCTCATGCCTTAACCTATTTAATAATTTAACAGCTTGATCATAGTGACTCCATATTTTTTCTTCACTCTATTTCCTCAGGCTTTTTTTTCCCTCAAATTTTAATTGTTTTGAATAGGCAATATATAGAAATGGTCCAAAATTCAAAAATTAAAAAAGAGAATATAATGAAAAGTCTCTTTTCCATTCCTAGTCTCAGTCACCTATCTCCCCCTTGGGGCAAGCATCCTGCCAAAAATATTCAATGCACACACAAGTAAATTATGCAAACATATTTTCTCTTGTGTTTTATTTGTTTGTTTTAGCAATACACCTTACATACTGTTACATATCTCATTTGTTTTTTATTTAAAAATACACCTTGGAGATGATATTAATTCATAAAGTATCGGTTCATTCTTTTTTTAACTACATAGTATTAATTATGAGTGTCCCATAAATTATTTAATCTGACCTCATTGATAGACATTTAACTTGTCTCCAAACTTTTATTGTTATAAACAACATTGCAACAAACAATTTTGTACATTATTTCACATATGTGAAGATATCCCATCGGTTAAATTCTTATTAGTGGGATTACAGGGTTAAAGGATAAACGCAATTGAAATTTTGATAGATATTGCCAAATTATCCTCCATGGTAGTCAAATCAAGCTACAGTCCCAGCAAAAATGTATGAGTAATAACACTCACCCAACAGAAGAGCATAGCAAAGTTTTTGCTGATCTCAAATTTAAATAGCAATTCACTCTTATGACCAAGATCGATAATCTTTTTAAATATAAAAAAGCTATTTGTAATTCCTTTTTAAAGAACTGTTTGTTCATATCTTTTTCCATTTTCTCTTGTTGTGTTTTTTAAAAATTGACTTATTTATATATAAAGACAATTTTTGTAATATGTTACAATTGATTTTGGTCATGCATAAAATTTTTTATAGTCAGATTTATTACACTTTTACTTTTATGGCTCTGGCTTTTGTGAGATACTTGGAGAGTCCTTCCCTACTCCAAGTTTATGAGTAAAAAACGTTCTTAAGTTTTCCTCTACTATTTTTACGATTTCTGTCTTAAAGTTTTCTTCATAAAAATTTTACGTATTTCTTAAGATCGTTTCTAGATATTTTGTCCTTTTTTTACTGTTATTGTAAGTGGATCCTGTCTCGTTAGATTTCCTAATTAATTTTAATACATGAAGGCTACTAATTTCTGTATATTAATTTTTTGGTCACTTTACTGAATTCTCTCATT
This sequence comes from Pteropus alecto, assembly GCF_000325575.1. Lineage (NCBI taxonomy): Eukaryota > Metazoa > Chordata > Mammalia > Chiroptera > Pteropodidae > Pteropus > Pteropus alecto. The sequence goes on from NW_006430735.1 coordinate 4,538,142, forward strand.
GTAATTAGTTTTCAGTTAACCATCTTTGGATTTTCAGGCATACAATTATATTACCTGTAAATAGTAGATTTAACTTCTCCATCTCTAATGTTTAAAATTCTTTAAACATGTGAAAATTCTTTCTCTTTTTTATGTTCTTTATTTAGTACCGCCAGAATAGTGTTAGACAGTAATGAGATCATAGATATTCTTGTCTTGTTACTTAAATAATCTTACATTGAAGATTATCTTCTAATTCCCTAATACAATCAGCTTCTCCCTATCTCCTAGATCCTTCTGATCTTGAAAAAACTGTGATTACCACATTGCTCTTTCATTTTTCTTTCAAAGCCAAACAGCTTGAAAAAGTTATCTATGCCTGTTGTTCTCATATTCTCCTCTTTCATTTATTCCTACATTAATTTCAGTCTAGTTTCTGTTTCCACCACTAGGCAGATCAGGTGCACTGGCTTATGAATCAACTTGTACTCAAGAAACTCTTTTAGTGGTGGTCATGGTTGCAGGAAGGCTGAGCTTCTGAGATAACAGTGGCAGCACTGTGAGAGATGGGTGTGTGATGGGGCTCAGAACATGCTATTCCAAAATATGGTGCCTTGGCATATTGAATATTTTAAGCTGAAGGAGTTTAAGAAAATGGAAGAACAAGGTCACTATGATCCTCCCTTGCCCTTCTCTCTTGAAGCAGGTCATAAAACCCTCTCGTGAAAGATGACTTCCCTATACCCAGAGGAGAGGAGGATCCTCATCTCCAAAGACAAAGGGACACTGATGAGACTCAAACTAATAGACAGGCCTTGCTAATTTTCCATCAGTTTACTACACTTACCTTATACTCTTTGTCTTATCATATTTCTCCATGACTGTCTACTCTTCATCAAACCTAGGACAAAATACTCAGGTTTAATTGTTTCTTTAGGTGTTCATTTCCTTATGAAGGCTCCCCTGTCATGTAAAACTTGTATTAAATAAATGTGTACGCTTTTTTTCCTGTTAATTCATCTTTGTCAAATTTAATTTTCAGAACCAGGCAGGGACTCTAAGAGAGTAGGAGAAAACTTTTTCCTCCCCTGCATGTCTAATGTACAGTTCAAGCCTTCTCCTTGGTGCCATATGTGGTATCTGGTGTCCAATGGCGGCAACAGTATCTTCTCTTGATCACTTGTGCAGTGTGATTTGGGATGTTGTTTCTGGCTGTTAGTCTCCAATCTGGTTTACCAAGGTCCCAGAGATTTAATGAACTACCCAGTAGGCTTTTAATATAATATATTAATATAATAAATTTTGCTTATATTAGCCACTGGTTTTGTTACTCACTCTTCCTAAGATTATCAATGTTCTCATTCAACCCAATTGATCATTCTCTCCTTCTAAAAACATTCTTGTTCCTCAGTTTCAATGATACTATATTTGCAGTTTTCCTTTTTTTGTCTCTGGCAACTCAATCTCTTTTGCTAGAGCTGCCTTTTCTCCAACATATCATTTAAATATCCCCACTTCTCAGGATTATGCCTTATTTGCTCTATTAGTGTCCTAAATGAACTCATATACAGTACTTCCATGTCTTGAATACAATTTGCTGATTACCTCTAAATGTATTTCCCCTGCCTAGATGAATGAGTTCTATATCTGGATATCTAACGGTGTACTCAGCATATCTGCTGGATGTCTTATTTGCACTTCAAACTCAAGGTTCTATTTGCTTTTAAAATTGTCTTATCTCAGTGAATGACACCAGCACCTACTCAGTGCTCATGTCAGAAACCATATCATGTTAGAATTATCCTTGACTTTGTTACTCTTATCTTCAAAATCCAAACGAATTCTCTAGTTTCATTTCTTTTTAACTTGGCCAACTTCTCTAGTTTTATCACTTTGGCTCTATCATTATTTCTTGCTTGAATTCCTATATCTACTTAACTAATTCTTGAATTTACTCTTATTCTTATCATTCCATTCTCTTTATGGTAGTCAGATTGTTCTTTTTAAAAATGAAAAGTCAATCATGTTACTTCTGTATCGAGAATCTTTTAATAGCTTCCCATTACTCTTAGGATGAAGTCCAAAATACTTAAGAATCTCCTTTACCTGGACCTTTTCGCCTTTCTACTCTGTATTAGTCAGTGTATAGCCAGAAAAATTGAACCCAAGGACCATTTCAGTGAGTGAAGATCAGAACTATGCTATCTTCCTGGGTTGGAGCCCGCTAGCTTTCACTGCTTTTTGCTAAGCTGGAGACATGGGACCTGTTCCTGTTACTGCTGGAACTAAATTGGCACTTGCCTTTCTATAGATGCTGCTAAAAACCTTTACTGACTGCTAGAGCTCAGAGTCTTCTATCATCTCTCTTGCTCCTACATGAGGTACCAAAGAAGAAAAAAAAATGGCTTCTTTATTTCTTCTACTCTAAATGGCCCACCAGTTCTGCATTGTAGCAGAAATTAACAGAAAATATGCTGAAAAGGAGTCTGCAAAACGTAGTTTGCTAGCTTTCAGCCTTTGTGATTCAGAGCACACAGAGGTCAGGAACTGAGCCAAGAGACACAAATAATTGGCACATACTCCTATTCTTACTTTACCAACTGACCGAACTGTGGGCTTTACACTGAAATCTTTCAAGACACACACACACACACACACACACACACACATACACACTCTCTCTCTCTCATATGATTTTCATATGGTTAATATCAATTTATTTTCTGGGTCTTGACTTAAATAACAGTTCATCAATGAAGTGACTTTTGATCCCACATATTAACTTGGGTCCCCTCTGGCACCCTGTGCCTTTCCTCACAATGTTAATAAAATTGTGACTGAAAAGTTGTATATTTATTTACTATCTGAAAACTTATCAAAGAGAAGGACCTCTATGTCTTCTTTACTGCTACATCTTCATTGCATGGAGCATAGATAATCTGGAATAACTGTTTACTGAATAAATGAAATGTATCTTCTATCATAGCACTTGAAAAAGTAGTTCATTCATTGTCAATAATCCCTCTATGGACAAAACATTTAATAGTTTTGAAAGGTTATCTTATTATTAGGCAAAAGGGTCAGTTTCTCAGGAATTTCTCACATGCTTTTATGAATATAAATATTGGCAGAAACAACATTAGTTTTTCTAGGTGAGTTTTATTAGAAGTTTAAATGCCTGGATCTTTTTCAATAATATAGTATATTTCACAGTTATTTAAGTAACCATAGAGATAGTTACCAAAACAGATAGAAAAAGACAAATTCAAGAAATTAAATAGATGAAATTCTTATGAAATGTACAAAGGGCAGAGTAAACATGACAAAAGAAATTAGAAAGCAAAGATTCCTTTCAATCCTGAGGTTCCAGCCATCTAGTCATACAATTACACATAAAAACAACAATAAAACCTAATTATTTACCTAAATATTCACATACATTTTAGACCAAAATGATATTTCAAACAGTGAATGGCAGTACCTAAGTATTAAAGTATTTCATCATGAGAAGGATAGAACTGATTCCTTGACGAACTGGCTTATAGCTGCCCAATTTAATTCTATTCATTAGGTCAACTCCTTCGGCTTTTTATCCCATAACTGTAGGGTACAAGAGGGTAGCGAGCTATCAGTAGTATGTTATCTTTAAAGCTGGGTTCCTAATTCTGAAATTGGATTTTAAGAATTCTAATATTCAAAGTGTTTGATCTGTTTTTAAGAAGTGAGCTGTATCTATACTTGTCCATCCTTGGCTGCTTGGAATATAACAATCCATAGGTTCTGATTTGTGGGGGAAAGTGGAGATGGGGTTATTGTCAATAAATTTTTAAATTATTGCTGAAGAAAGGACATGATAAGTTAAATTAGAAGATGATTGATGCAATTCATCTAGGAGAGCTTTAATTTTTTTCAGGGGAAATAAGAAGCAATGTTATCCACCGAGAGTACATGGGCTAAGAAAAGGGATAGGAAAACCTGAGCAGATGGGAAAACATTTGGAGCAGTCACTGTAAAGATTTCAATAAGGATGATAATAAGGACTATTGAGTAGCTTTGAGAATCTGAGGGGAAGTTTGATACCATGAATTTCAAGAATTATAACTGGTGCCCTGTTGAGATTTTATCAAGCAACTCCTGATCTATGGCAAGAATACTGATTGTTGTTAGTGAGGGTTAGCAACCAGAGAAAGGCTGGTGTGTACATTATTTAAAAGTTTACCATAGAGTCCAGTCTGGCTAGGAAAAGCCAGAATGAGAATACTGGATTTGAAGGTAAGTGTTAGAAGACAAAAACTGGAAGAGACAGAGTAAATTCAACAGTGATGATAAACTGGTATGAAAATAGGAGGCTAGGTTAGAAAAGCTCTTCAATGAGAAATTCACACTGAGACCAAAGGTCCACAGGAGGTTGAAAAGTATTGATGTTGTCAAGGATTTCAAGAAGCAGCAGAAGAAAAAAGTGTACACAGAGGTTAAAAAGAGGACAGATCCTGTGCGAAAGCTATAGAACAATGATTTAGAAATAGATATACCCAGCCCTGTTCCAGGTAGCATGGGTTGAAGAAATGAAAACACACACACACACACACACACACACACACACACACACACACACACACACACCCCTACACACACAGAAGCTTTCAATAGATGATGATGTAAAATCTTTTAAATTTTAAGAGAAAATTCATTTTCATTTAGTTTTAAAAGGTAGGAATGTTAAAGGCAATTTGGTGGTGGGGTTCCCTGGTCAAACAATTTTCCAACTCTCTAGACCAACTGCGTGTGCTACAATTCAGTTATGACAAAAACTACCTGAAATTAGCACAGACCCCATATTTTAAGGGCTCAGTCCCACAAAACTACTCTACTTCACACGACAATCACAAGTCCCAAGTTGTCGCCTTTATTTCTGACCAACTGGCTACTAATCTATGACTCTTTCCTTGGGTTTGAAAATTTGCCAGAAGGGTTCTCAGAACTGAGGAAAACACTTATTACTGGTTTACTATGACTCAGCTCAGAAATAGCCAAAGAGAAAAGATGCATAGAGCAAAGCATGTGAAAGGGGAGCAGAGCTTCCATACCTTCTCTGAGTATTCCAACTTTCTATGTGTTCACCAACCTGTAAGCTCTCAGAACCACTTTGGTTAGTTTTTAATGGAGTCTTCGTTAAATAGGCATGATTGATTAAATCACTGGCCATTGATGATTAAGCCAATTCCCCACCCTTCTCTCCATCCTGGATGTTGGGGGTTGGGAGAGGTGGGGCTAAAAGTTCTAACTCTCTAATCACATGGTTGGTTTCTCTGGTAACCAGCCCCCATCGCCAAGAGACACCTCATTAACATAATTGCAGATATGGTTGAAAGGGGCTTATTATAAATAAAAGACACTTCTCTTACCCTATAACTCAGGAAATTCCAAGGATTACATGAGCTCTGTGCCAGGAACCAGAGAGACAAAGACCAAATACATATTTTTCATTAAATCACAATTAGTTTTCTTCTGCTGCTGTAACAAATTACCACAGACTCAATGGTTTACAACACAAATTTTTCACCTTACAGTTCTGTAGGTCAGGAGTCTAACACTGGTCTCACTTGGCTAAAATCAAAGCGTAGGCAGAGTTACATTCCTTTCTGGAAGCTCTGGGGGGGAATCTTAGTCTTTTGTCTTTTCCATTCCAAACACTGAACATATTCCATTCCATTAACACTGCATCTCTGACCATTTTTTCTGGTCACATCTCCCTCTGATTCTTCTGCTTTCCTCTTTGATTTTTAAAGACCCATGTGATTACATTGGGCCCACCTAAATAAAGGCAGCTGATTAGCAATGTTACCATTTGCAAACTTAATTCCCCTTTGCATGTAACCTAACATATCCACAGGTTTGGGGAATTAAAATATGGATATTTTGTGGGGACCGTTATTCTGCCTACCACAGGAAGAACACTGCAAAAGTTTGTAAGCAAATAAAGAAGGACAGTGAATTAATGCAATCTGGTTAATGGAAGGCAGAGTTTATCAGAACTGATTTCAAGATTTCAATTGGATGTGAGATCATGAGCCCTAACAAAGTTTCAATCCCAGATTGCTGATGATTAATATGCGCTTTCTGAATCTATGTTTAAAAATACTAACAGTACTATTGCTGCTGCTGCCCTTGCTGCTGCTGCTCCTCCTCCACTTCCTCCTCCTAACAACAACAACAACAACAACAACAACAATAACCAAACAAATACCTCTTAGGCTTTATAGATCAGGGCTGCTATAAGGTCATCACATGAACTCATTTCATCCTTAAACAATATTGTGAGAAATAATCATTTTCCCTATTTTCACATGAGGAAACTAAGTCTTAGTAACTTGCCTAAGGTCACGAAGTAGAGAATTTGAACTGAAACCCAGGTAGTAAAGCTCCAGGGCTTTTAACATTACATCCTACAGTCTTCCTATGTTCATCTCTCCGGGTGGGGAGAAGTGGAGTGGCTGACAAGTATCTGTTTTGATTCAGATACCAAAGGGTACCAGTTAGATATGAAGCTAATTAGGACAGGATCTGTTGAAACAGCCATCGGAGGAAAAGTGGCTCTTCGTATTGAATCTACAGACACCAGATTACTTTTGTTCAATTCAATCTAAATATAATGGCAAAACCATCCACAAACTATTTTTTCTTTTCCCTTCTTTTCATTTAGCAAATATTTATTAATGGTAATATAAGAAAAGCTATATAGGACATTACGTGAATCTAAGACATACCCATAAGAATTAGATGAATAATACAAAGTAGAAAATTATAAAATTTGCCAAATAATTTATAAAATCATCTATTATATTATTGCAACCTTTGTCATTTGATCCCCCTCCATTTTCTTCTCCATATTCTCTCTTCTTTTAATATCTGTCTGCCTCTACCCATATTTTCACTACCTTTGAAGGCTTCTCTTTTCATCGTTTTGCTCATATTCTTGGCTTTTTCTTCTCTCATTTGCCTGTATCACCATCTACTAGCTACACCATATTCTAATCTCTGTGGGAATAAACTATTTTGTTTTGAAATACTAAAATTCTCCTGAATTCATTTTCTCCTTTTAACTTATCGCTATTCAAATTTGACTTTCATTCTCTCTGCTCAACTTCCTTACTAAATTTCTGCTTATAATTCTCCCAAATCTTGACAATTCACCCATCTTCCCTTTCACTGTTCTCTGAATTTTAGCAAATCTAATCTTGTCATTCCATATTCAAAGTTATTCATGTTTCCATGATCTACCAGATAAAAATCTTTACACAGTTTAGAAACTCCCTGCTTACATCAAACCATGTTTTTGCCTTTTCCTCTAATTCTGCTTTGCATTTTACCCTGTAGCAGCACAGAAATACTTGTGGTTTCCAACACACATTACACTCTGTCATTCCTCTGTAACCTTTTCCTATTCCCTCTGCTGCTTTTACTCTATCTGTATGGAAAACTCCTAGTCAAATGTCATCTTTGCTGTTAGGCCTTCCCAGTCTCTTTTAAGCACATATGGGACTCCTCTTCTGCCCCAGCCTATACTGTACATCCCTCCATTGTTTACAAGAATGTTGTTATTGGTTTGGGGGGTAAGGACTTGGGTTTTTCTATTCCTAACACCTAACATAAACTCCAGTGCACAATAGCCCAACCATCTTTGCTTAATTTAACCTACCCTTTTATTTAACCTACCATCACGCTATGGCATAGCTCTTCTTTCTGCCTAAATATCAGTTCCTCAAAGTGTATTCTTTGGAACCCCAGTGCTCTACAGAAGAGTTGTATATTATAAATAGAGTTAGCCTTTAGATAGCTATTTGAAGTGTCTGCTTATTTTCATTGTAAGTTAAGTCCAATTCTTCTTGTCTCAAATAATCCTCTTATCTTTTAGCTCCATAATGATTCTCAAATGAAATTGAGGTCCGTCAAAGAAATAATTAGAAAATTAGAAATAGAAATTTTTTAATAATTAGAAAATTAGAAATTAGAAATTTAGAAATTAGAAATTAGAAAATTAGAAATTAGAAATTTCTATTTTTTACCACGATCTAGATGAGGAACATCAACAACAAAACAAATCATATGTATATATGGCTAAAACACCAACATAATTTCCTCCAAATTTACTTATTTCAAACTCACCTCTGCTCGATCTAGATTATTGCCAATAAAATGAACAAATTGTGCTCATTTCCGTTAATGCTTCTATTCACATTAATAGATGGATTGATGTTGGCTCTGTGATTTTAAACAGTTTGAGGAAAATAACCGTTACAAGGGAAAGTTTTAAGAGTCACTGAAAAATAGAGCATCAATCAAGGTCTGATCAGGAAAACAGAACATACTATGTTACCAAGGGAACTTAATAATAGGGTGTTCTTACACAGGGGCTGGAGGGGGATTTCTAGACCAAAAAGGGGAACTTTTTGGTCCGAGGTGATCGAGATATCAGATGTAAGAAACCACTGTCACCTTTAGAGCTAGGGAAACAAAGGGAAAAGGTTGGGTTATGAGAACTCAAGATTAGACCTCTGAGAAGTGGGCACAGCCTGGCTGGTGCTGGTACCTCTGAAGTGTCTGGTTCTTAGAGCGTAAAACAAGTGGGAGGCTGGAACCAACTGCTGATGATAGTGTGAAGGGCTGTTACTGCTGAGGTGATGCTGATAGGAGGTCTCTTTCTTCTACTCCGGCCTTCCTTCCTGTGACTTCTATTGATAGAACCTACCAGGAAGAAAGTTGGCAAAGGAGACGGATTACAGAGCCACAGCCCCAGTATTACAAACCCAGAATGTGGAAGTATGAATATGGAAAGACAATAGATTATAAGCAGCACTAAAAGCAGTTAAGAGTCTTAAGCAATAGTCTTAAGTCTATTTTCCAGCTTAAAAAACTCAATCATATACTCAAGACCTTAAAAAATTAATATTCTTCTGTTATTTGCCAGTAGACATGCACTCGAGTATGCTAAGTCACTAAATTTATCATTTAATCATCTAATCTGGGACCTATATGACTGATATTGTTCTAGGTGGTTGGGTTTCAACAGTGAAAAAATAGCTTCCCATCAATCTTTGTGGAACTTTCATTTTAGCAAAGGAAAAACAAACAATAAATAAAGATATAACATGTCAGATGGGGAGAAAATAAAGCAGGTTAAGATGGGATAGAGATTAGGGGGGGGCTTTTTCATATGAAGTGGTCATAGAAGATCTTAATGATGAGTGAAATTTGAGCAAAGACTTAAGGGAAACATAAGGGAGAAAGCAGTATGAATTTATTGGGGGGAGGGGGAAAATTTTCTGTAGGAAATAGTTGCATTTGATAAATGTGAGGTTGGTGAAGATTTCCAAGTGGGTGGATTTGTGTGTGGAAAGGAGTGGGGGTATCTGCAGTTTTTTTTTTTTTAACTATTTCCAAAATTCTGCTTTAGAAAATGTGATTATAGCCAGGTAAAATCAACTTATCATCAACTATAGTACCAAGTTCAAACATTCCACAGAGCATTGCCTATCTCTTTCACTGAGGCAAAAGCTATATTTCGCATAGCGGGTTATAAAAAAATTGCTGCTGGTAAATGGAACTACCTAGAGTACATAGGGCCTACCTCTACTATGAAATATTTCCTTTGTTTCAAAGTCAGGTATGAAATTCTAATAACAGTCGCAAATCTTTAATTTAGAATATTTGAGGAAGTGTAAAATGTCCAGCACTGTACATGATTATCTCTGTTAACATTTCAACCTTTGTTTTTTAATTAAGCATTAATGAAACTCGATAATTGGCCAGCAGTTTTTGAGGCAGAAAGTGGGATGGATTCCATCAGTACTCTTAACCAAAAACAGTGAAATCATTTTTGGCATTAAGATCATGTTGCTTTTTATTCAGATAATTTTCTTCTTGAAAAATGCATGCATAATTTGGATTCAATGGTATCACAAACATTAATGTTAGCTATAATTATTTTTTCAACCAGTTTGTCCCTCAAACAATAAAAGTAAACTTAACTATAAAGTTAGACAGCTAAAAATGGTATAAACCTGTGATACTCTCATGTTAAAGGTTTTTTAGAAATCAACAGTTATTCTGGCCCTTAGAAAAAGAGCTGTACTACGTAATGTAAAATCTTTTTCTGTAGCTAATAATAATTTCCAACTGGAAAGCTTAGGGAGGGTATGTCTTTATTTGAGGAGAATGTAATTTAAGACACAGTAGAAATTTGAGTTACATCAGTAATTTTGTTTTAACTTTATAAGGAATCTTGAGAGATCAGTGGTATCTCCTGGAAGCAAGAACTTGCTTTTGGCAGGAAAACCACCACACATGGCTTCTACTATTTGCACTTAACCTCTGTGCCTAGGTTCCTCCGGCTGTCAAGTAGAGATGATTGTAATTGCTATCTTCTGTGAAAAGTAAGAGTGTGCTTTGACATCTCTGGCTGAAGATGCTATATCAACACAAATTATTATTAGAACATAATGCATGTATGCATATAAAACGCCAGCATGGTGGTCTTTTAATGCTTATATAACATCTATAAATACTGCTCTTCCAAACTCTCTCTTCACTGTTAGGTCAGAGGAGAATATAATCATATCAGCCCACTAATCCAATTTATCAAAATATGGAGGAAATATATTTTTTTAAAGCTCCATATCATCATTTTGAGAAGCACTAACCCAGCTAATCCCTCACGGTCTCTGTAGCAATTGCACGATGGCCCCCATATTAATCCTTTGGCACCTTTTCAAATGTTGGCTAAATTACTTTTTCTGGAGACTGGAACCATCAGGGAAAGGCTGGGGGAATGAAATTAGCTAGCGATATTAACATTTTGGTTATTTAACATTTAACTGGGTATCAACAACGTGCTAAAGTGCTATCTAAACAGATAATTAGCTAGTCGCTGCAAGTGGGCTCTCTAAATTTAGCAGTGAAATTAGGTTTAGGAACGCGGAAATAGTAAAATAAATTTTCTCAAGGAAAACGGTGGTGTCAGCATAGCTGGGGAATGTCACAATAGCTACATTTCGTCAATTATCATCATCATCAGATCTCCCGGAGCGAATGCAGGACAAGGTTTATTTGTAGGTGCATCTTGAGGACAGATAATGAAAAGAGTGGCTGCAGGAGACAGGCTTACAGGGGACAGAAACAGGCAGGCATAGAGAGAGAAAGAGAAAAGGAGGGTGGAGGAAAAGAGGTTCTAAACTCAGCGCTAGGGAACAGGATGGGACGTGGAAGTTAAAAAAAGATAGGTGGACATAGTGTATAATGGTGTGTTGCCTGGGAAGTGAGTAAAACGTTGTAAGCCAGTGGGTGGAGGGTGGGAGACCCTAGAGATTGAAGGGGAAGGACAGCGTGATCTTGGCGGCAGGCAAGCATTAGTTTAGCTAAAACCTTGTTCGACTTTCTTATTGGTGGAGACGGCAAAACCTACGTAAAATTAATGGTGTCGAGACTAAGGACGTGTGTCCTCTGCCTCCAGTATCCCTCGGGACGGTCCAAACTGTCTACCATTCCCACTGCCGCCGGTGGCTATAGCTCCAAGGTCAGGCCACCAGAGCTATGCGTGGCAGAGGATGAAGAGCGCAGGGCACGCAACCTGTCAGGGGTGAGGGAGGGTCGTGGTGGACCACAGACGCTCCTCTTAAACACATCCCGAGGTCGCTTTCCCGCAATAAAGTCAAAGGAAAACAAGCAATGAAAATAAAATTACACGTGCGAACATGCAAATGAAACAAAACGAAAGAAAAACACCTCCGCATTCGAGGCGCTCCGATGGGGAAATCCATGGCCTCCTGTTGCCAGTCGCCAGACGAGGACAGAGGATAGCCTGGCAGTCGGGAGAAGCAAGAGCGGGAAAGCAAACCTTCTAGGGCCCCTCTCCTCTCCCGGCCACGGGGACCCTTCCACCAAGTCTCCCTCCCAGTGAAAGGAGCAAGAAAACAGCCCGCGAAAATGTGCCTCGGCGGGCTGGGGGGTAGTGGGGCTGGGAAGAAGGGAGAAATTCGGAGGAGCACAGCTGTCCCGGGAAGCAGGAAGGAAAAAGTCTCTCCTTTCAGTCTCCTGCGCCCCCGGCGTGGAGAGAGATGACTAGTCCAGCAGGCTGGGTCCAGATTCCTAGACAAGAATCTTTGGCTTGGGCAACGGAAGGGCAACCCCATCCTCCTTTTCCCTCCCCACATCCTCCCCGTCCCAGGTCCCCGCCGGAGTGAGGCAAACCACGAGCCGGATGGTCCCGCCGCCCTCCGCCTCTGTCTGCGCCGGGGCCGCTGTGGACCAGCGAGCGGTGGAGTGGGCGAGACCATTGGAAAAGCTGAGAAGGGGGGAACGAGGAAGAAACGAGAGGCGGGGCATACTAACCTATTCCAGATTTTCCCGTCCTTTTAAAAGCTCTGCTTTGGGAGAAACCCCGTTATCAAAGTGGAAAGAAGAGATTTTTTTTTTTTTTTTGAAAGGGGAGGAGCGTGTGCAGAGGGGCGGAGTGGGAGGAGAAGCGGCTGGCTCTCCCGGATCAGACGGGAGCTGGAGTTGGGTGGGGAAGGCGGGCGAGTTCCAGCGCTCGCTCTGAGGGTCGGCTTCCTCTCCCCCTCCCGCGCGGGGCGGGGTGGT
>NW_006430735.1:4551472-4575806 GCF_000325575.1 Pteropus alecto
CCGCGGCCGCGCGGATGGCCCGGCTTCAGCGGCAGTGCTTTCTGTCCGCACTCCTCCTTGTGCTAAGGGGACCGTTACTTCTGGCTCATTCGAGCCGGAAGCCCAAAGCGGGGACTTCTGGACAGGGGTTAAGGTGTCGGGATGCACATTTGCCGCCTCCTTTTTCTCCGGCGAAACTTGAGCTGTGAGCCCAATGCCTTCAGGGACCAGAGCCCAGCGGAATGAAGCCTTCGGTTCCACCCCTCATCGCCTTCCACCCTGGAGAAGGCACCATATTAGCCAGCATCCTTTACAGTCAATTTTCTTTGGTCCTCCGGCCCGATTCTGCCCAGGCTGCCTCTCGATGGCTTTGCATCGAGCCTGTGGGCTGCCTTCCTGTTTGTGCGACATCTCTCACACTGTCGGTGTTTATTTTTGCAAACACTTATTTGTCCTTAGGACTTTGATTTATGTGTTAAATACCTATGGCATCAACTATGCCTCGGCTCTTCTGGTCAAAACAAACTCCACTCCTCTTGCCTCTTTCCTCGTGCTGTGTTGCAGTTTCCCTGTTATATTTGGGAGGTAGTCTTTTTGTTAAGTTCTGTTCCTAGGTATCGAGACTAGAAGCCTACTTGTTAAGGATCCTGTTTAAAAAAAAAAAATGTGTATTTCACGCAAGAGGTGTATGTAAGTGGTCATTGATGGAAGGCAGTGATTTGGGAAAATAAGGCCACCAGTCTTTGGAGATTAGCTCTATCTGTCTTTTGACAATACCAGTGCCCGCAGGACGTTTTATTTGAAGACTCCTATTTGGTGAGGAAAGTAGAGAAGCAAAACTTATGTTTGCTCAAAGATTGGTACATTTTTGCTGGTACATAAAGCTGCTGTTGTATCTCACTGTGTAATGAAATCTTAAATGAAACCAAAAGTTTTACCAGCATTTGTTAAAATGAAAGATGTATGTGAATTTCTTAGATAGTGTGGTTTAGAAGAAAGAAAATTCTGTTCCGGATAGGTGTGTCAGGACGATTATAATGGGAGGTAAAGTTTTCAAGAGATTGAGTGCCCCTTATAGGCTGAGAATTACTGCTACCAATTCACCACTGTTTCAAGCAAGCACTGTGATGAAAGTTTCTGATTTATAGAATATAGTGTGATAAATGTCATGTTGTCTAATCTGTAGTTTTTGTAGGCCACTCTGCATATGTTTAGTTCCACTACACAATTTCTTAATGCTGTTACCTTTGAAAACTGATGCAAGATTCTAGATTGAATTTATGTACTATTATTTTCCATCAAGGAGAATTGTGGATTATAGTTGGATGGGAGAAAAGTTGAAGGGAGTGTTAACAGTTTTGCTCTCTTTACTTGTGTTAAGGACTGCAAGAATATTATTTATACTTCCAATAAAGGCTTACCTAGCTAGGCAAAGCTCTATGGCAGATTGAAGCTAGGTAATATATACAGTTTATACAAGGAAAGATAATTTAGATAATAATTTCACAGTTATTGTGCAGGCGAAGTGTTGATGACTTTTTGAAGGAACACATTGGTTTTTCATATGGAAGAAAAAGGTTTTTTTTTAAATCTCTTTAATAGAATCCTAAAAATTCAAGCAGTATAGGCAAATGGACCATGATTTTAGAAGAGGTGTAAATTGAAGTTTTTAGAGTTAACTCTGCTTGTAGTTGTAGAGACAGACACTAGCTTTCTGTTACTGTGCACTGCTCATTTAAAGAGCTTCCATTTTTGGCTTATAGTGTTAATAACACCCTGATTTGTGAACCCTTCTGATGAGTTTTTTCCATCAACCTTTCTCTATTTTAAATTTCGTCTTTGAGTAGGACACAGTTGTGACTTATGGGTGCTTAGTAAGTATGGAAACAGAATTTTCTTCATGTAACCTGTTTGTTGAGCTAACATTCATAGTACTGCTTACAAGGTTTGGCATGTACTAGTGTTTTAGTAGTCAGTTTTAGAATTGAAAAGACTTTTCAGATTTAAAGAGATGTTTGATGATTTGTTAATCATAATACTTTTTTAAATCACATACAGTTTTTTTTCTTTTTGCTGGTGTTTTTGATATGTGGCTTACATTTAGCATAGTCTTAACTATGCTCAACTTCTGCAGTATCATCTATTAGCACAAGATAATTTTCATATTTTAATTTGACTGCTGATTTCATCAGATTTCCTGTTTTAAGGGTGTATGTTATCTGTCTTATTTGAAGAACTGAACTTTTAAAATGAGAATTTTGTAGGCTGACCAACTGCCAGATTTTTTTTTTTAAAGCCTAGCAAATTCCTAGGTATGAAGGTCAAAGAGACTAGATTTACAACACCATCTGACTTGATAAACTCATTTAATTCTGGAATTCCATATTTATGATCAGTTCATAGGGGATCAGATTTATCTCACTTTTCTTTCCGACATTTTTCTTGAGATGTAGAGAATATTAGTAGGGATGAGCTATTGATGATAGAGAAGCTATAGACTATTTGACCTTAGTAAGTTCCTATTAGAATCTATGATTTTACTATTTCTATTTTCAGCAAGGTTTTATCTTAATGTGGATGTTTAGAAGATGATAGAAAAAATGATCTAATGTGTTACTGAACCCTTACCAGCACTTTACTTTCTACATTCCTGGCAGTTGGTAGGTACTTGGGGACATAAAACATGAATAAGGCAGAATCATGCCTTCAAGGATATTATAGCATTGTGGTAAACATAAAGGAACTAGATGATTATAGTACAGTTTGGTGTTTATGATAGAGATCTGCATGAGGCCCAGCAGAGTGTTACTTAACCCATTAAGTAGAGATACATGAATGTGAACTGGATGGGGGGGGGGCAGTGCTACTTTAAAAAAATAATTTGAGGCAGATCTTACTGAGTTTAGACATTGTGGTCAATGTACAAGTTTGTTTTTTCTCTATCTGTAGTTTATGGTTAGATACTAAATTTGATTCTGAAAAAAGACTGCCAGTTAATAGATGTGTGAATCATTGGCAAGTTATTTAACCTCAGTAAACTTAAGGTTTCTCATCTTTTAAAAAAAGGACAATATTATCACCTTGCCTATAGCATTCTTTTGAGGATTAAGTGAAATAATAGAATAAAACACTTAGCAAATGTATGCAATATAATAAACATTCAAATATTAGCATTTGTTATATTCCACATTGAAGCCAATCATCCTGGTATTTGTCATTCTTAAATTCTACCCTGATGTTGTGAATAATTGAGTTTTCAAGTTAATTGCTGTATTTGTACTTTACATCTTTATTTTGACTGTATAGCCCAGTCAGTGCTCTTTAGATTTGGTTAAATTTACTTCAGCTAAATATACAGATGACCAGTTTTCAGAATATTAGGATCTGGTGAAATCAACTGTGTAATTGTATGAAACTGAGTTGAATCTTCCCTTCATGATATGGAATGCATTTTTAGGACTTGACAGTTCCATAAGATCACTTAGAATGTTGATCATTATGTTGAAAATGTGGAGTGGAAGAGGAGAGTTTCAATTTTACTTCTACTTTATCAAGTTACTTATGGTATCAGATTGGGGCCTATAATACATTTGCACTGCATCCTAAACAGATAGAGCTAGAAAGTACCAAATTTAAAAACAAACAAAAAAGACCAAATCTTTTCTTGCAATAGCTACAGCATCAGAAGTAGGAATTAGAAAAAGCTGGGCAATTATATGTGTGTTTTGGTATTTATTGTCTCACCTTGTTTATGTCACTTAGGCTTACGTTACATTTTTACATATATAATTTAGTGATTTAGCAGCTCTGATACACATTTTTTATCTGTAAAGTTAAGGAATAAAACTTAAGGCTTATTGCCTATTATTTGAAAATTATCGAAGAGAAACTGGCTGTGATACCCTTGTTAAAAAAGTTTTAACATTCTGTAATTTACCACATAAAAATTAGTGAGTAAATAATATATTCCTACAGCATATTCTGTAACTTATTAAAGTCTTCATAAAAATTGGCAATAAGAACTATATGGTTTACAAAATATGTGGCATTTAATTAAACATAATTATTAATATGTAAATGTAGGATGAAATCAAATAGCCCTTAAGTCAATAATGGAATGAACACTAAAGATGATTTTGTGTGCCAAACACTCAGATCCAAAACTCTATGTACCATTAATGTTGTACTTTTGATTACTTTTTAAATTTATCTAAAATTGTCTGCAAAATCTTGAACCCTTATCCTTTCCTGAATTTCATAAACATTATGATTTTTATTTTTATGATAGGCTCTGATATAGTTTAATCATTATTTACATTTTTTTGTGAACCTTTATCAAGGATGAGCTTTTAAGTTTTTTCCTAATGACTCACTTCTTGTAGTGTAGGTCATTACTTTAAAATTTTAGTGAGAGCTGCCTCCTGCAAGTCTAGATATAGTCATATTGCAGGTACCATAGTTTTTTTAGAAAGGATATTGTATTGTATACTCATATTGTGAATTTTTAGCATCCAGGGAGATTGTTGTTGTTGTTTTTCGTAACGTTATTGAATACCCAGTATTCATTCTGTTAATTAAGATGAGTAGGAAACAAGTACCTGTTGGCATTGTGAGTAGATATTAATAAACTGGAATTTGAGGCATATAATGATTAAGTGGCTGAGAATTGACAGTATGCTTTTCAGCACTTTGGATGATTATTTTGTTGGTGTAAGATGGTAAATTACACATGTGACTTTATAAATAGGAGAGGTTATGATAGTTTTTAAAAAATCTTTATTTGGTTTTCTTTCATTGTTAAAAATAAAATCAAGCTTGTTCTTATTTTAAATACATTGGCCTTTACACCTGATTGAGGCTCTTTAGGCTCTCAGCCTAGGTTTCTTTGGAAGAAATAAAATTTTTAAAAGTGAGGAGGGGCTATGAATCAATTTTCTCAGCTCACTAGGATCAGCAAAAATAGTGTGTGCAGGTGGATTCAAATCATAATTAATAGGAAATGTTTTTAAAAACATTCCAGGCTCCACTGTGGCCTTAGTAGATCAACAGTTTTTGCAAGAGTGGAAGGGAATGGCACCTGAAGATTGGAGCATTTGTATTTTAAGTCTTAAAATTTAAGAGACATCTTCAGATGATTTTTTAACCTCAAGTGCGATTTTTACATTATTTTTATTTACGATTTGACCAGATGTGGTCTCTCTTCTGAAAGAAATAATACTCCATTGTCTTGTTCACTATTTTATCCTCATGTACTTGGCATGGAGTAGGCACTCAAATTTCTTTTTCAAGGGTTTAACAGCAAAATCAAATTTAGTCTAAACCAGCACCATCCAATAGAAATATGTGAGCCACGCACATATTTAGTGGCTACCATATTGGACAGTGCAAGTCTAAACTCTTTGTTGTCTCTGAAATAGATATGTCCTTCTCTGGTCCTTACTCTTAGGGCCTAGAATGACATTACTCTTCCTACTAAGTCAAATTTTGAAATGCCCAGTTTAAGATTATTTTCCCAACGAAGGTTTCTCTTACCACTTCTTCCACAGAGTGAACTTTTCTTCTTTCTAAAGTAGTTACTTTTTGTATTTGTTATCTAGTATTTAATTATAAATTGTTTTGCTCTTTTTGCACATTATAAAATGTGTGATCTTTGCAGTAAAGAACTTGCTTCAGGCTTCACTGTATATATCAGAGCACATATCACAGAATAAACACCAAGTTTTTTTTATTGTATGGATTTTAGCATTTGCTCTTTCTCCCATTATAACTGTGTAAGAGATTGACCAAATTTGCTATACTATAAAACTGTATCAAGAGGATACTTGATTTATGATTTTATCCTCCATGTTGAAATAAAATAATGGAATAATAGCTATAATAAATAACCATAAAAACTTTTCTGAATGTGCTTTATTGCCTATCTGATCCTAGATATCTTTCAAATCCATAGTCCCTGGAGGCCTATCCTGTTCTGTGATTAACAGTGTGACCTGTGGTCATTAGTGGGAAATGCATGCAAATTCTGTTCATTTTTACATGCTTTTGGGTTTAGAGCAATATTTGCCAAAGTATTTCAATGGAATACTAGTCTCAGAAGATATGTTTTTGGAAGAAAGTACCATGGTTGAATACATTTGGCAATGGGAAAACTAACTGTATAACTCACTCGTGGAAAGTAACTTTGTGCATTAATTTGTTAATGGTCTAAGAAATTCTTCAGTAAACTATTTTGTTTTACAAACTAATTTCTTTATGGGGAGGGGTGTAATATGTTATATTGCAGAAGCCGTGTTGTGCAGAACGTACTCTAGGAAAATATGTCCTTAGCTTTGTTATTTCTATCTTGACATTATTCTTATTCCTACCTGCCAAGATAGGGGGAAGGATATAAATATATTTACTTATATTTATATTATATATGTATATATTTAGATATTATATATGTATATATATTTACTTAATAAACTAGAAAAGGTTGATAGGTTTTAAAGATGTTGCTTGATGAGATAGTTATTTATTATTTATTTATTATTTTTTTCCCCTGAAAATTCTCTTTAGTTCTGTCTCTTCATTCCCAGTTGTCTTACCCATTTTGAATCTGAGGTGTTTGCAGAATTGACCTTTGAGGAGTATAAATTTCAGATGTGTATCATTTACCCCAGGATAGATGTAGTTTTAAGCAGCTTCTGTGGGAGATACCTCACTTGATGTAGAACACATGTTCATGTGGGTTTGAATTTTAGGAATAAAATGAGTAAATTTAAGATAGCTAATCTATTTTGTAATGAAAATATACCATTGCTGTTATTAAGAAAGATATGAAAAACACTAAGAGACAAATTTAAAAATAGATGCACACAGCTAGGACTCAACTCAGTGTTTAAGTGCATTGTATATAATTAAGACTGCTTGACTCTTCTAGTGACTTCAATTCAGGGGAAAAACAAAAATAATGAAATGTTAGTATTGGTAAACTATCATAAGATCAGTTTCATGTAACTATTTTTGTATGTTATCTATGATAGACATGGCTGTCATTACTAAAATATCTTAGGCCATTGTTTTTGAAAATTATTAATATGATTTCTAATTTAGTCCTAGCTACTGTGGGCTAGATTAAGATTCATTTCACAAGTGTCTTGTCATTACGAACTCTAAATTCTCTTTTAATTTGATTTAGATTAGAGATAATCATTCATGGCTATAAGTTCAGTTTAATACTAAGTCAGACAATAAACTTTAGTTTTATCTCCTCTGAGATACCCAGATTCCTTTATTTTAAATGCAAATTTAAAAAAAAGTTTCTCAGTTTCTTCCTTTATTTATCGAAGAGATTCAAGCGGGAGAAGGTACATAGCTAACAGTTCTATCCTCATTAAGAGTAAAGGGCTGGAACAAAATAGAATTTTTCACTAAATCATGAGTCTGTGTATGTTAATAGCTGTGGGCAGCTACTGTAAATCTTTGATTTCTGCTTGTTAAACTTAAAAGAGGTAAAAAAGTACCACCAACAAAAACCTTGAGAAACATGCAAATAGTGCAGTGTGTCGAATATCAACTTTTATAGTTGTTTCCCCATTCCTAAGCATTTCTCACATTATAAAGATATCATTTTGGCGATACATTTTCATTTGACTAGTTCATATTAAAACCAAAATGAACTTTAATATTGAAATAATGGTAAGGAACTCCTATTCTTTTTCAGGTTGTTATCTTATGTTTGTTGTACAAAAGTGCAATGGTAGAGGATATATTATTTTTTTTCTTTTAAAGCTGGGATAGCCCCTACAGTTGACTGACTGATTTTGAATAACAAAAAGAAGGCATGACAAGGCTAGAATTAGTAATACTAATGAAGACATCTCTTATTTCTATAAGACTGTTTACTTTAGACCATTGACATTCTTTTCTGTGTTTAAGATTATTTTTACACTTTTCAATAAAAACTTTCAACTTTTAGATTCGTAAGCAAGTTAGCAATTATGGTGACTATTTCGAAGCCATGCATTGTTCAGCAAACTTATTTTTTTCAATTGTGTGTAAAGGATCTGAGCATTGATACATTTTTGTTATATTTCTAATGATAGTGAAAATGTTTAAATATATGAGTAGCTGGGGAAATTTGTATATAGCATGCCAAAAGGTCTCTTGCTTTCTAAAAGCTTTAATCAAAACAGCATCCGTTAAAATATAAAAAAACAAATCCGAAGTTCCCTAAGAAAAGGATGTTTTTCTTTGAGGATACTGCTGTTACTTTGCTGCCCTCTACAGTCATCTAAAATAGTCACTCTAGATTTTTCTCCCATCAGATGATTAAAATACTGTCTGGACTTGTGAGCTTTAAATTTCAGGAGTGGTTTGAGTAATATTTACTGTTAAAATATTATAATGTTTAATTAGTCACAACAGTTGATCTCTACTTGTACTATAAAAAATAAAGGGCCTAGAAATTGGAGGAGGGAGTAGATTGGGGACTATTGAGCATCAATCAGGAAACAGGTGGTAGAGCACCAACTAAGTGCTGGGTAATAGAGGATACCACCGTAGAATAAGAAATGGTAGCTGGTCCCAAGCTTGTAAACACATTAGTAAGACTAATGTATGTTAGCATATATGTATAAAAGACATAACAACATACCAAGTAGTATGATACAGCCTAAGAAAAGATCAGTAAAGCCTGAACGAGTCAAGAAAAGCTAATTAGAAGAGGTGAAACTTTTGAGCTATATATTCAAGAATGGAGTAAAATGCAGACGAAACAGGGTTATTTCAAACAGGAAGTGAATATTAAACCGCAAAGAGTCTGTTGCACAGAAAGGACTATACTAGACCCTTTGGAGTCTTTGCCATTAAGAAATGTAAAATATAAATGTTAGGAGATTTCGAATTAGAAAATTGTGTGTGTGTGTGTGTGTGTGTGAGAGTGTGAGAGAGAGAGAGACAGAGAGACAGAGACAGAGACAGACAGACAGACAGACAGACAGAAGTGGCGGGGAGGAGGGAGGGAGGAAGAAGGAGAGGGAGAGGGAGACTGATTTCCATTTATGAGAGAAGGTCAATGAAAAAGAGAGCATTCTAGAGTGAAAAGAGACCATTGGATTGGGGACTCTGGAAGAAATTAATGTTCTCATGTGGGTTAAGCCTGAACTTCATGGAAGGAAGTCCTGAATTTTTAAATATTTTACTAAAGAGATTAAACTTTGTGTGGTAGGCAGTGAGGAGTTTTTGAAGGCAGATAACTACTGAGTCGGTGATTTGTGAATTTTGTATAGCTTTGACAACAATGTAAAAGATATGTTAGAGATGAAAGAGACAGGCAAAAGGGAAAACCATTGCAGTCATCCATGCGAAGAGAGTGTTGTGGAGATATATGGCAATTTGGCAGAGGGATTTGAAGGGAGAGATAGATCTGAGAAATAAATTACCTGGTGTTTAGATATCATTGTGGGTGGGGAAAGCAGAGTTGGATATGAACTTAGATTTCTGTCTTGAATGACTAGAAAAGTTTTCTAAAAAGATTAATCATTACTATTTTTTACTTAGTAATTCATTTATTTGTTTATTTTTAAATTTTGTTTTATTATTAGTTTCAAGTATACAGTACATTGTTTAGACATTTATATAGTTTAGTTTTCAAAACGATCCCTCTAATTGCTCTTTCTCCTCTGGCTCTCCACTTAGCCAATATATTAATGCTAACTGCGTTCCCTATGCCATGCTCCCCATCCCTGTGACCATCTTATCAACTACTAATTTGTACTTCTTTAACCCTTTACCACAGTCTTTGACTTTTTTGGAAGAATTTTAATTGTGATGTCTTTGGGGCATATTTTAAAGCCATATTTGGACATTTGTTATGAGAGGGTAAGGGGTAGATTTCGGAATTGGGAATTACCGGCATCCAGTTATTTGTAGTAGATGAGCTGTTTGAAGAGAGAGGAGGTAGAGGGGCTAGAGAGAAGGAGGGAGAAGAGAAGGAAGAAAGGAGGAAGGGGAAATGAGACTGGGAAAAAAATTCAAGATTGAGAGATTTTGATTGGATAAGAGGGGGGAAAGGAGGGGAGAAATAATCTGGGGGAGGAAAATCTTATTTGATAAATAGACCAATACATTTAGATGTGGAATTGGGAATTATCAGGATTGAGATAGAAAGAAGTCAAAGTAGGAGAAAAGTCAAATTCTGAAAAAGTTAACAAATAAAGCGATAATGAAGAAGTAGTAGGGTAGGGCCTACTTTGGGGGAGAATGGAAGAGGCAAAGAGAATAATTTGAATAATGTACAGTTGTTATGAACTTAATGCTTGCAGTCATCCCCAAATTCATATGTTGAAGCCCTAACTTATAATGTGATGGTATCAGAAAGGGTTCTTTGGGAAGTAATGAGATTTAGACGAGGTGATGGGGTTAGAGTTCCCATGATGGAATTAGTGCCCTTATAAGAAGAAGAAGAGACACCAGAACTTTTAACCATGTTGAGGATACAGCAAGAAGGCAACTGCCTGCAAGCCAGGAAGAAAGTTCTCACCAGAGCCTTACTGTGCTAGCACCCTGATCTCAAGCTTCCTATCCTCCAGATCAGTGAGAAATAAATGTTGGTCGTTTAAGAAACCCAGTTTATGGTATTTTGTTATAGCAGCCTGAGCTAAGACACCAATCAGGGTTCTTAATTGCAAACATCAGAAACTTAACTTTGGTTAAAATAAAATTGATTGAAGGATATTAGGTGGGTCAGGTATGGAAATCAAGAACCAAAGGAGGATAGGCATCCAGAAATACAGCCAAGATAATATCAAGAGGTCATCTTTCCAGGTCGTTGCTTGTTGCCCCTTGAGACACTAGATATTATAGTTTTGCCTCTGACACTAACATTGCTGCTTTTAGAAATTGGATATTGTTGTTGCCATAGTCCAAGAGAATATATATTCCATGGATGTCCACTACAGAAAATTGAAAAAAAGCTTTTAATTTTTATGATGAGACTACTTTGTTCTGGGGAGGTGGGTGAGAGAAGCACATTGGCAAAGTCCAGGAACAGAAAGTAAGTAGAAACATTAAAAACAGATGAGAGAGACTAGTTTTAGAAATGACGAGAGACTCTTCTTTCTATTAAATAGGGAAAAAGAAAATGATAGATGAATATATAGAGATACTTCCAGGTATAAGAGAGGTGAGTTATGGAGAGACCTTGATCTTTAGCGATTTAAGTGATATATTTTGAAATAATAAATGAGTGCAGGGCAATGTTGAGACTTAGTCGTAGAACCTTTAGACAAAATTGGAGTAGAGGTCAATTAAGAATGAATGATGGATCAGTACGAAGGCATGAGTTGACGTTAACATGAACTTCTAAAATACAAATGTTGGTGTGGATACCTCCAACATAAGTTTATGTTGGTAGTGATTAGTATTTAATTGAGCATTGTGCTCACCAGAGATTATTTTAGGTACTGTGAAAACTAGCTGATAAAAGAATAAAATGCGTTCGTGGGGACCAATCATATTTATGTATTGAAGAAAGTAGAATAGAGCTAGATTACCAAATGCCTTTTCAATATCATATAATAGGGTGTTGTTGGAAATTTAGGAACAGAGAAATGATATAGAAAAAGTAGTACATTAGAAATACTGACTTAAAAGCAGGATAGTCTAGATGTATGGTTATTAAGGCTGGAATTAGGATGTAATAGAAAGGGAAAGGTTGAAAACAATAGAAAATTAAAATGTAAAAATGTACCTCTTGATGATCCCAGAATATGATGAGTGGGAAAAATTAGTACATTTAGAGTTTTTGTATTAGACAGATGGGGAATAGTGTAAATAATGCTGAAAGGGAGGTTAAGGTAGGAATTAGATGTTATATAGAATTAGATGTTATATATATTAGTTTCCTAGGGCTGCCTTAACCAAGTACCACAAACCAGGTGGCTTGCAACAACAGAAATTTATTCTCTCTAGTTCTGCAGCCTAGGTGTCTGAAATCGAGGTGTCAGCAGCACCATGCTCCCTCTGAGACTTTGGGTAGAATTCTTCCTTGCTTCATCCTAGCTTCTGGTGGTGGACATCAATCTTGCATTCCTTGGATTGCAGCTGCATCCCTACAGTCTCTTCCTTTGTTGTCACATGGCATTCTTCCTGTATGTTTCTGTCATGGTTTGCTCTTCTTATAAGGACAGCAGTCATATTGGATTAAGCCCACTCTACTCTAATATAACCTTAGCTTACCTCTGCAAAGACCATATTTCCAAATAAGGTCACTCTCACAGGTACTTGGACTTAGGGCTTCAATTTATGCTTTAAGAGGGATACAACTCATAACAAAGGGATAATGATTTTGGTTTTGACTATATTGACTGTAAGATAGATTTGAGGCTTGATTCAAGTCAAAGTTCCAGGTAAATACAGCATTTGAAAATGTGTGGTATGAGCTGATTTGAAAGAGATTTGGATTCATGAAATATTAAAATGTTTTTATTGACACATATATACATACAGAAAAGTATTCATGGTATGTAAGTGCAGTCGGATGAACTATTACAAAGTGAGTCTACACCCATGAAACCATCACCCTGGTCAAGAAATAAATCTTTACCAGCAGAAGTGTCTCTCTCACTTCTTTCCAATCACGACTCCTTCTCTCTTTCTCAGTAATAACCACAGTTCTGACTTCTGACACCATAAATTATTTTAACCTGTTTTTGAACTTTATAGAATTTGTTGATACTGTGAGATTCATCTATGTTGTTGCATTAGCAGTAGTTTGTTCTTTTCTTTTTCTTTTTCCTTATACCACTGAACAGATTCTGTTCCATGACTAATTTCTTAATTTTGGGTAGGCATTTGGGTTGTTTTTATTTTGAGGCTTTTATGAATAGTTCACTGCTATGGACATCATTGTACTTCTCCTTTGGTAGTGGAATTGCTGGTTCCTTTTATGCATGTTTTTGTTGAAAAGTTTTCCAAAGCGCTTGTAATAACTTACACTTCCTACCAGTAGTACATACGAGTTTCAGTTGCCGTACATCCTCATTGACCCTTTATAATATCAGTATTGTTCTTTTAACCATTCTGATCACTATGTAATAGTGTAATAACATTGTGAGTGTAATTTCTATTTACCTCATGGCTGAATTCTAAGGATTATGGTTCATTCATTTGAATATCCTCTTGAGAAGTGCCTGTTAATTCTCTTCTCTTTTTTTTTTTTTCAGTTGGATTGTTTTTTGTACTTTTATGGATTTTTGGAGGTTGTTTATATATGCTAGGTATGCCAGTTATATGTGTTGCAAATTTCTTCTTCTGTGCCGGCCTTTTCACTCTTTTAATGGTGTTTGTAGATTAATAGAAGTTCCTTAATATCTATCCATGTAGTCAAAACCAGTCTTTTTCTTTCAGTTAATTCTTTGTCTTGCTTACAAAATCTTTCTCTTGTACACCATCATGAAAACTTTTTTTCTTTCTAAGCTTTATTATTTTGCCTTTACTATGTATGATACATCTAGAATTTAGTTTTTATTTTTTTGATTATTTTAGTAGGGCTCGTAATTTTAATTCCATTACTATCTGGTAGATCAAAACCATTTATGGAAATGACCCTCTCCTGTGCAATGTTGCCTTTATAATAAATTAAGAGCCATATATGCCTGTGTTTATTTTGGGACTTTTTTTCTGTTTTCTTTGGGTCCATTTTACCATCTTTGTACAAATATCACAAGGTGTCTTTATAGATTTATAATATATCCTGGTATTCGGTAGATTAAGTCCACCTATTTGTTCAAGTTTATCGTGGCTGCTCTTGGCCTTTTACCTTTCCATACAAATTTTAGTAGCACTTTATCAATTTCCACAAAAAATCCGACTGAGATTTTTATTGCGAACACATTAAATCTATATGAATTAATGTAGAGCTAAATTGACGTCTTTATGGTGCTAAATCTTCCATTCCATGTACCTGGTTTATCTCGCCATTTTCTAAGGTTTTCTTTTCCTTCTTTCCATAAAGCTTTCTAGTTTTCTGTGTCTAGAGGTCTTACGTAATTATAATTTTAGATTAAATTTAATCTAAGTTTATAGATTTCAGGTTTTTGGGTTTTTGGTGTTACTGTTGTAAATGACATTTTAAAATATTACTAATTGTTTTCAGGCATATAAAAATATAGTTTACTTAGATACCATGACCTTATATCCAGAGACCTTGTTAACCTCATTTATTTCAAGTACTTCGCTGAATCTTTTGGATTTTCCAGCTATACAGTCATGCCATCTGTGAATAATGAAAGCCTTATTTCTCTCCAATCCTTATACTTTTTTTTTCTTTTCCTTTTTGCTTGTTGCACTGGCTAGGACCTCCACTATGATGTTGAATTAAAGTGGTGACCGCAGGCATCGTTGTCTCATTCCTAATCTCGGAGGTAAAAATGTGTTCCACATTTCAAAATTAAGTATGATGTTTGCTGTAGTTTTTTTTTTTTTCTTTAATAGAACTCTTTTTAAAAATCAGATTAGGAGTTTCTATTCCTAATTTGCTAGAATTGTGATGAATGGTATTTTTATCAAATGCTTTTTATCAAATGCTTTATCTTAATTTTGAGATGATCATATGATTATTTTCTTTTTTTAAATAATGTCGTATGCAAGGAAGGACAAACTTGGAAGAGATTCAGACTTTGTTGAGAAAGTATAGTTCAGCCCACCTGATGGCAGAGGAGGTTGGAACTGGTTCGGCGTTGTTAGACAAGGAATAAGCTATCTTCTGCGAGTGCAGGAGGTGGGTGAATATGTAGGTGAATTCTGGTGTTAGTGGGGAAAATAGACCTTGAAGAACATTTGGGCTGCATGGGGTCTTTGTTTTTTGTGTTGTGAGGACTGAGGAATGGTTAGTGCCAGGCCAAGGCTTCAAGGTTGTAGAGGGACTGAATTCTGGACTCACGGCTGGGGCTGGCTCCACCTGATATTCTCACATCCACACTGCTGACTCCGGGTCTGCATTGGACATGGTAGGAGAACCTCTTCCTTACTGACGCAGTATCCCTATGGTGTCATCCCTATGGTGTCCTGAGTAACCATAACACCATGTTTGCATTAAAGGAGAAATACTTAATTTCATTTATCCCAGAGCATATATGGAAGGTGCACTTGGAGTCGAGAGGCAATAAATTGATAACACATATATCTCTATAGTTTAAAGGTACTTTAAAGTTTCTGCATAAGATTAGAAGCTAAGTATAATGTATTTTGTGTATCTCTTAAGCCAAATGAAATGAAAAACTAGAAACTTTTAAGAATAATAGATTCATGTAAATAAAACATTTTAATTTAAATATTTAGAAAGTATATGGAATGTAGAAGCAACATAACCATAATTCTCTAAATCTCTGCTAATCAGTTTTCTGAGCGTCATAACTTGCATTTATTTCTGATTTATATGTGAGACGTATTCTGTACATGCTTATTTACTGCTTTAGGTAATCAAATTTTGCTACTCACATTTTATCAAATATAAGAGGTCATTAAGAGATACATTATGGTTTTGAAAACCATTAAGGAAGAAAAACACAAACTATGTCACCACTTTAATTCAACATCATAGTGGAAGAAAACACTGACAGTGTTTTCCTATCACTTAGAATTTTAATTTTATATCTATTAACTTATTTTATACTTATTGGACTTTTATTTCATACTTATCAGTTTTATAGTCATAGGCATAGTGTTTCTAAATCATCATAACTTTTGCAAGTACATGAAAAGGAAAATATAAGTGGAAAAATGTGTAAGGTGTTCCTGTTTTTCACATTCAGAGTCCTACTTCTTTGTAGTGCTTTTTGCCTCTGTGCCATGAAGAGCTCTTTGATGCTATCTTTCTTAAAAGATATGTTGTACGGTCCCCAAGACCACCCTTATATTGAGTAATTTTCTCCAAAGACTCATAGGACTCAGCATAGACTTGTACTCAAGGCTGTGATTTATTACAGTGAAAGCTCCCACAGTCAGCAAAGGGACATGTGGCAAAGTCTAAGGAAAACTAGGCATTAGATTGTTCAGAGTCCCCTCCCAGTGGAGTCACAAGACATATTTAATTCCCCCAAGAATGACTTGTAACAACATGGGCGAAATGTTGCCAACCACGGAAGCTCATTAGAGACTCATGGTACAGGGTTTTTATTGAAAGCTGATTATATAGGCATTCTCTGCATAGCACATACCCAAATTCTAGTAGGTATTGATCATAAACCATGTGGTTTGTACAAACAGTTTAGGCACAGTGAGCCACTATTACCAATGAATGGTGGGAACTTTCCCAATATCTACCTAAGTTTCCTACCAATAGCCAAAGGCCATCCTTGAAAGAAGGCCTTTACAAGCCTACAGTTTAGGCTTGCTGTGTTAACTCATTAATATGCAAAAGATCATCATGTCTAAGATTTTTCTTAAAAGCCTTTAATATCCATTCCGCACGTTTTTATTCTGGTGCTATCCTGATTTTACCAGAAGGAATTAGTGGAACATATGGCCATTGTTGATTTGAATGAAGGTCATAGGGTTGTATATCATCATTCAGTGCCACTAGGAATAGCAGCCAAGTTTGCATATGTTCAAGCTACCTGTACCCCAATTTTAGAGAGGTGGAAAAATGTGCATCTTGGAGTCATTGGAACAAGTAACCTAAAAACTGCCCTTTTCAGATCACTTGCTATATTGCCAAACTTACCCAGATTCAAAGGATAACAAATGTTTGCTGCTGAGATGATTTTTATGAAAATTTTTGTGGTAAAGAGTAGAGTAGATTATAGCATAAAATTTTAGGGTTTAGCTGTGACCGTCTTTTGTCCAGGATGCAGGAGAATGGACAAATTGCCAAACAGTGCTCAAAGACTAGAGATCTAGTCTGGTAATATTTAGCCTCCTCCTTCTTCCTGTCTTCTTCCCTCAACAATTTCACACATACAAAAATGAAGCTGCTCTAGTAGAAGTTCTAAGCCCTGTCCTTTGAAATTCTCTTGTGTACACTCTCCCTACCCCTTCATTGAGTTACATTATTAGAATTGGACTTGGAGAACAATTTGAAACCACTTTTCTAGTCCAGATTTTTCCTTTTCTAGATGAGGAATTTGAGACCTATTGAGGTTGTAATTGTGCTTTTCTTTGGTCTTTATCTGTAAAATTTTTCTTTAGATTTAGAATAGAGAAGGAAAGTTCTTCGAAATTAACACAGTGGTTCTGGGACTTTTGTATTGTCATTACTCTCGTTCTAGGGATTTATTCTTTCATGCCTAGTTTAGTGCAGCTCCTCCATTAGTTTAGTTTGCTAGGGCCACCATAACAAATTACCATAAACTTGGTGGCTTAAAACAACAAATTCATTTTCCCACTGTTTTGAAATACAGAGTTCCCAAATCCAGGTGTCCGCAGGGCCACATTCCCTTCAGAAAGCTCTAGAGGAGATTCTGTTCTTTGATTCTTCCAGCTTCTAGTGGCTTCTTTGACTTATGAGTGCATAACTCCATTCTCTGCCTTTTTTACATGGCCTTCTCCTCTGTCTTTCCTTTGTGTGTCACTTTTAAGGACACTTGTCATTGGATTTAGGTCCCACCTGGATAATCCAGGATGTCCTTATTCCAAGATCTTTAATTTAATCTGCAAAGACCCTTTTTTGAAATAAGGTCACATTCCCATTTTCACAACTAATTGCTCTTCTTCCATCTGTGCTTTCTTTTTTCACACTGTAATATGTGTACTTCTGCTAGATGAATTTTCTTAATACTCCTGCTAATTTTTTGGCTTCCTATATTTTTTCTCTACAATATTTCTTATTTTTCTCTTTCCATTTATAGTTTTCTTGGCTAGGCTTTAAGCTCCTGAAAAGTAAGAAATATACCTTCTTTTCCTCCACAGCATTAAGCCTGGCCAATTTAGGTAGGTGTTAAGTAAGTGTTAGTGAAAAAAAAAAATGAATGTGCAAACAAACCAAAATAAGAAATTTGCATTTCTGGCTTCATCTTTGTTATTTTGTTACCAGTACTTGGATTTTCCTGAATTCTTTCAAACTACTTTTGCATTTTCTGTTTCTGTGAATCTCTTCACTTTTGTTCTTTCCACAGTGCCTTTTCTCTGCTTTGAAAAACTCAACTTGCCTAAGATCCCACTTAAATTTCACTTTTCTTCCACAAATTTACCCAAATAAAATTAGAATCACTAGTTTAGGCTTAGCTGAAGGAGAACTTTGCTTTTATTGATGGAACTTTTCTCACACTTCTCTTTCCTTCTTCCAAGTCTGTACATTTGTACTCTTAACTAGAGTGTCTCTCAGAGGATATGGTCCATTTTGCCTTGGAATGTCTAGGTTTACAACTGTTATTCTGGCATAAATACCAGTAATGCTCCTTCACTTCTCTTTCGCTCTAAAAAATGTTTTGGCTTAGATAGCAATTTATGTGGTCACTCTACCCTTAATAATCTTGTATGTCTTATTTTCTAGATTCTCAGCTCTTGGAAGTCTCAGGCTATACTACTTTCTGTCTTATAGTATCTAGTCTTTAATATTCAGTGAATAAAACTTAATATTTACACTCTTATTATGTACCATACATACTACATTTTGTCTATATTAGTTCACTTATTTTTTCAGCCTAAACTTGTAATGTCTGATCCCCAGTGTTTTTCTTCACTTACACCCAGCCTTGCAAAATCTTAACTCTAAATCAGTTCAATTGTACAAATTATTTATACTTACCTCTCTTCTACTAGTAATGTCTGGGAAGGAAAAAAATAATCATAACCACGTAGATTGGTGTCACTAAGAATCAGGCTTTAGCTTTAACTGGACCTCAAACAGTTCCTCTAGCAATTCTTCCTTGGGTGCTTAGTAAGTGCACACTCCTGTGTTTGAATTTTTTCTGTTAAATTTTACTGAAACCTTATTAATTAGGTGACAGTAGTCCCATTTTATAGGTGATAAAACAAACTTTCAAGTACTCAGGTTCACACTGGTAATAATTTAGAGGTCTGTGTGTTCTTGAGTCGAGTTTAGTCTGGCTCCAAAGTTCTTTTTTTATTCCACCCTGTTATTCACAATCTTAAGTATCATTCTTCGGGCTGAGAAGTATACTACTGAACCATAAGTACCAAGTACTTGTTTAGAGATGCCTCCTTAAAACAGTACATTTGAGATTTTGGGATTATTAGTGCACGTTATAAATATGTTTATGAATTTATATGCAGATCATTATAGAAGGCTATCATTTATGAGAATTGATATTACATCAGTATTTTCAAAGCACTAGTTCTTTAAAATGACTACTTCATCTGAGAACGTTTACATTTTCATAGGCCTGTTTTTCTGTATCACTTAAGTAAGGTTAAAGGATCAGAAATAAACTCATTAGTATGATTAAAAAATACTTTCGTTGGTTGAAATTGTTTACCTTTGATTATAAAATTTACTGCTAGAATAATGGTAAAGCCTAAGATAATATAATTACTATAGTATTTTGGGGGATACATTTTATTATGATGATTAAAACTCATAAATTCATTTAAACAGTTTCATTGTTTAAAAATTGGCAGTTTCACAGGTTGAAATGGGAATTAAAAGAGCAAATTCTTAATAATTGTTGGGAAATTTCATTCTTCCATGCATTTCACCTCTGGTGGAAATAATGCTGACTTAAGAACTACAGTCCCTCTCCACCCTTTTATTTTGAAAATCACCGAGCTTTTGAATGTCCCAACTAATAGCCCTTCTAGGTGTTCTTTCTGTGAAACATTTAGAATTTCTTCATAATGTGTTAAGCATGATGGAATTGAAAAGATTACCTTTTAAAGCCAGGAGGCTTCTTCTTGTCTCTTTTGCTGCTGGCCATATGATAAGGCCAAATTACTTCACTGTCACTGTAAAATGAGTTTCGATAGGTGCCCTGTAAATTCTCCTCCACCTGATGTAAGATTTTGTGCTTTTGTTCTGAAAATATGAAGGAATTGTGTTTTTAAGTATAAAGTATATTCAACTGAAGAGAACCTTCATTTACTTTAGATCAAAATATTTTATTTATTTGAAATTAAAAGGTGATAATTGAGACTAGGTGGTGGAAATGACATTTTAGAAAGATCATTTTATAAAGGCCGAAATTCCTACTTAAAGATTAATAGAGATGATATGATATAGTGAGATGAAATTTGTATTTAATGTTAATATATAGGGAATATTGTGGTAGAAATTTGTCACCTCTTGTACCTTTTATTCTTTGTGTTGGTTATATGTAAATATACAAATCTAACCTTTTAAAAATTAACTCTTTGAGGCTTTTTTTTTTTAGTTTTGTATAAAATGCTAGACCTATAGTTAGAAAAGAAGTTAACTTTTATTTATTTATTTATTTATTTATTCCTAGGTAGTCTCCCATCCAAGTACTAACCAGGCCTGACCCTGTTTAGCTTCTGAGATCAGACGGGATCGGGCTTGTTCAGGGTAGCATGGCTGTAGAAGCTAACTTTTATTGAACTTCTGTTCTAGAATTATACTATCTAGAACTTTGTGCAGTGAAATAATATAAGCCATCCTTCTCAGGACTATAGTCATTTGCCACATTGGGCAATTGAGCACTTGAAATATGGCTAGTATACCTAAAAACCTCAATTTTAAATTTTGTTTAATAGGTTTAAATAGCCACATGTGGCTAGCGACTGGGACAGTGATGTTTTAAGAAGTGATGGAGCACTGTGCCAGAGGATAATTAAAAGACTAGTTCTAGTTCTCTACTGTGTCATTTCTGATTACTACCCTTTACCCATTTTGGATTAAGCTATCTCTCCAGTCTTATTTTATTTCTGTATTTTGTCCTCCTACTGAATCTTTGCTTAGCCTGGAATGGTCTTTCTAGCCTAGCAGATAAGGGCGGCGGGGTAAGGCTAGTATTTAGAAAAGAACTTTTACTACCATATCTACCAACCTGTCTGTCTATACAGGTAGACTCTCTGCTAAAGTGGTTGCACAGTGATTGGTCAGTGGTATCCCTTCCAATCCTGTCCCATACTGTTTCTTCTGAAAGATGTTTTAACAATCGCCCCATCTATTGTTGCATAAATTTTTCTTTTCAGTCATTTTAATCAGCATAAAAATATGCTATAATATCTCCCATTTAAAAAAATACTCTCTCTGACCCATCATGTGTCTCTTGAGCTGCTGTCTGATCTCTTTGCCTGCCTTTCTGGTAAAAATCGTATTAAAAATTACCTATATTCTAAATGTACTCCAATCCCTCTCCTGTTCTCACTTTTTTTAATAAACAGCCTTACTGGGTACAAATGATGTATAAGCTGAACATGTATAAGGTGTACAATTTGGTAAGTTTTAACAACATTATACAGCTAACAGATGATTTAATAAATCATTACTAATGAATGAAGATGGCGAATGTTATCCATCACCCCAAGAGTTTCTTCTTCCGTAAATTGTCTATCTTATCCTTTCCTATTCTGCTTCTCCCAAGCAAGCACTGACCTTTCTGTCACCATAAAGAAGTTTGCATTTTCCAGAGTTTTGTATAAATGAATCATACTCTATGTTCTCTTTTTCTGTCTTCTTTCAGCATAATTATTTTGAAATTCATCCATGTTGTTGCATGTATCAATTTATTTCCTTTTATTGCTGAGTAGTATTTGGATATATGAGTATTCCTTTCAAAATTTTTAATAAACTTTAAAATTTTTAGAGCAGTTTTAGTTTACAGCAAAACTGAATGAAAAGTACAGAGTTCACATATATCCCTGGTTCTTTTCTCCACACTTCCCCCTCTTCTGCCAGGATCATCATTCCCTACCAGAGCAGTGCATTTGTTACCATCAGTGAACCTACATTGACACATCATAATCACCCAAAAGCCGTAGTTTACATTTACAGTTTACTCTTGGTATTGTACATTCTGTGGGTCTTGTCAAATGTGTAATGACATGCATCTATCATTATAGTATCATACAGAGTAGCTTCACTGCTCTAAAGATTCTGCGTTCCACCTTTTCATTTCTCCCTCTCCTCTAACCCCTGGCAATCACTAATCTTTTTGCTTTTTAGTTTTGTCTTTCCCAGAATATTATATAGTTGGAATCTTTCACTATGTGTTGCCTTTACCAATTGACCTTTGTAACTTCGTATGCATTTAAGGTTTCTTTGTGTCTTTTCATGACTTGATCTTTTGGATGTACCACAATTTATCTATTCACCTACGGAAGGACACCTGAGTTGCTTCCAGGTGTTGGTAATTATGAATAAGTTGCTGTAAACATTCGTATGCAGGTTACTGTGTGGACCTAAGTTTTTTACTCATTTGGACAAATACCAAGGAGAGCAATTGATGAGTCCTGTGATAAAAGTATATTTAGTGTTGTAAGAAATCGCCAAACTGTCTTCTAGAGTGGCAGTACCATTTTCATTCACACCAGCAATGAGCGGGAGTTCCTTTTATTCCATATCCTTGTCAGCATTTCGTGTTGTCAGTGTTTGGATTTTGGCCATTCTGATAGGTGTGTAATGGTACTTTATTTACTGTTTGTATATTTTCTTTAGTAAAGTGTCTGTTCAGGTTTTTGGCCCATTTTCTAAATTAGGTTGGCTGTTTTCTTGTTTAGTTTTAAAAATTATTTTTATGTTTTGGCCCATTTTTTAAATTATATTTTGGCCTATTTTTTAAATTAGGTTGGCTGTTTTCTTGTTTAGTTTTAAAAATTATTTTTATGTTTTGGATAATAGTCCTTATTAGATATGTCCTTTGTAGAGCAGAAACTTTTATGTCATTGTTATCCTGCTTACCCATTGTTTCTTTCATGGATCATGTCTTTGATGTTGTATATAAAAAGTCATTGCCATACCCAAGACTATTTAGATTTTTTCCTATATTACCTTCTAGGAGTTTTATAGTTTTGTGTTTTATATTTAGGTTGGTGATCAGTTTTAATTTTTATGAAGGGTGTAAAGTCTTTGTCATATTTATGCATCCATATGCCCGGTCGTTATAGTATCATTTGTTTAAAAGACTCTGCTCCATTATATTGCCTTTGCTCCTTTGTCAAAGATCAATTGACTATAGTTGTTATATGAATCTTTTTCTGGGCTCTCTGTTTCATCAGTCTTTTTCTCTAATCTTTAACCAGTGATGCACTCTCTTGATTACTTTAGCTTTATAGTAGGTCTTCAAGTCAGGTAGTGTCAGTACTCTGACTTTGTTCTTCTTCTCAGATATTGTGTTGGCTATTCTGGGTCTTTTGTTTCTCCATATACATTTTTAGAATCAGTCGTTGTTCACAAAGTAACTCGTGGATATTTTGACTGGGATTATATTGAATCTGTAAGATCAAGTTGGGGAGATACTGAGTCTTTCCGTGAACATGGAATATCTACATTTATTTAGTTCTTTGATTTCTTTGTTAAGTTGTCAGTTTTCCTCATATAGATCTTATACATATTTTGTTAGAGTTATACTTAAATATTTAATTTTGGGTTGCTAATATAAACAATATTTTGTTTTTAATTTTAAATTGAACTTGTCCATTGATATTATATACGACAGCAATTGTATAGTGCAACCTTGTAATCACTTATTTGAGTTTTTTTGTCAGATCTTTCTGATTTTCTATATAGACAATCATGTCATCTATGAGCAAAATTTTGTTTTCCTTTTCAATCACTATACCTTTTATTTCCTTTTCTTATTAACTAGAACTTCCAGTATAAGTACAATAAAGGGGATATCCTTGCCTTGCTCTTCATCTTACTAGAAAAGCTTCCAGATTCTCATTATTAAGTATGATGTTAACTGTAGGTTTTTCAAGTAGATGTTCTTTAACAAGTTGAAAAAGAGCTTGTCTATTCCTAGTTAGGTATTTCTTTTTATTGCTGAGTAGTATTCATTATATTGGTATACCATTTTTTTTTTTATTCATTCACCTGTTGATGGACATTTGAGTTGGTTTCAGTTTTGGCTATTACAAATAAAGCTGCTATAAACACTTGTGTACAAGTTTTTGTATAGACACATGCTTCCTTTTCTAATGAGTAAAGACATAGTGAAATGGGTGGATAATATGGTACTCTTAAGTTTAATTTTATAATAAGAAACTGCCGAAGTGTCTTCCAATGTGGTTGTACAATTTTATAGTTCAACCAGCAATGTAGGAGAGTTTCAGTTCCTCCGCACTATCTCTCACACTTCAGTCTTTTTATTTTTAGCTACTCTAATGGATGTGTCCTGGTATATTTTTATGGTCTTGCTTTTCATTTCCCTCATGATGTTGAGCATCTTTTCATGTACTGTTTGGTGATGTGTCTGTTCAGATCTTTTGCTTATTTTTTATTGTTTTTTTTTTT
>NW_006430735.1:4575863-4628348 GCF_000325575.1 Pteropus alecto
GTGTAGATTTTTTTGTTATTTTTTTTTGTTTTTTTTTTTTTTCTTTTTATGGAGTTTTAAGAGTTCTTTATATATTTTGAATTCAAGTTCTTTATCAGATATAAATAAGTCGTTTATCAAATATGTTTTGTACAGATTTTTTTCTCCATTAAGAGGTTTATCTTGACTGTCTTTTGAAGGGCCGAAAATTTTAATTTTGATGAATCCATTGATTGTGCTTTTGGTAACATAACTAAGAAATATTTGCCAACTTAAGGTGACAAAACCTTAAATTTGCATTTCCATATGAATTTTAGAAACAGCTTGTCAATTTTTATAAAATATCTGATTGGATTTTGATTGGGATTGTGTTGAACCTCTAGATCAATTTAGAGAGAATTAAAATTTTAAGTTTTATTTTGAGTCTTAAGCATATCTTTCCATTTATTTGGGTCTTTAATTTCTCTCAGCAAATTTTGTAGTTTTAACCGTACAGGTTTTTGTAGCTTTTGTCAAATTTATACTTATTTCATCTTTTTCTGTGTGTGATGCTATTCTAAATAGCAGTTTTAAATTTTTTCTCATTTTTTATTGCCAATACATAAAAATACAATTAATTTTTGTATATTAATCTTAGGTCTTACATAAGGACTGTTGCTACTGCCCTTTTTATAATAGCTTTTTCCAGATTCCATCAGATTTACTACACAGATGATTATGTTGTTCTGTGTATAAAGACAATTTTATTTTCTAATCTGGATGCCATTTTTTCTTGTCTGATTGTCCTGGCTAGAATGTTGGATAGAACTCGGGGAGACTGCCTGGCTATTTAGGTTTACTCCATGTTGAGGCCTTGGAATTCACTCCGGGTAGTAAGCTGAGGCCAATCATCAGGCTCACCTTGTGTGTTTGCTGTCTCTCAGTTGCCTGTTGATCATTGTCTTGAAATGATTGTTTCAGGCAAGAGGGTAAATTCTGTTACTCCTCCTTGGCGAGAAGCAGAACTCTCTACACTATTATAAATCTATTCCAATCAGGCTTATATCCTCACTACTTACTAAGACAGTTGCTAAATTTATTGGTTATTATGGGTCTTTCTCTTTTTTGACCTTTTAGCAGCATGCGGAGTAGCAGCATGATCAGTTTCTCTTTCTAGGTTCTTCGCTTATTGTGCAGGATACTTCTTGATACTCTTTCTTCCCTGGCTATTCTTTTGCCATCTTGCTTTTTGAATTGTACTCAATTTCCAAACCTTTTAATGTTTAAATGCACCATGGATGCTTGGTCTTTATGCTATTAATATTCTGTAAGTAGTTTCATTCAGTCTCATGATTTTATCTACCTTTTTGTATGTTAATTACTCTAAACTTATATCTGTGGTCCATCACTTTCTCTAGAACAGCATACTTTTATGTATACATTTTTATATGTGGATGTGAGTGTTTCTCCATGGTTTTAAGATTCTTTAGGGAAAAATCTTATTCAAAAGTGATTTTTAACTTTTGGGTTTAGTTTAAGATTGGAAATGTATTAGATACTTCTGTTTGCAAGCAATTGAAACTAACTCTGGCTACTTAAAATACGAAAAAAGGAAATATATCATCAGAAGCTTATGGAATCTCAGGGATAGCCAAATTATAAATAATTGAAGGATAATATAAAGCCTTAGTCAAAGATTTAAGAGTTGAACCAAGAAAAAATTTACATCAAAATTTACTTTTGCAACTAGTAAACATTACTCAGAATATTTTTTTTAGAAAAAAATTAGAAAGTAAAAATCACTCATTACCTCCTAGGTATTAAGGCAAAAAATGAAAAATAAAAACCTAATATTTACCTTAACGTTTGTTTACTAGTAAAGTTATAAAATTGAACACATTAAAATAGCCATTTATAGGTTTGTTTGTGTCCCCCCCATCCCTTGTAAATATCTACTCAAGCTCTGTTCATTAGAGCTTAGTTTTTCTGGGCAAATCTATCAACCTTTTACTTGATATTTTTTCTATCTTTGCTGTTATACTAAGAATGGCTTTCTCCATTTAAAT
Source organism: Pteropus alecto (assembly GCF_000325575.1). NCBI lineage: Eukaryota > Metazoa > Chordata > Mammalia > Chiroptera > Pteropodidae > Pteropus > Pteropus alecto. The sequence continues at coordinate 4,577,888 of NW_006430735.1, forward strand.
GTAGAGTATTTTAAATGTTTTTGATTCAGTGGATCCATTTAGTTCTTTTTCCTATCTCTAAATACTTCCTTTAGTGATGATGGTCCCCTAGGCCATGGTTCTTATTAGGTCGTAAGGATACATAATTAACACTATTCGTCTCAGATTATTCTGATACTTGCTATTACAGAACACTATATAGTGAGTGCCTTTAACAAGATATTTATTTTTCAGTGCTGGAAGCTGAGACATCCAAGATCAAGGTACAAGCAGATTAGGTTCTTAGAGAGGACCCTCTTCTTAACTTGTAGACAGTTACCTTATTTATCACTTTGTTCTCACATGGTCAAGCACATGTGCTCATCTCTCTTCCTTTTCTAATGCCTGCATGGGGGCCCCACCCTCATGACCTCATAGAAATATAATTATTACACAAAAGCCCCACTTCCAGATACCATCACTTCAAAGGTTAGGGCTTCAACATCTAAATTTTGGAGGGACACTATCAGTCCATAACATTTCCTTTATCCTATCTCTTTTCCACCTCTATCTGAGGTGTGAGGAGGATAATTCTGTTTATTTTTATTTTTAATTTGCTTTGTAAATTAATATTGTAATTCATTCTGTCATTGGAGAAGAGCACGAAGTAAAAACTAAAAATTTTTTCTTTAATCCTCAGGAATTCCATTCCCTAGAATAAGTAATAACGTTATCTGCCAGAATATACAAAAAGTTATTGTCAGTATGTGTACAGGTATATGTGACTAATTTTTTACATTTAGATCTTTAGTCCATCTGGGTATGTGAATGTGTGTGTTTAGTGTATAGTAGGGATCTGTTTCCAAATATTTAGCTCTTGTTTTTTTAGCATGTCTTGACTAATTCAGTATTTCTCCACTCATAGAAAATAATTAACTTCATTTTATACCATATGCCATTATATATATTGGTCTGATTGATGTACTCTCAGTTGTTTTTAAGATATTAATAGTAAGCTTTTTATTATTTTTACTTTAATGCGTTTTCCTCTCTCCTACTGAACCATCGTTGTTTTTGAAATATAGCTATTGTTCCTAGTCTGGTTTCAAGAATTTTTATCAGGGTTTTCACTGCAATTGCATTGAATTTGTGTCTTAATATGGAGAGATTTGAGATCTATATTGTATTCAGTATTTTCATCCAGGAACATGATGTATCTTCTATTTATTCAAGTCAGTCTCTCATTTTTATAGGTTCTTTAGAACTTTATTCATAAGTGTTTTAAATATCAGTGTTTTGCAAGTATTAATTTTTTTGCAGTAAATTTGTAAAGATTATTACAACATTGACTTTATATGTTGTATATATTGTGCATGCATGCTTTATAAGCTTTATTGGTTCTAATAGCTCTTTACCTGGCCTTCTTAGATTTAACTTTATTATTAAAAACCCTTTTTGAAGTTGTTAGATTTTTTTTTTTAATTAGATAATGAATGTTAAATTTTGTTAAATGCCTTTTTAGCATCAAAGTCATATGAACTTTCAGTACGATGAGTAGTCTGAAAATATCCTTACATTCTTGGAGTATACTGTTTGGTCATTGTGTCTTTTTCTTAAATACAGAGCTGGTTATTATAATATATGAAAATTTTAATTAATATTCATACATTTTTATCGTCTGTATTTTCTGGCTTAGTACCAGACTTATCATAGGTTGCTAAAATACATTAGTAATTATCTCCACTTGAAAGCGTGATGGAGCATGGTGGTAAATTTTGGGGCTTGATACTTTTGGGGGGCAGTGGTTTAAAAAGAACCTTTTTCTTCCATAGCTGTTAAGTATAGTCACTGTGACTTGTCTTTTTTTTGTAATATCTTCAGTCATATCTTGGATGGTAGTTTTTGCACTGTCTATCTATACCTGCCTTATTTATTTATGCATTCATTTATTTATGGTTTCTTTCCTCTTGAAAGAGTTCATGGAAATAATATTGTGTAAAGTTTTTGTTTAGAATTGTTGGAACATGTTTAAGCACATTTTTCTTTATTATCTTTTAAATGATACTCTTCTGCATTTTTGTATTAATTTAAAAATATTATTTAGATAAAACTAAACTTTAAAGGTATCATTTATACTTTTCATTGTTCAGTGCTTCTATTGATTTACTTCTTCGTTTGAGTATTTATTTTGTCAAGATACATATGTGAGTTATAAACTCTCCAAGGACTTATTCTTTATATTTTAATATACTTGTCAGTGAACAGCATCTTTCTTGACTTTAGTATTCGTGAATATTAGTCTTATTTCCCTTAAAATGATTTAGATTTGGTCCATTGCTTTTTAGGAAGGGTATTATTATTATTATAAGGGAGAAGTCTGATGTCATTTTATTTTAACTTTTGCTTGTGGCATTTTGTTTTCATCTATGAAATGGAAAAAATTGATTTCACATTTATGTGTGTTTTTTAAATTAATGTTTTCAAGTAGATGGTGTAACTTAAATGAAGTTTGTTGTTTTTTTAAATAGAGATTTTTGATGGGTTCTTTACTGCGGTCTGCGGTCTGCTTCATTCTCTCACAAGACCGCAGTCAAGGCGTCCACTAGGGCTGGGATCTCATCTGAAGGCTTGACTGGGAAGGATTAGCTTTCAGACTTATTTTTTTTTTGGCTCAATCTAGTGCTTTTTCACCACAACACCTATTAATGGGTATTTACTTTATTTGAGAGTCACTCTTTTGGTTTTATAATCATCCCTGGGAACATTTAGCTCTTTTCAGTTCTTCCTTTTATTCAGTGGAGAGAGAGAGGAAGGGAGGGAGGGAGTTTGTGTGTGTGTGTACACATGTACTTACAGGAGGGGAAAAAGGGAAGCAGAGAAGGCAACAGGAGGGGAGGGAGATTAATGATATTTTAGAGTAACATTTTTCCATTTTGAGAGCTATGCTTTTATTTCCCTACCCATAGGTGCCTTAGCTGGACCCATTATTGTGGAGCCTCATGTCACAGCAGTATGGGGAAAGAATGTTTCGTTGAAGTGTTTAATTGAAGTAAATGAAACTATAACACAAATTTCATGGGAGAAGATACATGGCAAAAGTTCACAGACTGTTGCAGTTCATCATCCTCAATATGGATTCTCTGTTCAAGGGGAATATCAGGGAAGAGTCTTGTTTAAAAACTATTCACTTAATGATGCAACAATTACACTACACAACATAGGATTTTCTGATTCTGGAAAATACATATGCAAAGCTGTTACATTCCCACTTGGAAATGCTCAGTCTTCTACAACCGTGACTGTATTAGGTAAGTATGCTTGAATTATATATTTTGGTGGTAGTCATGAGGATTATAATAAAAGTATTTTCAAGAATCTAAATAATTGAAATTATATATAAGTTTAGTTTTAAAATAAAATAATTCAAATATGATTTTTCAAGTTCTGTTTTAAAAATATGATTCTAGGCTCTCTTAATTTAAACAAAATTTTGTCTGTATCTATCTACCTACCTACCTATCTATATAATGCTATGTAGTTCTTAGCTATGTTACTTTTATTCATGAAAGATTTTTTTTAATTTATAATAATACTAAGTGCTGAGTTTCTTCGACATATTTATTTTCATTATTTTTTCCTCAAATTTTCAACTTGTAATTACTATCTTTAAATAGCTCTTCTGTTTTTTAAAGCGACTGTCTTAATGGAGCCATTGACACCTGTTTGTTTTTCAAAGTGAATTTTATTTCTGCTGTTGTGGATTTGCATAGCCATTTGAATCTTGGACTTATTTTTCCTAATGAAAAATCTGCCTTTTTTTGTTTGAAAACTGTTAAAGTTTGTAGTGGAATTTAGAATGAGCTTATTAGCATTAAGGTAGCCACTTGCATGAAAGATAAACCAGTTTAGAAATTCTGGTGAGTACTTTTGAATGGTAAAATAAGGATCAAGGAATAATAGCACCCTTAGCTATTTCCACCCAAAGTGGGACTCCTTTGATGGGGACAGTCTTTGCTCCAAATCGTCTTGTTTGCTTGTCAGAGACTTCATTAGGTCTCCAGATAGCTCCCCCTACTTAATCCTTTTTTTTTTTTTTCACTTTTCTTCCAGCTGTTATTCCCTAATAAGCCTTTTGCACTTCTCATTTGGTCTCAACATCTGCTTCCAGAGGACCAAACAAGTAGATAGCCCCTAGTATTTAATTTCAGAGTCTCTGTAATGTAGGAGGAAAGCAATTTTGTCCAAATTTGTTATATGTTTTTTTCATGTTGAGAGATACTATGTAAATAAAATTAGATATTTGAGGATTTTATATGTTTACTACACTGCCCTGAGAACTGTGGAGAAATATAACTTATGTTTAAGAAATTCATAATTTGAAAAATGTTTCGATTAGAAGGCATGGCAGAAATTACTGAAAAGTCAAGTGCAGGCCATCAGAGTAAAAAGGTCACAGAGAGTTTAATGTCAAGAAAATAATTAATTTGTTTATGGAAGAGAGAGCTCATGGGAATAAACTTTTTTTTGCTTTAAATTTTAGTAATTTCCCCTAAATTAATACAGTACTCAGTGGTTTAAAACTCAAGACTGTACAAGACAGTCATGATTTTACCCATGCCTACTACTTTACCTTCACCTATTTCATTTCTTGTTCTACTCCCCAAACCCAAATTTTATAATCGTAATAAACTTTTTGTAGTTCTGTTAATACCTATTTATGCTTTTACATGTGTTTTAATGCCTGAATTGACTTATTTTTTGTCCTCTCTCTCTCTTCTTACATTCTTGCTATTTAATTACTATTCATCAAACCACATCCTTTGGAAGCCATTCTTGAAAAATCTACCTACCCCCGCCCTCAAAAACACATACACACTCAATTTTCTGGGTTTTTTTTTTTTTGGTTTTTTTTTTTTTTTTTTTTTTTGCTCTTCTGTGGTTGTATCTTCAACATGCCTTCATTGTAGCAATTACCATACTACTTATTATTTGTTTTCTTTACTATCAGTGTATGGTGAGCTATAATTCTATACTTTAAAATTTAACATTATATCCCTAAAACCTATAAGAATTCCTGGTATATAGCAGTCATACACTAAATATTTAAATTAGGATATAGGAATGGATTGGTGAACTTAGTAGTTTTAAAATGTTTTGTAGAAAAAAATAGTTGAGCCAGTTCTTGAATGGTGGGTGGGTTTTGGATAGGCAAAAAGGGAAGAAGTATAAGGAGAGCGTGTGAGCCAACAGTGGGAGGCAGAAAACAATGTACATTAGGGCAGAATTTCTTCAACTTCAGCATTGTTGAAATTTGGGGCTGTGTTACAACAGTCCATTATAGACTGTTTAGCAGCATCCATGGCCCCTACTCAGAAGGTACTAGTAGCAGTCCCTTAGTTGTGACAGTTTAGAATGTCTCCAGATATTGCCACATGTCCTCTGGGAGAGGAGGAGAGAGATTACTCACTGTTGAGAAAACCCTCATTAGTGGAACCACTGAATTATTTGTTGATTGTTCAGAGAATTTACATAAAGTACAATAATTAAAGACTAGAAAGGTAGAGTAGGACCACATTAAAGTTAGGATGGGGAATTTGAGCTTTATATTACTGGAAATGTGAACTGAATGTACAGTGTTGTACTTCTTCTCACCTTCCTTTTTCTCTTCAGACTCTTTCTATTTTTAAGGTATGGTTCATGAACCAGCAGCATTGATATCACTTGGGAGCTTGTTAGAAATACAGAATTTAAGACCCCTCTCAGACTTACTGAGTGATAAATCTACATTTTAGCAGGATCCCCAAGTGATTTATGTGCACAGGAAAGTTTTAGAAACACTGCTTTGACCATCTTTTCACCTTGCTTAGAAGGATGCCTAACTCATAGTAGACCTGATTTAGGTAGTAATGTGATGAAAGTTGTGATTTAGGATGATCAGTCTGGTGTTTTTGATGAAATGAAGAGCTACTGAAATTATAATGCCTCAGCTATGAGACCATGAAGGCTTGAAATTAATCTTCTAATTTCTGCCACTTGAGTGGAAGGAGCTATTATTACAAAGGAATAACTAGGAGGACTTTATGACTGACTGGATATAAGAAACAAGGGAGGTATGAACAATAACAGGTTTTGAACTTTAGTGATTGAGTAAATTACATACCATTAATTTAATAGGTAGTAGTGTTTATAAGATAAAAGTTTTTGAGGGAGATACAAAAAGTAACTAAAGGCCTTGGACTAAGTATTTATTAAGGCAGAGGTTGGAAGAAATAGAGATGAAGAGCACAAAGAGGTTTGAGAAAAACTTGGGCAAAGTAATATTGTTCATATCAAGAGAAGATAAAGTTTTACAGATTAGCAGCCTTTTTCCACAGTGAGAATTAAGCCCTATAGAAAATGATTTGAGTGGCCATTTTTCAGTTCTCCTAAGGATGGCACACAGCTGATATTATAAATGCATAGCTCACAAGTTAATTCACTACTTACAATAAATACCTTAAAGTATTAGTATTTTATTTTTTTTGGAATTTTGGAATTGATTGGGAGGAACCGTGCTGAAGTATCAAAATCTGCAAAGTTAGTCAAAGAGAATAGGCAACGAAAAGTACTGAGCTTGTTGGTTAGAGGATGACATTAGAGTTTCAGTGGAATGGTAGTAATGGAAACCAAATCAAGGGAATGTGATATTACAAAAAGTTATAGCAAAATTGAACAGCAACTGTCCCATAGCAGGAATTGTTATACAATTGGGTACAACCACAATTGTTGTATAACAATTGTGGTTGAGAAATGTTGCTGCTTAAAAAAAATAAGCCACAGAATTGTAGACATGCCATGATTACATCTATCTAGAAAGAGAAATAAAGAGAAAGAAATGGAAGAGTATTAGAGTACTACAGTCATAGATAATTTTTGTTTTCTCAATTTTTAGTAATAATAATTTTGCAGTTGAGAAATAGACTTCTACTGGTGGGTATGATGGAGTAACCAGGACTAGATTTATCCTCTGTCCCTAGGAACAATAAATTCAGGCAAGTAAGGAACAGTTTTTAGTCATTGGACGATAGGCAGTGTAAGATTATGAACCCTGAAAGAAGGAAAACAAAGAAAATGAGTCTTATAAATGTTCCACCTTTCTCTTTCGGCAGTTTCCAGGCTACAGCTCAGTGACAAGGAATTAAAAGCAGAAGATGGTGGTCTCACTGAGTTGAGGAGACAGATTGAAAGTCAGGGAGGACAAGGTGATTCGAATCTGTGGAGGAGAATACTGGAAGAAAGGGAGCATGGAGAGTGGGGAGGAGGGAGGGAAGGAGGGGGAGAAAGAGAGAGGGAGAGAGGGAAGGAGTGAGAGAGGACAAGGACTATAGAGAACACTTTAGAGATACAGAGAAAGGCCCTTCTGAAATCTTTGCTTTAGTACTGATTGGTATATATGTGAGAGGAAACTTTTGAGGTGAGGGATAGAACCAAGAAAAAGCAGTAGATTTAACAATCCTGGCATTTACACAGGGCTGGGAACACTACGTGCCCCCCAGTCAGAGTATACAGGACATTGGATAGCATCTTAAGAGGAAGCAACAACAAAACTGCTAGGGAACAGTACAGAAAAGTTAACTAAAATATTGTATTATATGAAAAAAGTAACTAGATAGCCAGTAAAATCTACAACCAGGAGATTGATTCCCTTCAGAAGTAGAAATAACATAATTCCAAATTGACTTTAAAATAAATTTTTAAGTTTCTCAAAGATAAAAGCTTCTATTTATGATGGCATACATCATTTACCTCTCCAGCTGGGGGTGAAACATAAGAAAACACCATTGAAAACTTCAAAGAAATAACAACATGGTAAGAAATATAACAAGACCAAAATTTTTCTGAAGGTGAAAACAGAAGTAAGCCTAGCACTGAAAGCTGAAAACTGGATTCACTTTGAGGACATTTGACAGTTATGAAGAAACACCTGAGATGCTAAGCTAAGATTTTGAGAGCCTAGAGAAGTGAGACAAATGTCTAAATGCATTTCAGCTCAAGATGGGATGTCTAATAACCCTTTTTATATTCACATGGTACCCAAAGACTTACCTTTTCAGAATAATAGTAAACCAGAAGTAAACCAGGCTTCTTTATGGACTTCTAGTCCTGGTGTATATCACCTGAATAGTCTGAACTTAAATTAAGGAGATCTGGATAGGTTGATGTTTTCAGGAGCTTGGCAGGAGAAAACACAATTTTTTTCCGGAGGAAAGGTACTTTTATTCTATACCTCAAATTATTTCTACCTTTATTATTCAAAAACAGGCATATAGTCTGCTTGAATAACCAGGCATACAAGTAAAGACCTCATAAGCAGCAGTCAACACAAACGACAACAGAAGGACCCACAAAAATATAAGATGTTGTAATTATCAGACACGCTGTTAAACAACAGTGCTTACCATTTGAAGAGATAAGTCACTCTACAAAATTTCTGCAGAGAATAAGAAGCTATATATATCATATAGTAATTGGCCTTGAAGTAGAGAAGTATTTCTTAGTATAAAAAAAGCAGTGAACTATAAAAGGGAAGTAAACACTGATAAATGTTAGTGAATTTGAATTAGAAACTTCTGCTCGTTAGACACACCATAGGTTAAAAAAAACAAGCCCTAATAGAAGATATTTGTAGTACAGTACACACAATCAAAAAAGGACTCTCCTCCCAAATTAATAATTTAAAAAAGGCTTTAATAGGCATTTTGCGGAAGAAATTCCAATGGCCCAAAAACGTATGATAATATCCTTTGTAATCTGAGAAATGAAAAATAAAGTCTCAATGAAATGCCATTACATACCTACTAGATTGGTAGACATTGAGAAGTCTAATAGTATCAATTGTGAGTATATATGGACCGCGGGAATTCTAAGCTTGGAAATAAATTGTTGCTTTGGAAAGCTTTTTTCATTACCTGGTAAAATTTAAAATAAATATAGTAGTAGCAATTCTACTATAAGATAAAAACTAGAGAAACTTTTGTACAAATGTGTCAAGTTACATGTATGCGAATATTTCTTGTAAAATTATACAAAACAGGAAACACCACCAATGTCCAATAATCAATAAATGGTACAGCAGTTAAAATTAACAATTTATATACTTGCATATAAATCTAAATGATCTAAAAATAAGTTAATAAATGAATTGTAAAACAATAAATTAAGGCCAAATATTCCCACATAAGCAATTAGGAATACAAAGTTGAGTCATAGGAAAACCATACAAAAATATATATATTGATTCCGTTAATGTAAATTTCAGAAACAGGTGAAATTTGTGTTGTTTGTATTTGTTGGTCATAGAACTAACATGAAAAATAAATAAAACTTTATTTCCAAAGTTAGTATAATGGTTTCACACTTGGGCAGGCAAGCTATTAAGATCAAGAAGAGGCATATGAGGGACTTGGGAGTTGCTAATGTTTTTTATTAAGCTGTGTGGTGGGTATATGGATGTTTGCTATAAATTATTCATTATATGTTTCTTTTTGTTATTTTACAATAATGTGTCTTAAAAAAGAACTGCATAAGGAAAATAATAATATTCCTTAAAGTAAATTATAAAACAAAAATAGGTAGATACAGACCAAGAACAGATGACATTGAAAGAACCAAGTGGAAATCTTGGAAATGAAAAAATATCTTCGAGATTAAAAACTTAATGGATGCACAGAATAAACTATAGGCTTGAGCCAAAGAATTCGTGAAGTGAGTACTGAGGAATTTATACAGAAAGAAACAGATAAAATTTGCTGGAAAAATGTGAAGAGAGAGCTAGGATATATGGAAGGTAGATTGAAAGTATTTAAGATTAAGATTAGATTTCCATGCTGAGGAATTTTCTTATACCAGAAAAAGATGGGTGGCATGTACACTTCAATAAACATAACTTAATGATGTTACATTTAACAGTGTAGGTTCTCTACTGGTAACTTATTTTAAAATATATTTTCTTTAAATATTTTTGCTGTAAAATGAAGCATTAGATATTAAAACTATGTTTTTTTCCCTTTCAGAGTAATAATACCTTTAATCTCATAATGGAAATTATGATCAAATTCACAGGAATGTTTTGTAGATCCTAATTTTGGGAACTCATCTGTCCCTATAAAGAAATGTATATCTTTACCAGCAGAGCCATCTTTGTAGAGATTATATAAAATCTTGGCTGCTTATTTGTCTTGGCTCATGATCTCTTGTTCCAAGAATTCAAATTGATATTGGCATTACCTAAAAAGTGTGTGTATAGATTTTATATAGTTTTCTCTCAGTTTGTGAAATATAGCTAGATGTGGCTTAGGAGGATGTATATATATTTTTAATTGAAATGTAACTAATTTTTTTAAAAAAATTTAAACAGTTGAACCCACTGTGAGCCTGATAAAAGGACCAGATTCCTTAATTGATGGAGGAAATGAAACAGTAGCAGCCATTTGTATTGCAGCCACTGGAAAACCAGTTGCACATATTAACTGGGAAGGTGACCTTGGTGAAATGGAATCTACTACAACTTCTTTTCCAAATGAAACGGCAACAATTGTCAGCCAGTACAAGCTATTTCCAACCAGATTTGCTAGAGGAAGGCGAATCACTTGTGTTGTAAAACATCCAGCCTTGGAAAAGGACATCCGATATTCTTTCATATTAGACATACAGTGTAAGTAAATGGTAACATTTAATTTTTAAATATGTCATGCATTTTATTTTCATTTTCTTTCTTTGACACAATTCTGTATCAAACTGCTTTTAGTTTGAATATTTAGTATTCAGAAATTCTTACAACTTTTTCTTACATTTTCTCCCTTAATTTTAAAAAATATTTTCATGGAAATTTCATTTAACCAGAACATTTTTTTATCAATTTGTAAAGATGGACAATGATTTTTAAAGTTGTTCTTAAACTTAAAATTATTTAACCCTATCCTTCTTAGACCTTAAAAATAGTCTGGACTTAAGCAAATTGTGAAAATTTATACCTCAAAATGTGCAATACTTGGAGACAAACAATTCTCCCATCTAATTAATTTAGCTGTTATTCAGTTTTATTGATGCCACTCATGGTGTTTTTATTTTTTAGCAAGAATCTTTTACTTCTAGATGGATTTTAATTATTTTGGAAATCTGTAATGTTTTGATATTCAAATCCAGTTTTATTAATCATGTTGTAAGATTCTCATGTAGTTAAACAATATTTTAAAGATGTCATTGGGATAATTGTAGATAAGGTTCAAATCTGGTCCATATTGTACTTTTATATTTTTGCTATGGGATACTCGTTGTATGTATGTATGTGTGTATGTATTTTTCTCTTTAAAGTTTCTCAGTTTTTGATACATTCTTTGCATAGCATTTTAAAATTTGAGCAAGAGAAAAACTGATGGTGCAGATAGCATATAGCAAAAATAATGAAAATTAAGCAGATTAGAGATAAAATTAGAATAAGAGTTAGGTCCTGCTGTCATTTCTATTCATGCACAGATGATAAATCTAGATAGGTTTGTGGAGATATTTTGATCTTTGGGGTTTTTTTTTTTTTCTTTTTGATTTGACACATGGAATTTTAAATTACACAAAATCATTATATTATACTTGGTGAAATGGTTTCTAAAGCTAATTCTAAGGATGTTTTTCCAACATTTATAGGAGTTTAAACTTGAGAAACTGTCTTACGTGAATGTTATTACTATTGTATTCTTGAATACGAATACCTTCATTTCTCCTTCTTTGGAGAATCCAATTAACTTTTTTCTTTTTCTCATAAAATTCAGATCCCAATTGTAAGTATTATTAATATTTTCTTACATTTTTTCTTTCTGTGTCTAGTAATGACTGCAGTTTTCTTCAATTTATATTATGTGTGTTATTTTTTTGTTTGCTTGAATGCAATCTAAAATATATAAACTACTTTCTTCTAATGTAAGACTTTATCATTTAGGTTTATTGGCGTGCTCCTAAAATGTTAAGAGTACTCATGACTTTTTTCTTTTTTTTAATTAGGAGTTATAAAACATGTAAACATAGTTTAAGAAGATAAAATCTTATACCCCAAATTTATATCTCAAAATTTGGAGGATGCCTGTTCCCTCCTCCTTTTAAAACAAACACACAGAAATCTGTACTGTTCTTTGAGCAATATTTTTTAGAACCAATTTTAAGTTACAAAAATGCCTAATTCTGGTTTGCATAAGAGGCAGGTATTTCTTTTTTAAAATTCTAAGGTAATTGTACCTGAGTAAAGGTTAATTTTTTCACTATCTTCTTTAAACCTTGCTTGATAGTAAGTCAGGCTTTCTTGGCAGAGTTAAAGAGTGACCTGGTCTCTCTCTAACTTACCATCTGATCGTGTACTATTTATCTAGTTTACTATGTAGCTCACAGAAAGATGGGGAGCGGGGTCCCTATACCATGTATAAGGAATATTTTCTTAGGAAAGTCTTTCATTACCTCCTCAACCCCATCCTTAGTCCAAATTAGGCCCTTTCTCTTGTCTTCTCCCTTAGCATCCTATTCTTTTCCATAACAAGTTTTAGTTAAATATTTTTAAAATGTCATCTCTCCTATTACTATTAGAATATAAATTTTACAAATACAGAGTCCGTATGTATTCCGAATAGCTAAAATGCTTGTCGCTTATTAGGAGCTAAACAATATGGTGGATAAATGAATGATGAGTGTTGGATTTTATAGTTTGAAGGCATAAATTTATATTGCTGGTAGACAAGGATAATTGCTTACTTAACTAATCATATTGCACATACACTAAAAACCCTTTGGGAACACTGAATGGATACAAGTTCAGATACAATGTTTTAGAATAGTCGAGGCCATAGATAATGTATTTAAGTTATAATTATAGTCTTAGAAAGTTTGCGTCACATCTCTACATGCCCATAGAATATTAATTACTTGCAGTATAGGGAATCTAATCCCTGTAATTGACTTGATATTTTGGGGGGGAAATTACCTTTCAGATTAAACATTTTGTTAAAAACAGGTTTATAGTGTGACTTGGTACTTAAATGTCATGTCTCATTATTGAATTAAGTCCCGAATGTATTTTCTTTGTTCATAGTATTCTACATATTTTATAATAGGACTCAAAGTTTGCTTTTGGTGATTATAGGCTTGTGAATATTCTTATATTCAGTGTTTATAATAACTAGAACTGTACATGCTTATAGTTGCCTAGTGTTTGGGTAGTCATTGTTTTTTATTCATTCTTTTAGTCAACTAATATTTATTGAGTACTGTTTTCCACATTGGTTATGTATATTGAGAGAAGGAAAAATTATTTCTGATCTTCTAAAGTTTATTATGCTTATGCTTTATCATTGTATACCAACTGTATTTATCATTAACAAAAGATAATCTGTTCTGTCATGAATTTATTTTATAGATGCTCCTGAGGTTTCAGTAACAGGCTATGATGGAAATTGGTTTGTAGGAAGAAAAGGTGTTAATCTCAAGTGTAATGCTGATGCAAATCCACCACCTTTCAAATCCGTGTGGAGCAGGTAATAATGTTAGATACTTCTAAAGAGAAATTATTTAAAAGTGAAAAGTACTGTTAAATGCATAAAGTCGTTTTTATCAGTGTAATACATGATTACAGTAATATCTGAAAATTAAGTTAAATGAAGGGTTTCTAAATGTTCTCCTGTTCCATGGCTCTCCACCTGCCTACCCCCAGTTCTGTTCCTCAGAGGATACTTTAGGAAATTTTAGCAGTTCCTCCTGATAGTTACCAGCATAGGTCTTAAACTGCTGCTACTTGATTTACTAATTTTTAACACTATTTACTTCTTTTTTTTTTTAAGATTTTTCTTTTTATTATTTTCAAGGATACAGTACTTGAAAGTTATATAGTTCATGAAACAATTCTCCTGATTACTCTATCTTCCCTCTCACTCTACACCTAGCCATTACATTACTGCCAACTGCATTCCCTATGCTGTAGTCCCCATCCTTGTGACCATCTGTCAGCTACTAATTTGTCTTTTTTAACCCCTCACTTTTTTAACCCTTTGCTGCCAGCCCCTGTACCTCCCTCCCCTCTGGCCATCACCAGATTGTCCTCTGTATTTGTTATTCTGTTTTCAATTAGTTCTTTTTGTTCCTTAGATTCTGCATATAAGTTAAATCATATGGTATTTATCTTTCTCTGTCTGACTTATTTCACTCACTATATCTATTTACTTATTATTATGACATGAAAATTTAATTTTCTATCTACCCCTTCACATACAAATATACCCATATACATATTTCTACCCTTCATAGTCTCAATGAGATTAAGCTACTTTTAGTTAAACTCTGTAGTGATTGGTCGCCTCTCTATTTCAGGTACATTTTATTTATTGAAAGCTAAGTAGTATACCGGAATTCTGTTTTCTTTTGTCTGAAGCTATTTTCCCTGAGATTATTAATTGCTTTTTTTTTTTTACTTGTGTAGCTTACTATCTGAATATCCTTAATTCTCTTTCTCTATGAGATTTCAACTGTTACACTAAGGTTTTCATTCATATTTCTCAATATTTAAGCCCCCCCTTTCAATCTAGAGACTTGTAACTGTCAGCTGTGGATAATTTTTTTATATTTTTGGTCATTTCTCCTCTTTTTTTTGTTTACTGGAACTCATTTATTTAATTTATGAATGTACTTTCTTATTTTTCATATAATTTTTGTTGCTCTTTCTAGGAATTTGCTTGATTTTCCCATTGATTAAAAAAAGTGGGGAGGGCATTTTTTTATTTTCTGGGGAGAATATTTTTATTTTCTAAGCTCATTTTCTTATTCTATTCATTTTCATAGCATCCTTTCTTATTTTATGGATATGGTGTCTTCTTGTTTTTTCATAGGGATGCTAGAGTTCTTTCCTCTGCAGAGACTTTATTTTTTCTATATACTATTTTTTTTCCTCCTAGTTCTCGTGTTTTATTTTTTGTCTTTCATTTTGTAGATATTTAATATTCTCAGTTGTTCAGTCATTTCACACTGATGCATTAAAATGCTGAGTGGAAACTCTCTATAGTAGAGATTACTCATTAGTAGAGTTCACGCACAGTGATCAGGTAGAGAGGTGGTTATTTCTCTGGAGAAGCTTCTGACGTCACCTGTAGAAGGATGAAAGTCTTTTTTTTCATGGCCATTCATTTTATTGAATTAACCTCCTTTTTTTTGCCTAAAACATAAATGCCTGGTATCTGTACAGAGTTAGGAGGAATCTCTTGTTTTGTTTTTTTCAACTTTCAACTAATCTCCTTAATTCTAGCCCTTTGCCTCACTCCGGCCTTCTGCAGTGTAGTGAGTCAAATTCTAAATCTGTCTTCGGTTCTTTGGATCATATTGGCTGCTTTCTCATCCATATGTCTCCTACAAGCACTTCTTCAGCCCAAGGCAGAGCTTTTCAACCATACACTGTTGATATTTAGGGCTGGATAAATCTTTATTTTCTTCCTTTCCTTTTCCTTTTCCTTTTCCTTTTCCTTTTCCTTTTCCTTTTCCTTTTCCTTTTCCTTTTCCTTTTGTGGGAGGCAGTTCTGTAAATTGTAGGATGTTTGGCAGCGTCCTTGACCTCGGATCTCTAGAGCCAGTAGCACCTCACCCACTCCTTCAACCTCCATGCCCCAACCCTGTTGTGACAGCCAAAAATGTCTTCAGATATACTGCTATCCACAAATGACTCCAGACATACTGGATGTCCCCTGGAGACAAAAATCACTTCTGATTGAGAAACACTGGCTTAAAGTATATACTGTTTTCTCCATCTGTTTTCTGTCTTCTAAAAGTTTGTTGAAACATTTTATCTGATGAATTCTACCTCCTATTCTCTTTCTCCTCATTGGTTTGAAAGGTTTTTCTTTACTTTTGTTTTTGGTGGGAATTTGTGGAAGCAAGGAAACAGTCTATTTGGTCAATCTATTGTCTTTAAGTAAAGATACAGTTTTAAAAGTAAGGAAGGTCTTTTTCATTTACATTTTCCTAGAAGTGGGAAGCAGTCCTTGGTTAAGATGTGTGATAGGGTATTTCTAAAAGTCATACAATTCCGTGTTGTCATCCTAGTATGTCTCTACTTGGAGATGTCTTTTTTATTTTTGAGGAAGTCGTTTAACTTCTCTAATCTATGTTTCTTCATTGATAATAGTACTTTATAAAGGTTTTGTCAGGGTAGACACAATGAATATAAATCATGTAACATGGGTGCAAGAGCATAGCATGTCATTTGTTGTGAGTTCAATATAGAGTTCAATTTAGATTTTTCTGATGGTAGCTCATTTGAATAAATGCCTTTGAAAGATTATAAGATATATTTATACTTCTCAGAATAAAAGGGATTAGAATTTGGGGCCCGAAATAGAGTTGGTAAGATATATAGTTCATATTCATTCTTATCATCTTAGAAAAAGAGTTCACCTTTTGAAAGCTGATGCTCGTAAAAATGTTTTTTCCAAAGTCCTCTTACAACAGAGGTTGGGTGTTTTTGCTTTTGTTTTTAAACATTAGAATGTTACTTTTATCCTTCATTGCTAAATAATAGTACTGGCAGCAGTAAAAGATTTTACTTGATTGTTCTTCCACCTACCACCCTTGAGATCACAGAATGAAATCAGTCCATCTACTCTCCAGTGTTGATTTGCTTCATTCTACCTTCTTATTTCCTTTGTAATTAGTTATTGGTCTCCTCTTGTGTACTAGGATCATTGAAAGAAAAGACCAAATCTTACCTCTGCATCTTAGCAGCATCAGCAGAGGAGAGTAGGGGTAAATAATGGGTGGCTGAGTGAAGGAGTGAATGAATTTTTTTGAAAAAATCTGCTTAATTCAAACTATATTAATTGAGTTGGGTTTACTTGAATTTTTTATCCTCTGAAAAATATAACTATGGTCTTGAAAAACAGTTTCAAAATAAAGACCTATTGGTGTTTTATTGTTTTTCGTTTTTTTTACCTTAAGGTTAGAAAAATGAAGTATAATGTTATACTTAGTTTTGTTGCAGTGAATGGCTTTAGAGTTCTTAGAGTGGGTTTTATTCCCATTATGGTTTATAGTTATATATACCCTAGATAGGACTCTTAGCCAAATTAGTATAGGCACCGATTAAAAAGAGTTATTGATACCAAATGGGTGCCTTGGTTTTTATTATCATAGATAGTCATTTTATGAGGAATTATTTTATAAGACCCTTCTTAGTGGTTTAGAAACTAACCATTTTTGGATGGAGCACAGTAAAATTTTATTCTGCATTCAGTGATGCTCTTTATATATGTTACAAAAAAGTGTTAGAACATTATCATGTACTTGATGACTTCATTATGAATATTGTAGCTATATCATGAATAGATCCATAATTCACAGATAATTATTTTAATTCCTTTGATAATATGGGTTTATCTTCAAATGTTTTTCTGATTTTCCAGTTTTCTGAATATAATTCTTTAAAATCACATAATTTATTTTCTCTCCTTCCTTCCCATCCTACAATGTTGGCCTGTCTACACTTATGCATTGATATTTTGAAAGAAAGGGTCTTCTTAATGGACTTTATTAATTCATCTTTATTAAAATGAAAATTCATAACATATGCTTTGATTTCATAGCGAATTACCCATAAGATGCTGGTTCTTTAATAGACATCTCAGAAGTTAATATCTTATTTATAACAACTATCAATGAATAGAGACTCAAGATATTTAAAATAATTTTTTGCTTTTTAAAATCTAGGTTGGATGGACAGTGGCCTGATGGTTTATTGGCTTCAGACAATACTCTTCATTTTGTATATCCACTGACTTTCAATTATTCTGGTGTTTATGTCTGTAAAGTGACCAATTCCCTCGGTCAAAGAAGTGATCAAAAGGTTATCTACATTTCAGGTAAGTTACACTCAACTTAGAAAATGAATTACTTATTCCTATAATGACAGTCATAACAGTAGCACTATGATCGTAGTGGCAGTTTATACTTGTGAAGATATAGATTTCTTAGTATGAGGTTTTCCAAATAACCTAAAAGAGATATAATAAAGAAACCAACCATATCTGAAATACACTTTTTAAGTGACATTCCTTTACGTAAATAAATGTCAAAATGTCTATGCAACAAGTTTATATACATTTTAAGACCTATGAATATAGTTAATTTATTATAGTTAAATGGTATTATATTTATTCCTTTTATAGATAGTGTATGCCTCTCTAGGTTCTTTTGTCTTTACATCAAGAATAAACACTGTTTTTTGTTTGTTTGTTTTTGGTGGCTACTCTGCACATAAGTGTCTGATAAATAAAATAGGATATCAACTTTGATGACCTTGCTGGTTAAATAATATCACTCAATATGGTACTGTATCATATTGGGTTACTGAGAGGTGAAGTAGGAATGTTACTGAAAATCTAATGAAATATAATTTACGGTGTTTTTTTATTGTTAGTCCTTAAACTACTAAGAACTTACATTTTTCACATTCCATTTGTTTTACTGTGAAAGTTTTTGTTAATTTGACGGTATAAATTTGAGTATTCACAAAATATAGTTAGAGCTAAAAATTCATTGTTTCCTGGATGCGGCTATAAATAATAAATTATCAATGGAATTCTTATTTATAAAAAGTATGTAAAATATTTTGAGCATCTCCTTACTGACTATAAGAATGTAGCAATCTTCATGTCTAAATCATGGAAAATTAAATGCAGAAGGAAGAGAACTTTGAGAAATGCAGGTTTGTATGGTCATTATGTAATAGGTAGTTAAGAGTTTTGTTTCTGTTCAAATCTAAAACTTAATCAAATAAAGATTATAGAGAAATTTTAAGCTTGCTTTTATGTTACACTCTCAGTTCTTATATGATCACTCAACTTAAGAACAGTCCCCCATGTTATTTACCACAATTCGTAGTTGTATGCTCATTTATTTACGTATTATCTATTTTCACATTTAAGCAGTTTGTGTTTGCTTTATTTACCACTGTATACTCAGAACTCAGTTAATGCCTGACATATAATAGACTCAGGTTTTTTTGCATGAATCTCATAAGAAGCTTAGACGTATGTACATCCCTAGCCATCTTTTTCTGCCAGCAGCGGTACTTTAGTGGAAATCTGAATGAGATTAAGTATTAGTATATTAACTACCTTTCTTCTCAAGAGGCTTTTTATTTAAAAAAAAAAAAACAACTTAAAGCCACAGGAAATACATATTTATTTATTTATATTTCTTTCTTTCTTTTTTTTTTTTAATGACTTACATTGGCCTATTTCTTTTTTTCCCTGGCTTTATTAGAATATAATAGGCAATTTGTTGCTCATATTTACATTGTACAATTCAGTGAGTTTTTTTTAATTATAGTTGGCATACAATAATATATTAGTTTCAGTTGTACAGTGTAGTGAATAGAGGTCTATATAACTCACAGAGTGATGACCCCACTAAATCAATTCCCCTTCTTCCCCCTTATGTATTAATTACAACATTGTTAACTATTTTCCCTATGCTACACTTTATATCTATCTCCATGTCTATTTTGTAACTATCCATTTGTACTTCTTAATCCCTTTGCCTTTTATCACCGTCCCCCCAACCCCCCTCCCATCTAGTAGCCCTCAAAATATTCTCTGTATCTATGATTTTCTCTTTTTGTCATTGTGATATTTGTTGTTCTCTATCTGACTTACTTCCTTCAGTGCAATACCCTCTAGGTCCATCGAGGCAATATCTTTTTCCATCCCCTTCCTTTTAGTCTGCGTGTGTCTTAATCTGAAATGAGTCTCTTGTAGGCAGCATGTGTAGGGGTCTTGTTTTCTTATCCATTCAACCACCTTATCGTTTGGTTGGAGTCCTTAATTCTTTTCTATTTGAGGTAGTTGTTGATATGAATGTAGTTATTACCATTCTTTATTCATGTTTTTTGATACATGTTTTCTTCTTAAGCCTCTTCAACATTTCCTATGATAATGGCTTGATGTTGATAAATTCTTTTAGCTTATTTTTGTCTGGGAGGTTCTTTATCTGTCCTTCGACTCTAAATGATGGCTTTGCTGGATAAAGTACTCTTGGTTGTAGATCTTGGGTTTTCATCACATTGAATATTTTGTGTCAAGCCCTTCTGTCCTGTATAATTTCTTTTAAGAAATCAACTGCCAGTCTTATGGGAGCTCCCTTGTAGGTAACTAACTGCTTTTCTCTTGCTGCTTTTAAGATTCTCTCTTTGTATTTAACCTTTGGAATTTTAATTATAATGTGTCTTGGTATGGGTTCATCTCTTTGTGTTCATCTTTTTTGGGACTCTGAGCTTCCCGGGGTTGTATGTCTATTTCCTTCACCAGGTGAGGGAAGTTTTCCATTATTATTTTTCCAAATAGCTCTTCAAGTTCTTGTTCCTCTTCAGGTACTCCTATGACCCAGATGTTTCTACATTTAATTTTGTCTCATAGGCTTCTTATTATTATAGTCTTGGCTTCTTTTTTCTTGCTGTTCTGATTGAGTGCTCTTGGCTTCCCTGTCCTCTGTATTGGCAGTTTGTTCACTTGGTAGTTTATCCACTCTGTTGATTCGCTCTGATATACTGTCCATCTCAGATAATGTATTCTGCATTTCCGACTTGGTTTTCTTTTATAATTTCCATTTCCATTTTTATGTTTTTTATCTCTTTGTTAAAGTTCTCACTGAATTCATCTACACTTCCCTTAAGTTCATTGAGCATCTTTATAACCAGTGTTTTGAACTTTGCATCTGCGAGATTGCTTGACTCCGTTATTATTGGATCTCTGTTCTTTCATATGGTTTCTGCTTCTCTGTCTTCCCATTTTGGCTGCTTTTTTGACTGTGTTTCTGTTTCTGTTTCTATGTACTAAGTAAAGCTCCTAAGTCTTGCAGTCTTATTAGTGTGGCTTTGTGTAGTAGGTGTCCAGTGGCACAGTCCTGAGAGGGGTTTGGCTACAGGCCAAGTTTAGCCCCAGCTTGTGCTCCTCTGGGGCCACCTGTTAAAATTCAGCAAGCAATCCACAGATGCTGTGCTTTTAGTTGCCTCAAGAGGTCACACCACAAATCGAGGCCAGCTGCCTCCAGTGTGAGTCTTGGAGTTGGCTCTGCTAGAATCATCTGACTTGCTGAGGATACAGCTGTTTGTGGCTTGGGCGGGACCACCCAGGTTGGGGGAGGCAGAGTTTCAGGGAATCCTCCGTGCTCAGTGACCTATGGTGGCACTATGTCTGCACAATGGGATGGGTGAGGGCTCAACAGAGAGGCAATGGGTACTGCCAGCACTTCTGCCTGGGAGAAAGCCTTGCCTCTGGCCCTTGCTCCAACACCTCAGTATCCCTCTATGAGTCCCTGGTGCCCCCTAAGCAGTCAACCTGGTGCTGATACTCAGAGCGAGCAAGTCTGTCACTGCGAAAGTGACAGACATGGCCCCTTTAAGAGACATCCAGCTGCAGCTGCAGTAGCCTCTGTCCCACTTAACTGCTCTGGATGGGGCAGCCTTGCATCTTTGCCCACTCTTACCTTCTACCATTGCAGGTTGATTGCTTATTTCTCTCCCTAGTTATAGGGCTTCTGTTCATCTAGATCCCAGATGACTCTGATTGCTATTTGCTCTGTGTTTCTGTCTCAACTTTGATATGGTCACAAGAGGGATGAACAAAGCCTCTGTCAACCAACCATGCCGTTTTTTCCCTGACCAGGAAATTCATATTTAAAATGTATTTACTTAAGAATTGCTTACTTTTTGTTTCTGTTGTACAAAATTTGATATGGGATATTACTTGTAAATCTTAGGCTCAATGTGTTATAATTATGTCGTTTAAATATCCAGATTTAATTTGGGCATTCTTATATATACTGATTCCATTGGCGATATCCTAAATTCACGTCTTCTGGCATCCTGGATCCACTTCCCTAGTATCCCTGACTTGTGCGTCCAACTGCCTGTTTATGATCATTAATCCTATGTAGAAGTGTAAATAGGCATTTATAATTTCACATTCAAAACGAAGATCCTGATTTTTCTCCTGCCCCTTGCCACTAAACCTCTTCCTCCAATAGTCTTTTTCCTTTCAGTTATCAGTGACTCCACCCTTACATTTTCTGAGAGTATAATCCTTAATACTTACCCTTGATTATGATTTTTTTCTCATACCCCACCCAATTCATTAATAAATTGATGTCAGCTCTCCCATTATGTTATACACAGAACCTTACCAGTTCTCCACTTCTAATATTCTGGTTTAAGCCATCAGCTCTTACTTCACTATTAGAACAGCCATTTAATCTTCCTACTTTCAATCAGTTATCAAATAAACAGCCAGAATGATCCTTTTAAAGGGCATGTCAGATCATGTCACTCCTCTCATCCAAACCTTCCGTGGACTTCCCATTTTACTTACAATGAAAATGAAATCTTTACAGTGACTTATGATTCTGTACACGTTCTAGATTATCTCTCTGACCTCATCTCTTATTATATCCCTTGCTCACTTGATTTCATTCACACGCCTTCTTGATGTTCTTTGCAAACAACAGGAATATTTCTTCCTCATAGTCTTTGCATTTGCTGTTTGAACAGCCTTGAGTGCTCATCAAATACCCTCATAGCTCTTTTTCTCTTTTCCTTTAGGTCTTCGCTCAAATATTACTTTCATGACTATATTTAAAACTGAAACTTCTCTCTTCTCATTCCTATGTTCTGTCTTCCCTCTCTGCCTTATTTTTCTTTACCGTACTTGTTGCCATATGACACTACATACTTTACTTATATTCTTGTCTCTCTTTATCCCAACTAGAACACAAATCCTAAGAGGGTAAGATTTTTATCTGCTTTAATCACTACTATAGTCTCATTATCTACAGTAATATTTAGCACATACTGGTGTTCAGTAAACTTTTGTTGCATGGATGAATAAATTTGAGAAGAACACAATCAGGAAAATATTTAAAATCCCAAATCGGCTTTTATGTAACCTATTTTCTTTGACAAGGTATCTAATGTAACACTAGTGATAAACTTTACACATTTTTGATCATCCTCTACTAAGTCTTATGAGAAGGGAAATCATTTTGAGTAAATTTGAAAAATCACCATTAATTACTACTAAGGACTTTAGAAAAAGATAGTATTATATGAAATGGTTTTCTTCAAGTAATCACCAAGAATTAGATTTTACTTTTCAGAGTCTTTAATACAGTATACTATACTAAGTTTAGTTAACTCCTCTGAAGCTTCTTGGAGCAAATATCTTAGGTAAAATATTGCCTTTCTAAAATGACTAGTAAAGCCTAGTAGGTTTTTTATCAGAATAAAAGGTCATAATTCACATGGAGTAAATGATCAGACATTTAATCTTTTTCATTGTAAGTTATACGTACCCCTTTTTGCTCCAGGAAAATTTTTTTACCTCTATTAAAATTGATTTTAAAAATTTCAGAAATGATTTTTTTAAAATATTTGTAAAAAGAATGTATCTGATGACCAGAAACTAAAAGTTCTACTCAGAACAGAGTAGTGTTAGCAGCTCTGAGAGAAATTGTTCATAATTTTATTATACATTTTCCCACATTGAGAAGCATAAGATTTTGGACAAGCAGTGATTCAAGATTGTAATATTTGACTTCAGTTATTACTCATGGGAGTATAGTGGCACTTTGTTCAATATTGACTGCTTAAAATTGTGTTTTTCTAGTTGTTTTTGGCTCATTCTTCCCATTACCTCTTCTCTTTGAGAACAGGAACCAAAATGTTATATATCTCATAAGTTCCCTCATAACTAAAACTCAAGGCATATTCCTATGCAAATCTTGACTTTCAAACCATACTGATTTTAGGATCCAGACATTATCAAACTTAAGAATCCACACATTCTTTGCAATCTTTGAACTTTAAAATTCATAGATTTTGTTTATTTAGACAATTCATATAAAGTCTAAAAGAAAAAGCTCAATTTAATTTTTTAACAGTAATTATTATGCTAAAATATACTTTAAAGCTACAGCGGTATTACTGGACTATTTTCTTAATTGGCAGAAATCATTAATTTGAAAAAGAAACTTAAGAAGTTCTTTATTTAGGTGTGGAGAATTCAGTCTACTAGTTCATTACATTTGTTATATGCTCATTTATCACATGTCCAGCAAAGAATATTAAAAAAAAATGTCTAACTGAAAAATCAAGGAATGTTGTGGGGAAAGATTTTAAATCATGATAAATAAGCAGCTGTTAGTGATTACAAAATACTAGCTCTGCCTCCTTACACAAATTGTGATTCTCGCTGTAATTATCTTAGATGAGGGAAGGCATTAGAAAACATGAATAAATTCTTATATGCATTGTCATACATCCATTGCTTAAAATACAAAAAAAAGTATTAACAGTAGTCCCTCTTTCATAGAATCATATTAATATTGAGGCTATGCTATGTTTAACACTGGTTGAGGAGAGGGTGGTAAATTAAAAAGTTTCTTGCTGACAAATAACAAGAATTTTAAATAGGTTTTTTTGAGGATACTCTTTTTTTAGTTAGATTTTCTGAAAGGTGTATTTTGTTAATTCTTTCTTAGGCAGATATCCATCTGTGTTTGCATAAAGAATATTGCAAATAGAAATGTCAGTGATTTTTTTCTTTTAGGACACTTGGCAAAAATGTTTAGTTATATATCTTATACTTTTTGAGAACTCATTTGTATACAGTGTTCTGAGAAAAATAGCATTTCATTAGGAGCTATTAAAAACTTAAAATTTTATGTACACAAAAATGTGTAGATTATAAATAATTACTTAGGTGATTTGTACTTTTGTTTAAAAGTATTACGATGCAAGTTTATCGTAATACTTTTCCTTTGGGGCTCTCTGTAAAGATGACATTTAACACTTAAAATTTGACTTTTTCATTAGTCTTCTCCCCCTCAGAAAATACATGAGTTGTCTTATAAATTATTAATTTTCAGTCTATTTTTTAAATACCTTGATTCTGTGAAGTTGAATTATATGAGGTTTTACTATAATAATAGAAATGATCCTACAATTCCACAACTTTTTTTTTTTTTCATTAAATTTGTTCAGCTAGCAAACATATTCTCACAAATTAAAACTCTTCCTTTGACTCACTTGCATATAGTATGATAACTAATACTCACTTCAAGATGCTTTACAGGATTGCCTATTATATTGGTTTAAACTCATAGGAAATTAGTTGTACTGTACTTATTAAATTTTATACTGTACTTGCTAAATTTTTACCACGTTCTATACATATGGCATTCCGTGATGAAACCCGTTTCTGTAAGTATTTTTCTTTAGCTTGTAATTTTAGAATAACTTATCCCATGTAGATTTAGTACTCTTCTAACAATCATTTTTCAAAAGCTGTATCAATACCACTCATTTAAAATTTAATTATAGGAGATTACCATTTGAGTCACTTATTTTTATCAGTGAAGAAATTCAAGATTTTTACCTCATTTGTTCTTCAAACTCTAGAGTTTTGTGTAACATGACCTACAAATACCACTTAATTGATAATTAACCAATCTTTAATTTTTACTGTTTATGTTTAGTTGCTTTTTAATATTAATGGCTATTTACTCTGTAATCTAATTGCAGTGCACAGGACCATTTGCATCTAATATTTAAATATTAGAATGTTCTCTCTAAAATATTAGCTACTCTTTTTGAGACTACATCCTAAAGTAATGTCACATTAAATTTTGCAGATTTGGTTGAAGTCCCTCAATTTCCTAAATGTTCACATATTTTACCCATGGGGTATAGACATGATGATGACATTTTTATAATATTTTATAGTTTATAACATGTTTTTACTTTGTCATTGTCTATTAGTCTCATTTGATAATAGCCCATTTGGTGAACACTGTTTAAACATGCTTTTTATTTTTTTAATTACTAAATAATGATATATACTACATATGTCCTCTTTAAAAATTGAAGAATTCTCTTTGTTTAAGAAAAATATTTTTGAGAGAATTATTAAACCAACAGCTTATACTATGGCCACTTACCAAGATTCTATAGTTTTTCATTCTTTTATAGATAAATTCAGATCTTACAAAAAAACTATATTAGATAAAAATGGATATTAAGAAAACATACTTTAATTTTCCATTATTTCATTTATTTCTTTGTGATACTGGCTAAGAAATTGTACATTTGAATTATTTTAATTTTTTGGTATGATAATTCTTAAGCCAGCTGTACATTGGACACTTAAGTAATGCTCTTCATTTAAAACACACACACACACATACACACACACACACAGGACACTTAAGTAATGCTCGTCATTTAAAACACACACACACACACACACACACACAAACACACAGTGTATTTCTTTGAGTACAATATCATGCTTAATTTTTGAATAGCATAATTTAAGGTTTACACCAGAGATAATTTTTAATTCCTTTTACATTATTGGTGACTGACTAAGTGTCAGTTTTGTTATTTTTTAAAAATATAAGTACCATGACATTCTAATTTTAAATCTAAGAATGAAAAACTATTGTTACTATGAATATATTATATTATTCATTAACTGTTCTGTCTTTTCAACTTGCTGCTGAATCAGCCTTCATTGACATTCTTTGCCTTTCTGTGTCTTGTCTATCTTTACTGTTTCCATTAGATCCTCCTACTACTACCACCCTTCAGCCTACAATTCAGTGGCATCCCTCAACTGCTGACATCGAGGATCTAGCAACAGAACCCAAAAAATTGCCCTTCCCATTGTCAACTTTGGCAACAATTAAGGATGATACAATTGGTACAATCATTGCTAGTGTAGTGGGTGGGGCTCTCTTCGTAATACTTGTAAGTGTTTTGGCTGGAATATTCTGCTATAGGAGAAGACGGACGTTTCGTGGAGATTACTTTGCCAAGAACTACATTCCACCATCAGATATGCAAAAAGAATCACAAATAGATGTTCTTCAACAAGATGAGCTTGATTCTTACCCAGACAGTGTAAAAAAAGAAAACAAAAATCCAGTGAACAATCTAATACGGAAAGACTATTTAGAAGAGCCTGAAAAAACGCAGTGGAACAATGTAGAAAATCTCAGTAGGTTTGAAAGACCAATGGATTATTACGAAGATCTAAAAATGGGAATGAAGTTCGTCAGTGATGAACATTATGATGAAAATGAAGATGACTTAGTTTCACATGTAGATGGTTCCGTAATTTCCAGGAGGGAGTGGTATGTTTAGCAACCACTAAATGTGACTTAACTATGTACAATGTTTCATTCATACTAGTTGATCATTTTCAGATTGTTCATACTTTTTCTTGAGGAAGAATAAGCTTTTTCAACTTGATTTTCAAGCTTACTTTTTATATTCTAATTTGACAAATGAAAATGTAAAATCTGGGTTCAATGTATCTGAGCTGCTTTACAATTTTTTTTTCAATGCTGTACTACTGTCTCAAGATTTAAATTTTAATGCAGAGTACTTTATTGGTCTGAGGCACACAGGTAAGAAGAAATGTCAACATAAAATGTATGACTTTTTTATATAAAAATTAACAAAAGGAAATAACTTGGCATTGTGTATTAAAAGTTTATCTAAGATTATAATCTCAAGTATAATGTTTTGTCAGTCATATACCTCTCAAAATTTATCACCACTACATGAGACATCAAAATTGACTGTAAAACTAATTCAAGAAATGTTTATATATATATTTTTAGTATATAAAAAAAATTCAGCCTGATAAAACACTTTTCTTTTCAAACATTATTTTCTAAGTTTCTATACAAATGAAATCTTTACCTCTGCATTTTAATGAGCCTTTCTGTAATTACTGTAGAGTGGCTTTTCAAAGATATTTTGTTGCACTAAAGCTGTGGTAGTAAACTCAGTGAACGCGATGTGTGGAAGAACATAATTAGCTGCTCAATATTTTTGTCCAAAATACATACAGGCGTAATAAAAACATGCCTTTTAAACACCATAATTATTATAATGTTTTTCATCTCTGGAGGATAATTCTTATGTAGTTATGTGAACATGGATTTTGGTACAGTAGGTAGTAGTTTTGTTTTAATGCTTTATGTTTTGAATATAAGAATAATAATGAAAAGATGGGACACAGTTAAATATAATACAGAGAGGGTATTTCAGTGTATGGATAAATATGGGTAAACTATCATTGGCATGCCAGTTTTAGAAATGAGATATTTCAGCCAAGAATCTATACAAAGAATATTCTAGACCATGTTATTTTAGTCATTTGATATTGATTTTGTTCAGACGGGTAAATATACAGAAAAAAAATTAGAATAAACTTGGAAATTTGAGATTTAACAAGAAAAATCTGAGTTATAGAACCAGTCACTTAACACTTGCTGATGGATACTGGCAAACCATCTCTTTTTTTCTCCTAACTGTATGTATTTCAAGATTTTTGTTTTTTCCAATTAAAACTGGAAACATCATGAGGTTTTTTATTGTTTCATTTTTGTTACATAATTCATTAAGTATATTCTTTCCAGAAATCATGTATCTTGGGAAAAAAATGTTACCTAAATCTTCAGATGTGGATTTTCTTTGTGAGGTAAATTGCTTTCACAATGGAGTCCTGTAATAACAACTACTTTGAAGCCCAAAGAATACATTTGTCTGTTGATTCATTTGAAAAAAGGACTGTATAGAATTGCCTTAGGTATTTTGCCAGGGATTTGAAGTGGAAGTTAGTAGGAGAATCATAAATTAAATAAATATTTTGTTAATAAAAAAGCAAAGCAGGTACGTTTTTTACCCTCCCAATTACTGTCCTCCCAATTCTTGTCAAATCTAAAAAAAAGGTTTTATAATGCAAAGTTACAACATGTTCATACAATTTTGCAAGTAGTGAAGGTTTTATTCCAAATGATTATAACCCAGTTTTCTTTATTTTAACTAGCAGTATATTCTGGAAATTAAAAACCTACTTTATATTTCTTCTCAAACAATATAAGGCTGTGCTGTCAGTTAAGGATACAGTTAAGTTTACTGATACCTTGTTTAAAATATCTGGTTTTAAGTATAATTAACCATTGATACACAAATATTAAGACTCTTTGGTCCAAGTCATTGGAAGAAAAACTTTCTTGATTAGTACTGTGTGATTGAAGTGACTTTTTTTTTTTTTTTTAATCAACACTGATAAGGCCACAGGAAAGATGGATCTAAAGTTTCTTACCATGGAAAATGTAAATTTGTGGCTTTTTAAAACAAAATTTCACCTTTAAAACAATGATTTGCAATGCTATATGAATCTGAGCAATCACATTTACAGTACTGACAATCTCAACTTGAGTATAATTTGAAGGGAATTAGCAATGTATTTCAAAACCGGCAATTCAAAAATAAAAATATCTGGTGATTATGAACTTCCTATTATATTGTGGCCATTGTGCAGTTAGGGTTTTGTGTGTGTGTGTGTTGCTTTGTGTTTGGCTGGAGAGGGTGACATGGAAAACTGCAAGTGAGTATTTGATATATTCTGTATTCTTAATCCAAATTATTTGGCAAACTAAAAGATTTCAAAATTTTAAGACTCTGATACTAATGCTTAAGACTTTCTGAAGCATTACACTGTTTATTTGAGCTTTATGTATGTTTACATAGAGACTTGTTTATAAACATGAATAGTTGTATAAAATAAACACTTTTGTTAAATTAATGTTTGAATATCAGTGATGTACACAGCTAATTGATAAGAATATATGAAAATCCTCTCAGAAAAGATGAAAGAATGTTTTGGCCATGTTTATATTTATTTATTTCATAGTTTTTGAATTGGTATTTTATTTTTGTATTCATTTTAGCTTCACACTGGTTAAAATATTTCAATAATATAATGGAGATGAATGCAGCTCTTATTTTTTCCTGCCATTTTTATTAAAATACATTGAAACTTTAATAGGCTTAGGGTTAACTTTAGAAAGTGATGTTTGAGAAGTACTTTATAGTTGAAAGACTTAGTATTTTACCATGTACCTAAAAAGTTTCTATTTGATAAGTCTAAAACGATTAAGGTTTTCAGTAGTAAGTTCTACTTATTTAAAATTGCTTCTGATAGTCATATATAGGAAAGTTTTATAAAGATAATGCTGGCTAAATGTTCAGCATAAGGGGCTCTAGGAAGTACAATGTATAAGTGTAAAAACAGATTAATGTAGAAATTTATATGTAAAAACATCTAATTTGAGTGGGTTTTGGTAACTACTACAAAAACAAAATATATGAACAAGTAAAAAGTTGTGATATGTAGAAGTAATCAATGTAAAATACAAGAAAAGAAGTGCCCAAATTGAATTTTTAATTCTAATAGGGGAATGAATTAAAGATTGTTTTTTCTATTTACTTGTTGATTAGAAAAGTATCATCCAAAAGAAGTTTCTTTCTCAATTTTTGGTGTATTGGGTTTGATTGAATTTTAATTTGTACCAGTAATTTTTTTCTCCTTTTTTTTTTCCAAGTTACTTATTAGATGATAGGCCCAATAGCCATGCAACAAATCTTTAAAAGTTATTTTTAAATTCTTTAGAGGCACATTTCTATAACAAGCCTATGGCTCTGTATTACCTTCTTTGTCCTTATTATATTTGCTGGAGTGAGAGGAGGGGTGTGTGTGTGTGTGTGTAACCTCGTTTCCCTTTAATGATGTTTTGTGAGATTTAAACACCTGTTTTGTTTCTTTTCCCAAATAAGGCTATATCAGTTAAGTTCAGTTCAGTTCAAGGGAGCATTTAAGTTGGTATGTTAGCTATTATAAACTTTGCTTTTAATTATTTAATTTCCATCTCATGTTTATACATCATGAATAACATTCTCCAGAATTATGAATTATCTTGTTTCCTAGCTCTAGCAGTCTTTAAATGTTTACGATATGACTTTGAGATAAGTCACATTTTATAGACTGACTTTCAGTTTGGAATTAACACATTTCATAAGATTATTATATAAGTTGACATTTAGTGTTTTTCACTTATTGCTTGTGAGCTACTTTGGTTTGAAATGCCATTGTTTCTAATTGTAATCACCTTCCTGTTTTCTAACTGATGACCTGATGTTTAAAATTATAATACATTTTTTTCTAAACTTTATTTTAGAACAAGCAGCAGTTTTTTTAATAACATACATTTTGACTGAATTAGATTTGTTTTCTGAATTAGGTTTTATTTCTCTATCAAAAATTCATGTATGCAAGAATCTTTGTAATAGTGTACACAGTATAAAATTTTTCTATGTTTTTAAAATGCTTTCTGTTTTCTATTCCAGTAAGTTGTACTTTTTTTTTTTTTTTTGGTAGTGATAAATTTCCATCAAGAGCTAGAAACCAAATATTGATTAGAAAAGATTTTTCTGTATATACCCTCAGAGGTCATTTATTTTCTTGAACTTTGGTAATAGTTACCATGTTCATTTCAATTCATATGGATAAAACTCGATTTAATTTTGGTATGCCTTTTAGTTAATAGCTGCTGTTTATTCTGGATGGGTGCTATGGATGATGCAGAGTGGAAGTGACTTTAAGAGAATAACTTTAAAATACTAATTTGCTTAAATGCATAATATTTCTATATAGACATGATACCTAATTCATAGAAATATCTCAGGGAAAACCTAGACTTTAAAGGATGGTTTGATTTAAAAGCCAGAGGTAACTAGATATAGAGGCCTTAGCCTTCCTTTTTAAAAAATATTTTTTTATGTAAAGTTATACAAAAGTAGGATAAAATAATGCAGTGAACCTTCATGTACCTACTTCAAGTGATCAATTCATGGTCAATCTTGTTTGATTTAAACTACCCATGTAATCCCTCCTGCCATTAGTTAATCTGTAAATATATCAGTATGTAGTTCCTTTTTCTAAAAGGAACACTTAGAAAAAGTAACCACAGATTCAGTATTACACCAGAGAATTTCTTAATATCAAATATCCAGTGAGAGTTCAAATACCTAATCACATATTTTTGCAGTTTTAATTAGTATACACATATGACCCATACATTGTACTTGGTGGAACTGTCTTTTAATCTCCACATGCCAATCTCTTATTCCCTCATTTTCCCCTTGCAATTTTTTGAAAGAATGACTTCGTTTGTCCTACAATTTCCTAGTTTGGATTGTACCAATTGCACCTCTTTATTTTCTATATAATTGACAGATCTAGAGCTTTGATAAGATTAAAGTTTAATTTGCGAGGCAAGATTACTTCTATCAGAAGGCACATAATGCCTGCTTTTCTTTTGCTATTAGCAGCCATTTGATGCTCAAAGCCTAACAGGGAATCTACTTAATATCTAGGTCTATTAACTATTCTTTTACCATACCATGTTCTTTGATGATGAATAATGATGTCCATGCCGCTGTCTTTATGAAATCTCTTTCTTCCCTTTTCTACATTGGGAAATCCATCCATTTTCAAGGTCCTGTTTAAATGATAGCTTTATGAAACTTTCCCCTTTAGAATTAATAACTGCTGCCCATATTCTTTTATATCAACATATCTATCATAACTTCATTATTTTAGTTTTTACCTATCTTCTCTAGATCAGTGGTCTCAAACTTCTTTCTGTTGGCCAAAAATTAGCATATATATTTATATGTATAAGTTTATAAATTATATGTGCTACTATAGAAATTTGCTCTGCATTATAAGATATTCAAAAATGGAAATTTTGATATCTGATGAAATATTTTAAAATATTAATTTTTTCACTAATGCAATATTTGGGGAAACAATGTGCTTCATTTTAAAAGTTAACTTTTTTTTCACTAAAGCATTTTAATAAAATGTGGTAAAAAATAATGTAAAAAATACATGATTGAATGTGCTTCATTTATTTTTCTAATCTTGGTTTTATATTTTTTGATTCAGTGGTTCAAAGGTGTGATTCCATGTTCAATATACTCTAATACTTGGTTTTTAGGTCTGATAGCTAAAATGCTACCTCTCAAAAAAATAGTAGATTGAAATGAAAGAAGTATATTGTTGGGGACCTCAATGGTTTTCATTCCAACTGCTGATTTTAGAGCTTGTCTTCATGTTCAAGATGTTTGTATTTTCATTGTCATGCTAAGTGCAATAATATCATCACCCCTCACATTAGCTAATATTTCGGCACAGTGGGTTTAGTGTGAGGTTTACTGTTAAGAGAGAATGTAAATTTCTATTTTATTTGGTCTAATAAAATTGATTTTCTTGGTTGATTTGTCATATCTGATTAGATTGCCATGCCAGAATGTAACTGATAAAATTTGTGTATTAAGAGTAACATATTTGCGTTGACAGTTTTTGGGTGGTGTTGTTATTTGTGCCTATATTATGGGTGTTATCTTTTGCCAATTCTTTGCAGGAATGATGTTTATTAGGAATAAATGGTTACTAGTATATAACATGAATTAGCACTATTAGTCTCACTTGGTCCATGTATCAGATGTTCACCTGTCACAGGGCACCCATGTCACTCTTCCTTTACATTTTGACTATTGGTTAAGTCTAGATAAGTTATTCAGCTGAGCTCTCATCACAATTTGTCACAGGATGCTCCCTCTGCTAAGAGAGAACAACTAAGAGAAGGTGTAACTATTCAGCTTAATTCTGGAACTATTCCACTCCACATTTCCCATAGGATATTATGGATACCCTGTGTGACAGGTGAACATCTGACAAATGGACCAAATGAGTGCTATCCATGTATTATATACTAGTACAACATTTATTTTTATTAAATGTCCTGTCCCCCTACTTATTTTAGATGTGATAATCTCTTTTTCTAACTTCGTTAGAAAATAGATTTATGGATTCTGTGACACTCCACTTTAGGGATTTTGTTCTATTGTGAGGACAGGAGCTACGTAAAACATCCTGTGTTTCTAGCACTTAGAATAAGGCCTGTCATGTGTTAGGTTACTATAGGTAACTTGTATCAAATGCTGAGGAGACTGACCTGACCCAAATAGAGGACTTTTATTAAAATGTAGTGAAATAAATATTTGGGTGGATATAAAGACTTAAATGCCATATTGAAAGGATAAGCATTAAAAGGAACTATTGAAAAATAAAAGAATGGCATTATGCAGAAAATTTGGCAATACAGCGATATGTATTATGAGTGCAACTAAAATGTGGGAAGATAAGTCTGTAGGGTATCACATTACCCTGTGATTTGTGATGACATCACTGAAGTTTTGGTGAAGGGAATCAAGAAGGAAAGAGATGAACTTAATGTTTTCTTGTTAGGACTTGCTATTTGAATGTAAGTGTGAAAAGGAACTGCAGATTTCTATACTCACCATTTTACATGGTTTTAGCAAATTGCCGTAAAGTATTTTAGTGTATAGAATAGTATTTATAATTTTTAAAAATATTGTCATCCCTCAGTTTCAGATGTGAATTTTGTAGCACATGTTTGAATAGCTTTCACATTTTTTATTTGTGTCAGAGTAATAAAGTCAAACTTTAATTCAATTTAAAATTATATATATATGTTTTTTTCAAAAAGTAATGAAAGTTATAACCGTATTAATTTTTTTGGTATGCTTTGTAACTGATTTTTGAATATTTTCCTCATAAGACATATGCATGATATTTTTAATTATGGGCAGTATTCTTTTGTTGTATTGGGGAATACTATTTTTCTATTTTTGGAGGTGAATTCCCAGTGTATATGGGTTAATATAGCTGCTATAATAACAGGAAGCTATTCTTTTGAGAAATACACCAGTCCTTTAATGCTAAATATTTTAACGCTTTTGTCTTTTTGTGTTTTGCTTATTGTACACATATTATTAGATTTAGACCATCTCCTTAGGTGATGATAATGATACTTCATGTCATTCACTCAATAATCTAGCTTAATGTTTTAAAATGCCACATTTTTATATGTTTGCATACTTAATTTTTTTTTCCATTGTAGTGATTTTGTTGGAATATATATAGATTATGTGGGCATGGATGTGGAAGAGGCAGTGTTGGGGCTAAATTCTCAATTTTCACCAAAATTCTTTGACTCTAATGTAAGAAATTTTATCTCTTCTTTTGCATTTCATACTAATGTTCACCTGTTAATACCCTTAAATATATTCTTTTTTCTCAATTAGAAGAGTCAGAAAAGGAAATATGAAACATATCCCACATGTTTATATGTATTTGACATATCAACTTACCTATATAGAGTAGATTATCCAATTGGTAAGAGATAGCTTTTCTTCCAGTTGTGCATTTCAGTACTTTCTAACCTGTTCTAATACGAATAAGAGGTGTGCATAAAAGACGATAAATATAAAGAATGAATCGACAGAAGTCTATGGGCAGTGAACACAATGCAATATATATATGCCTGCCTTTTGAATTGTACACCCGAAACTTACTGGATTTCATTAACCAATGTTGCCATAATAAAAATAAATTTTAAAAAGTGAATCTACCAAGGTGAAATAAACATGCCCTAATTAAGATAAGAAGTGTCATGGTATACATACAGTCAATTCTCAGTTAAAGAATCCAAGAGCTAGAAATGATAAGACTACTGGGAGAGAATTTGGTTAAGTAGACCATAATTTAAATGTTTAGAAAATTGTATCTATTTAGACTTGAAAATTACTTTAGGATATTGAAAATAGTATATATTCAGAGTCAGGAATTACTTTGGAATATTAAAAGTTTATGATTATGTTTTGTTATTTATAAAGCACCACCAAATGTACTATTGTTAAGATTAAATGAAAAGCTTTCTTGAAGGAGATGTGAGATTTGATGACATTAAGAATCTTAATTTGGACTAATTATATTAAAAGTAACCTGAGGTTTTGAAAAATGATTTTAGAAGTATGGCTATAGTATTAACTTTGCCATTATCATCCAAACAAGAACACTCAAGTTTAAATTCTGTATACTTGGACAAAAATCATAGGGCTGCTTTATCCCTTAGCAAAAGAAAAATTTCCATTAAAAGGAAAACTTTAGAACAACTAATGTAAAATAGGAAGCATACTTGACACATCGAGATATTTTATTTGTGCCAATAATGAGACATATGACCTCGGTCAAATAAGCTTGGTCACATAACCTTAAGAGTTTTCAACTGCCTAGTGTTAAAGACAATACAAAGCTATAATTTCATGGTGGGCAAAGTAATATTGTAGATGATTATCCCTGAGTCATTACAGATCTCTTTCATATTTACAACGGCAGAGTAATATTTGGCTTAGGTCACAAGTCTTTTTCTCATCTAGCATATATTCAGATGGAGGTAGTGGGGAGTAGAGAAATGGGCAACAGCAGGAAGATTAAACCAGGCTTGTATTAGCAAAAGAGGAAAACATTTGGAATGACTGAGCGGGTTATATTAAAAATGTATATTTTACTGGTTTTATATTCAGTGTTTGAAAAGTTATTGAAATGGATTATTTAGCACTCTGGTGTAAGATTTTTAGTCTAGAATGAAACTGATAATAAAATGACCCATTAGTAAACCTAGGATTTTTAGTTTGGTAAAGAAATTTTTATAATAGAAAACATTATTTTTAGCAATCTAAAGTACCACATGACTCACATTTTAACAACTTCAAAAAAACAGTTGGAAAGTATAAATATGTATTTATATAGAAATACATAGTGAGTAGGTGAAACATTTTGAAACTAATAGTGCTTTAATTCCATTTAAATTTGCCACATTTGGATCCTAACAGTAATTGTAATTGAGAGTGTATGTGAGTGTCAGTTTAACTGAAAACTAAGAGCTTTTTATTACCAAATAGGGAATCCAAAAGGAGAGTCAGCATTAGGTGACCCCAAAACCCTTCTATCCTACCCCAACCCAGCTTTGTTGTGCTCTATGTTCCTTACTACTAATTGATTGACCTTTTTAACGTTAGAACTGCAATATCTTCATTTATAGGATGTTATCTTAAATGTCTTATTGGTTAGAAAGATACTTTGTAACAAAATTTAGTTATTGGAGTTAATGTGGCTGAAATTGTCAAAATAATACATATTAAGGATTGCTGGTTTTGTTAAATTCATAATACTTATATTTGCAAATATATAATTATAATTTCAATAAATTCCTTTATTTGGGAGTTAGTCAAATAGGTTGGCCTAATTTTTCAGAATTGTGTGAAATATGTTCTTAAAATCTTTTCTTATAAAATTCGTGGAGAAGCCTGGGAAAGAGAAATTGATATTCAGAAATGACGTAGTGTATCTATAGCCATGAGATAGGGAAGAATTTTGATTTAATTATGTAATAGAGACACTATCTTAAGTGTACTTTTATATTTAATGTGCATGAATCAAGGAAATTATAACTACTATTTTAATAATCTAAAAATTTTTATGTTTTACAATGTCACTTTTTGACTGTTAAGTCAGGGATTTTATTATTAACATTTCGCCTCTTGAAGGTTTTTGGTTTCTTTAATAGAATTTCTTTTATATTTAAATAGAATAAAAGTGGTAAATGTGTATATTGTTGGTTAACTCTATCAAAGAATACTGAAAATTTTTTGTTGTTGTTTTATCTCCTTTTAGAGTAAGAACTTAAAAGTTTTCATCCTTTTCTTTATCTTTTCTCCTCCAGACATTCTTTACCCATAGAGA
The DNA here is from genome assembly GCF_000325575.1 of Pteropus alecto. Taxonomy (NCBI): domain Eukaryota; kingdom Metazoa; phylum Chordata; class Mammalia; order Chiroptera; family Pteropodidae; genus Pteropus; species Pteropus alecto. The sequence continues at coordinate 4,615,480 of NW_006430735.1, forward strand.
ATAGATTCACTCATTGATATCTGATTGGGGTTATTCTTTACATAACTTGAAAAAAGCACAAAACTGGAGTGCTAAGGCGACATCGTAAAAGCAAGGGGGCTGTTAGCATAATGCTAAAAAAGTAGTAAATTAAGTTTGTGGTCCTCTAAGTTTGATGTTGTATAACAATACTTCAATCAAATAGTCTGTACATTGTGGAAATTAGAGTATGCAAATTCAATAACTCTTCAAAATTGTTTGAAAAGCCTAATTTTTGTTACTTTTCAGATGGTCCATTTAAGCAGACCTCTTCCATAGCCATAGCCGGAGCTATAATTGGAGCTGTCCTTGCCCTTTTCATCATTGCTGTCTTTGTGACGGTGTTGCTGACTCCTCAAAAAAAGAGACCATCCTATCTTGACAAAGTGTAGGTAACTTTTTGCCTGTGTTTAACTATGAACATTCAGTATGTGTCAGTCTTTATATCTGTCTTTACAGTTACTCATGTAAAGTGAGATGAAAATAAAGATACTGTTAGCTCTTTGTGAGATGACCATGGTTTCATCAAAATGTCTCAAACTACCTCTTGATAAATACATAGTGCCAAGGGGCTGCTGGAGACAAGTATGTTAGACGTCTTTTTCACCATTTAGATACCTTTCCAAATGGTATTATAATGACACTCTACGTTGCCTTGCCTTCTGAATAAAAATGCAGGTCTTTGATGAAGAAAGATAGATTAAAAAAATCTTAAAAGTTTAATTGCTTCTTCAGGTTGTATATGCCTGTCTTATGTACAGATATAAATTAATTTTCAACTGCCAAGAGTTAATAAATGCATTGAGTTTTAAAGCTTTTTTCCTTAAAGAATTTTGGTTTTGGTGAATCATAAAATATGCATTCTTTTTATTTAAAGAGAAAGCAGGTTTTTGTCCTAATCATTGTGATAGAATTATAACGCAGAAATTTCACTTTGCTATAGAATCAAAAGACCAAGGTCCCAATTCATTTAATTCATTATCAGCTTTGTTGCTTCATCTGTGAAATGTGAATAATACCTTTCCCACTTACTGCACATGGTTGTGGTGAGTAGAATAAGATATGTTGTTTATGGACTGTGAAGCTTTACACAAATGGCATTATTTCTTGTGTAGTTATTACAATTTTTATATTAGGACATAAGGCTGGCTCTCAAATAATGTATTTTTCCTGTCTTCATAAATGCTTTGGGTATGTCTCTAATTGGGCACAGTTATAGGACTGATCTTTCTGGGTTGAAGACGTGCCTGGATGTTAGTCTTAGCTCTATCGTGATGAAAGTAGTGGTATGACCATGAACAAGTCACATCACCTCCATGAGCCTCAGTTTACTCACTTAAATGACCTATGACATCTTGGAGCTATAAATTTGCTGTGATTTTTTTTAAGGTGAAAGGAAGTAATTACTTTAAAAAGACTGTAAAGAACTTTTTCAGTGCAATGCATGTAAGCCTGGAGTTCTTTAATATTTCAAGAACAACTAGCATTTGATAAACTTCATCTTAGTTCCCAAATTATCTCAGGCTTTTCTCTAATTTTGAAAACATAATTTACTTGTAGGCTAGTAAATCCATGTACTAGCCAGGTACTTAATTTATTATTTGAATTCTGTTTATTTAAAATATTATTTCATGCCCACAATGAGAAGTTTTTAGACCACAGAGAATTTATGATTTCTTTGGCCCCTAAGCTTCCATTCTCTTTATCCTTTAATATAAGTAACATTTTTGTTTGATTTATTACTCTTAAGTACCGAAAATTACTTACCAGTGATCTTCAAAAGTATAAGATATATAAAAACTTGTCTAAAATGCAGATAGCTACAAAATACATTTAATCCTATTTTTGTAACTCTGCAATGTTTAAAATGCATGAAAATATTATTTTAAAAAATAGATTAGGTCATTTTGGCAAAAAAGAAATGCATTTCCTAAGGTTATAATGGTTCCTTCATTTATTTCAGGTTGCAAGATTTACTGTGGTCTATAGATTAAAAATCTTAATTTGCATGAAGAATATTCAAAGAGTGACCATGTTTTTGAAAATTAGTTTAGAAAGTATTTCCAAAATACAGTATAAACTTTTTTTCATTGTCATTTTAAGATATAGTCTTTTAAATCACTTTTATGACACTTTGGAGGAAAGTATCTTTCATTATACACTTTTGACTATCTTTAAAATGTTGGTAGGTACAGTCAGATATAAAAATGTGCAATACATAAGTAAATTGGTCATGCATTAGATTGCTTAGTAATAATTTGCAAAAAGTTTCTGTGAATTGCATCTTTAAACATGAGTTGAATAGATTGTCGTAAACATTGGAACCTTTAAAACCAGTTTACTTTTTTTCCCATCTATGATCAGTTAATGGAAGTATAAGAGCTAAATTAAATATGCAGTATACACTAATATAAATATTGGCATAAGGAAAATATTCTCAAACTTCAAGAGAACCTTGATTGTTTTCCCTCATATATATATATATATGTGTGTGTGTGTGTGTGTATATATATATATATTTTTTCTTTTTTTCGCTAAATGTAGCAGTCACATTTTAAAACCTTTTTAATGCAGGATTGACCTTCCACCCACACATAAGCCACCTCCTATGTATGAAGAACGATCCCCTCCTTTGCCTCAAAAAGACCTTCTATATCAGGTAAGTGTTTATGAGTTCACTTAAAACGAAATAAAAAATACTAAGCAGTATACATTATTTGTTTCAAAATGTTATCCAGTCATGGTAATTTAATTATTGCATAATAATATGTACTAATTTCTCTGGAATATTTAGGGGATCAAATTCTGTCTACAAATTGGTAAGAAAAAAAAGTTACGACCAGTGTAAAGACAAATCAACACAAAATATTACTAAAGACTTATGCGTGCAGACTTATTGTTAATAGTTTTATTTACGTACAGATTTATTATAAAATACACATTTTTATATAAAATAAAAGAAAGGGAAATTTAATGTCTTTGGTAGGGTATAATGAAGAGCTTTTTCTCCTTGGAGTATACATTTTATTTTTGTTTCTTTTCAGTATACCCAACGTCTAAATTTTAGCATTCCTTTATTTAGTAACAAAAGGTTTATATTCCAGTTTAAAAGTCTGGCGATGAATATTGAGCCCCACATACATTTATGATTGATAAGTTTTAAAGTTTCTTTTGGAATCAGTTTTATAGTAATTCAGTGCTTCTATCTTGTGTTCTATACTTAGATTAATATGCTCTACTTGGAAAAGTTTAAACCATCAGGATATTTGCGTGTGTTTATTCTTAGCTTTAGTTTTGTTTTTGTTTGTTTGTTTGTTTTTCCGCTGTCACCCATGCAACCTATTGGGGCTCTAACCGTATATTGGAGTTTTATTACTTGTGAGAACATTCTATGATATTTTCTTCATAAAATAGTTCCCATATCTTCAGCTTGAATAGGCTAATTATTTGCCCACCAGTTAATTTATTTTTTTTGGTGGAAAAACTCCAAGGAGAATATATCCATTAAGCTATTCTCAGTTTCTGTCCATGTACTGTCCCAAGAATGAGGCAGGGAGGAGCATTCCCTGGCATGTGCACTCATTGACATTGGGCACCAGTATTGTCATCTTACACAAGTTTGGTGTCTTAGGAGTGAAGACATGCCATCTTTTCTGACCTCTTCATTTCATATAACGAATGTAGCCTCACATTTCCTTTGGCAGGCAAATGAACTTAACTAAGGTGAAATGACAACAAAATATTTAACTAGAGCTGTTGTTAACTGCTACAGAAAGATTTCTGTCTTCCTCCCTCCACAAAGGTAGTAATTAAACAGAAGATTTCTAGATTCAGTTTGGGGAATGTTTTTAGAATGTTAGTAATTTTCTAAGATAATTCTAATTGCATATATTTTTATTCTTGTTTATAAAATCAATTGATTATGTAATTTGTTATTATTTAATATTTTCAAGTTAAATATTTATAAAAGCTTATGCATTGGAAAAAATCATTTTGCTCAGATCATGTATTTTGTGTTTTAGTTAAGAAAATATGATTTCTATGTATGTAGGCCCTGCTAAATAAATACAAAAGGAAGATTTTTCTTGAATGATTTGAGTTTATTGTGGTACAAAATGCAAGTTTTAATATCTTTGAAGTCAAAGGAGGCTTCCTGGATGGATCGATTTTGGAGGTAGAAGTTTTGAAGTGTGTGATAAAATTACTCACTTGTTGATAAGACTTATTTGACTTTTAGTAAATTGCATAATCAAAAGCATATACCTGGGTGAAAATGAGAAGAGTTATATGGAAAAGTAATGGAAATTTTAGAAAGAAAATTGATGGGAGAGCACCTGCAATGGATAATGACAAATTGAACTTGTGGCGTTAGAGATCATTTAGTAATATTGTGACTTTGTCCTCATCTATAAAATTAAGCAGATGAAAAACATAATTGTTTGTTTCCCTCTTCTAGCTATAAAACTGATTCTATAAAATCTTGCTAAGGGTCAACTAGTTGCTGTCATTTTGCTTAAGAAAGTCAGAACTTGAGTTGGAGACGAAATAATTCTTAGTTCCATAAAGCTTTTAAGAATAACTTAGGCTAAACTCTATCAGTAAGACAATTTATGATTCATGCATTATAATGTCAAATGTTAATTATATGGCTTTTGTGTTTTAATTAATGTTGTGATATCAAAATGCAAATTATATAGAACTTTTTTTTCTGGTTACCAAGAAATCTGTATATGAGTATGTAATTGCTATCTAATTAGCTTCATGCAATGCTAGCATGTTGTAATACTAAATGCCTTTTAATTTTCTACTTCACTGAAATGTCAACTTTAAATTCATGATGTATTTCCTACTTGAAGTCATTAGTCCTCAGCCCTCACAGTCAGGCCTAGTGACCTAGTAACCCAGGCTATGTTCCCAAATGTCACTGTGGCTCACTTGTTCTACCCATCGGTGTTCTACCATTGGGAAATCACAACAAGAAGCAGTTTTTCACTACCCACATTTGTGCGCCCCGCTTTAACCATTGCTTTTGTGGTAATAGTGCCAAAACTGATCCCTGAGAATTTTCCCTCTAAATATGTTAGTCAGGACGATGAGGCCTGGTATGGTGAAGAGGCAGTTTCCTTGAATGGAAACTCTATGATACTGCAGAGATGATGCAGTGTAAGAATGAGGGAAATAAAAAGGAATGCCTTTCCTGTAGTCTAAGAATAATTTAGAAATACCACTGGCTTGTCACATTATTGGATAATAATCCTACAAAAGTGAGTCTTTATTTAGGAAACAAATATTAACTGATGACATTAAAATGTATTTTACCTTTTTATTATGTTTTACTTTCTTAATATTATATACCTAATACATAAGTATATTCTTGGTACCGAAAAAAGCCAAACACTACAGAATTTATATAGTCATGTGTGCAAGTCCACGTTCATTTACCTACCCTCAAATAAATCATTCCCTTCCCCAGAGATCACTAATGTTTTGAACTTAAATATCCTCTGAGACTTTTTCCACTAATTGACTTTCACACATATGTCACTTATAACCAAATCTACAAATATTATTTTAAAACATAAATGTGGTCATAGAATACATATTATTCTAGAAATTGTTTTTCACTCTATTACAGACCAATGTTTTTCAGAGTGGCCAGTGTTGCCACCTTTATTATAATATTTTGGGTTATTAAAAATGAAGATTCTCAAACACAGTGTCAGGTTTACTAATCAGAATCCCTGAAGTTGGAGACAATAGGCATTTTACCTTGCTCACGGGGTGAATTTTAATACACTTTCAAGTTTGAGAACTATTGCTGTCTCTGTATCTCATTCTTAATAGCTGTTACATAGTATTTCATTATGTTGATTACCACAAATTACCTATTTTCCTAGGTTGTTTCTAATCTTTTTCAATAACTATAATTGTTGCAGGGAGGATACTCTTATATACTTTATTGTACACATGTATTCATAAAATAAAAGCAAAGAAGTAGATTACTGTGAAAAATGTTTACATTTAAATAGGTACCATATTTCTGGCCAAACTAGCTATATCAATTTATATTCCCATAAATAGTACAGGAGTCCCTCCTCCATCTGTGGTTTCATTTTCCATGGTTTCAGTAACCTGTGGTAACCACAGTCCAAAAATATTTAATGGAAAATTCCAGAAATAAACAATTCATAAGTTTTGTATTGTGTATAGCTCCAAGTAGTGTGATGAAATCTTGTGTTATCTTACTCAAGGCCACTTGAGACATGAATTAATCCTTTGTCCAGTGTTTCTGCTACCTGCCCATTTGTCACTTAGTAGCCATCTCAGTTATCAGGTCAACTGTTATGGTGTCTCAGTGCTTGTGTTTCAGTAACCTTTATTTTATTTACTAATGCCCCAAAGCCAGTCACATAACTTTTATTACAGTATAATGTTTATTCTATTTTATTATTAGTCATTATTAATCTCTTACTGTGATTAATTTATAAATTAAGCTTTATTATAGGCATGCATATATAGGAGAAAACATAGTATATATAGGGTTGTCACTGTCTATGGTTTCAGGCATCCACAAAGGGTCTAGAAATATATCCCCCAAGGATAAGGGGTGACTACTGTATATCCATTTCCCTCTCTAATACTGTTTAGTGGAACTTTTTTTTTTTTTTACCACTTCGATGAAACTAGAAAAATAGCTCATTTCAAAACTTTGTAGATTGCTTGTTGAAGTTTCATAATTGATCACCTGTTTGTTCCGTAAACTACTTATTTGCATAATTTTTTAAATTTTCAGTTACTTTTGAACTTTGTTAACTTTTTAGGAACTCTTTGATATAGACAATAATCTTTTGTCTTATAGCCATCTCTTATTTTTCAATTTTATAGATTTTTTTTTTTTTTACAAAAAATACCAACTTTGTTTATTGAATAAAAACAGTGGTAAAATTGACATAAAGCCAAAAGTTAGGACAATGTATTTTCACATCCTCCCTCAACACAAAACCGTACATCCCATCATCTAGGGTTACGCCATTAGGGAGCCAGAGACCCCTAATATCCCTCACTCTTCACCTGTACTGGAAGCGAGGCCTGTAGTAGGAGAACCCAGGAGAGGAGGGAATCAGAGGCCACCGCAGTCCTGATTGCTTCTTCATCCCTAAAAGTCTCTGGATTGGAGGGAAACAGGGTAGCTATAAAGGGGACAGAGGAGCTGGGACTGGCATCTAGGGCCACTGCCCAGCATGTCCTAGAGATGGTTACCCTTGTCCCTATCCAATCTCTAGTAGGTACCATTGTAAGGACTTGGAAAGGAGAAGAAAGGGATAGTTGGTTTAAGAACCAGATGTCTTCTCCAAACCATTCCCCAGCATTAGTAAAACCCCTGAAGGTCACCAGGCCAGGGCTGAGGACCCACACCTTTTCCCTCCCACCTAACCAAGAGGTTAAAAGGAATTCTTTGGGACACAGCAAGCCAGCTGCTCATGCACCTCCATATCAGTTTCCTTGTCGTTGTCATGATCTCCATCATACAATGCATTGGGTGCCACTGGCCTGCTGTAGTTCTCAGGACCCCTCTCCTCTACATCAGCCTCATCAGTCCCGTCATAGGTCAGGAGGTCAGCTGGCACATCATGAATCTGGATGCTAGGTGCCTCGTTCAGCATCTTCAGGTTTTCAAAGATTATCTGGCGGATCTGGTCCAGATAACTGGCGTGGGTTCTAATTCTCAATGCAAGTGATGACAGCTGGATGGAGCGGGAAGTTCGGGGCAAAGTTCTCAAAGTATTCACTGTAGGAAAAGTGCCTCACTACTGGCCTCTTCTACCAGCAGCGATTTCTCATACATCCAGCAGCGGGCAATATTTCAGACAGTATAGCCACCACCACCCAGCACCAGTAAAGGGATGCTGAAGCTCTTGACATATTTGACACGTTCCCCATGTCCTCAGTGCTGAGGTTGAAGCAGCTCAGTCTATCACAGCTTAGAGAACCAGATCCACACTGGAGAACAATACACATGTGTTGGTAGAAGCTCACTACATGGTTGATAACCAGCTGGAAAAGGTGCTTATAACTCTGGTCACCAATGCCATCTCACAAGGGCATGTTGAGACAGTAGTAGCGGCCACTGTCACTCCAACTTCACACATGTAACCTATACCAGGGAAGAATTAGTTTCCGTATTTGTGGAAGGACACTGTCATGACCCAGCCACTGAAGTAGAAGAAGGCTTCCTGAACCCTGTTGCTATGGTGGATGTTAGTATCAATGTAGAGCACTCAAAGGTGGTACTTGAGCAGTTCCAGCAGTTCCAATCACAATGTCATTGACATAGCAGAAGCCAGGGGCCTCAAACTTCTTGGCATGGTGCAGACCACCAGCCGAGTTAATGGCAACATCCCAGCTGGGTTGCTTCTTGCAGAGATGCACCTGTGTAACGGGAGCAGCACTCACAGAGCCCCAAAAACACTGGACAGTCATCACCCACGGTGAAGGGATTAAGGCTCTTAGTGAAGCCTGCATACTGGTGGGGCTGACTCTGCAGGAAGTCGATGTAGTGCTCAGAGCAGAGGCAGCACATGTCATGCCAGGAGGCCTGATATGACTTGAAGACAAGCATCTGCTTATAGAGACCGTAGCGCAGGACCAGAGTATGGGTCAGTGCCAAGCGGTGGGGCTTCATAGGACTCCCAGCCCCTTGTTCTCTCACCATAGTGGAAGCTGCCTGTGTTAGGGTCATAGAAATAGCCATGTTGCTGTCCACGGTGCCCGCGGGCAACTTTATAATTTCTTATACAAAAGGTTTATGTTTTTATGTAGTCAAATCTGTTTCTCTTTACAGTTTCTGGAAGTTGTATAAAGTCTTTGTGTGTGTATGTGTATGTTTTCCACATTGCTTATTATGTTTATTATAGGCATTTTAAGTATTTTAATTTTCAGTGGGGCTCTCTCCACCCTATCCCCATAGCTTTTACTAATTGGTTATTATTGGCATATGGAAATGCTTTGGCTGTTTAGTATGAATTTTGTATCTAATCTCTTTTCTCAAGTTTCTTATCTATTTTAATAGATTTTTTAGTTTGTCTTTCTAAATTTCCGAAATATATAATATGCTTGCTACATATAACAAGTTATTTTTTTTATTTCTCGTTTATTGTGCTTTAATCTTTATTTTCTTTTCTTTTTTTTTTTTTTTGCAATGATTAGGACCTCTGGCAGAGAGCTAAATGCCAACAGTTGTTATTTTGTTAATTTTTATTTTTTTTTTTTTTTTTTTTTTTTTGCAATGATTAGGACCTCTGGCAGAGAGCTAAATGCCAACAGTTGGAGGGGGCTTTATCTTATTCAGCTTCAAATCCAGCACAAAATACTGAATACCGATATAAATTTCTTTGTATTAAAATTTTGGACAGGACTGTGCATTCTCTGAGTAATGCTATTTTTTAGCCTTTATTGGAAGAGTTGTATATTCTGATGTGAAAAAAAAAAAAATTCTCAAACCAATGATCCAAGGAACATATTCAGGAAAAACTGTCTAATGAATACAGTTTGGTTTCTGATACTGAAAAATCTCAACACAGATGTAAATATTTTAGAATACTCTGTTTTAGCCTAAAATAGCATTTATTCTTGGAAAGTCAGGGCTAGTAGATTTCTTGAAATAGATACTGTTACTTGATTCTACTGAGGATCATTACAGGAATTTTAGTCAAGCAACAGCGATATTAATGGACTGAAATGTTTAATCTGTCATGCAGCATAATGTACTGTTTGGAAAAATTGTGATTCCCCCTCCCCCCAATAATTGACTATCTTATATCGCATTCTTTAGCACATTTTTGTAAATGTTCATGGTGTGTTGTGAAGGAAGAGTGTTTCTACATATTTTTCTTGAACAGATAATACATACAAAACAATATAAAATTTTCTAACGTCTCAGTCCCATATCCATTCCTATATACCCTACCCCTATCACCTCCTACAGAAAACCACTTTTACAAAATTCTTGTTAGTCTTACTGTGGTTTATTTGAGCATAGAAATGAAACATACATACACACATTTATCATTTCTTATACAAAAGGTAATGTATATACACTGTTATATGTCTTTTCTCCTAAGAAACACTGGAGATCTTTATTTGGTTGCAGAGCATTCTCATTCTTTCTTATGTCTACATAGGATTCTAATATGTACGTATTACGTAGTTTGTAATGTGAAAGTATTTTAGTAAACCAATAATGCTGCAGTGCATAGCTTTGTAGATATGATATTTTGTATCTATGAAAGTGTAATCTGCAGGATAAATTTTTAGACCTGATCTTGCTACATCATATATTAAATGTGTTTTTACTTTTGATATTGTCAAATTGTCCTCTGTAAATACAGCACTATTTTTTCACTCCTATGAGTAGTACTTGAAAGTGCCTGTTTCTTCAAGTCCTCACCAACAGCATATATATTTCACTTGGTTATTGGTAATCTGAAAGATAAAAAATGGTGTGTGTGCATGTGTACATGTGTGTGCATGTGTACATGTATGTACATGTACACATACACACACATACACACTTTACAATTTCATTACTCGTGAGTTTCAGAGTCTTTCCAAGTGTTTATTAAGGCCATTTTTTTTTTCTGCCAGCTGTTATTCTTTTGTGTGCTTATGTATTGGCCAAAATTATGGCCATTTAAACATTTTATTTTGATTCCAGCATAAATAGTATGTACATTGCTCCTTGGTATCCAAATTTGTGGTACAGAATGTTTAGTAAGATGAATCTCATATTTCCATCGATATATAAAATAAGATAAAAAATGGAAGACTGTTATGACTAGAACTCAAACATTATCAAACAATGTAATTTTAGAAATACATGACATTCCTACTTGCTATCAAGTTCTAGAGTTAGAGATATGCCATATTTCAGTTACCAATCAAGCCATATTTCTAAGGCTTTCTTGAACTTATCACCCTACTACTCTTTATAGTTTTATAGATTCCCATTATTTCTTCTCAAAACTCATCTTTTTAACACATCACTACCATTTTCCAATAATATTTTTTAGTTAAGCTTCTTATATTAATTATTGATGGTCTGGTAGTTATGGGCTTTGGGGTCTGGGAGAAGGAAGGGAAGATGATAGAAGAGTTAACATTTTTCTTCCAAATTAGACTGAGTAGATTCTTTGTAATTAAGGACTGAGTATTTCTAGCATGGTTTTGCCCTCAAGTTGCAAAAAGTTTTCATTTTGCACATTGCCGCCAATTAATAGGCAGTGGCAATGAATAAGACAAGTAGTGAAAGAATTGTGGGGCTTTGTTCTGATCTGAGGAGGGAAAAAAGTTTTGTGATCAACAAAGCTTGGATGAAATGAGTTTGTTTCTGTTTTGTTCATTTATTTTATTCTTAGGTCCCACTTATAAGTGAAATCATATGGCATCTGTCTTTCTCTGACGTACTCCACTAAGCAAAATACCCTCTCGGTCCATCCATGATGTTGCACATGGCAAGATTTTGTTCTTTTTTATGGCTAAGTAGTATTCCATTATATATATATATATATGTATCACCTCTTCTTTATCTGTTCATCCATCAATAGACACTCAGGTTGCCTCCATATCTTGGATATTGAAGATAATGCTGCAATGAACATGTGGATGCACATGTTTCTCCAAATTAGTGTTTTGGGTTTCTTCAGATAAATACCCATAGAAATGGGATTACTGGGTCCTTCTTTGTCTCCTGTTATAGCCTCTGTTTTAGACTGCATTTTGTCTGGTATAAGTATTGCTACCCCAGCTTTTTTGTTTGTTTGCTTTCATTTTTATGAAATGTTTTTCCATCCCTTTACTTTCAGTCTCTGTGTGTCTTTTGATCTGAAGCGAGTCTCTTAGGCAGCATATGTAAGGGTCTTGTTTTCTTATATATTCGTCCACCCTATGTTAGTCCTATCCCTTGACTCTTTTATTCCTCCCCCTGGAAAAATAATATAGGTGGTAGATTGAAAAATAAAATTGTTGTTACTAGGGACCAATGTTCTACATAGATATCTTAATGTGATTCTGAGTGTAATATTTAAGTATGTAATTGATTACGAGCTAATGGATTACTAGAAGCACATATATTAGAAGTAACTGACTCTATTCTATACATTTTCATTGAATTTAATTTCAAGATCTGTTGCTATTTCCAGACATTATTGAATCTTTATAAAAAGCAATTTAACAAAAATTATTAAATAAAACAAAAATTATTTTACTTTTTTTTGCCTTATTTTAAAGAATAAAAATATTTTTAAAAAATGCAAATTATATATTGTTTTATGGTTGGTTTACAATTATGACTTTTTGACTGCTCACTTAGATACTAAAGCTTAAAATACACTTTGAATGATATCTTTACAGTAGCTTTAACTACAATGAACATTAGATGAGTTATAAAACTTACTAACACATAGAAATGAAACATACATACAGAATATTTCATACACATAAGTAACTTTGGAAGCATGAGAATTGTTAAAGATCTTTAAAAGGAAATGCTTAGCTTTTTAATGCTTCCTATTTTAAATTCATTGGCACTTTACAGAAGGTAATGATCTCAATCTCAAATATTTTGTGGGCAGTAATTATTTAGACTATCAAATCTGTTTATTAAAAGAAATGCCATGTAAATGTATTTGTTTGAAACATTTTAAATACCTTATTACTGATGTATCCATGGAAACCACAAATATGCCTTTAGAATAATGATATAAAATATAGTGGCCTTACTTTTAAGTAGAATCTGGGAAATTTCGGGCTGTATTCTAGAAAAGGTAACTGCAAAGATGAAAGCTTTTACTGTG